>NC_089494.1:49290724-49599912 GCF_036850765.1 Saccopteryx bilineata | reverse complement strand
CTGGGGTTTTCTGTATACAGGATCATGTCATCTGCAAAAAGTGAAACCTTGACTTCTTTTCTGATATGAGTGCCTTTTATTTCTTTCTTATGTGTGATTGCTCTGGCTAGAACTTCCAGCACTGTGTTTTATAGTAGTGGAGAGAGTGGGCAGCCTTGTCTTGTTCCTGGTTTTAGAGGAAAAGTTTTCGTTTTTTTACCATTTAATATAATGTTAGCTAATGATTTGCCATATATGGCCTTTATTATGTTGAGGTATTTTCCTTCTGTACTCATTTTATTTTTTGAACATAAAGGGATGTTGTATTTTATCGAATGCTTTTTCTGCATCTGTTGATAGGATCATATGGTTTTTCTTTGTTTTATTGATATGGTGTATTGTGTTAATCATTTTACATATTTTGTACCATCTTGTGCTTCTGGGATGAATCCCACGTGATCGTGATGTATTGTAATGCGTTGTTGTATTCAATTTGCTAGTATTTGGGGTATGATTTTTGCATCTGTATTCATTGGAGATATTGGTCTGTATGTTTTGTTGGTTTTGGGGGGGGGTTTGTTTTTGTGTTGTCCTTGCCAGATTTTGGTATAAGGATTATATTGGCCTCATAAAATGTGTTTGGAAGTATTGCTTCTATTTTTTGGAAGACTTTGAGAAGGATAGGAACCAAATCTTCTTTGAATATTTAATGGAATTCACTAGTGTAACTATCTGGCCCTGAACTTTTATTTTTGGGAAGGTTTTTGATGGTTCTTTCTATTTCCTCCCTGCTTATGGGTCTATTTAGGCTATCCACTTCTTTGTGATTCAGTCTAGGAAGATTGTATAGTTCTAGGAATTTATCCATTTCTTCTAGATTGTTGAATTTGGTGGCATTTAGTTTTTCATAGTATTCTACAATGATCCTTTGTATATCTATGATATCTGTGGTAATTTCTTCTCTTTCATTTCGGATTTTGTTTATGAGTCCTTTCTCTTTTTTCCTTAGTAAGTCTAGCCAGTGGTATATCAATTTTGTTGATCTTTTCAAAGAACCAGCTCTTTGTTGTATTAATTTTTTCTATAGTATTTCTGTTCTCTATTTTATTTATTTTTGCTCTAATTTTTATTTTCTTTCTTCTGCTAGTTTTCAATTGTCTTTGATCTCTTTCTCATTTCTTTTTTTTTTTTTTTTTTTTTTTTTACAGAGACAGAGAGAGGGATAGACAGGGATGGACAGACAGGAACGGAGAGATGAGAAGCATCAATCATTAGTTTTAGTTTTCATTGCGCATTGCGACACCTTAGTTCATTGATTGCTTTCTCATATGTGCCTTGACCGCAGGCCTTCAGCAGACCAAGTAACCCCTTGCTCAAGCCAGTGACCTTGGGTCCAAGCTGGTGAGCTTTTGCTCAAACCAGATGAGCCCGCGCTCAAGCTGGCGACCTTGGGGGTCTTAAACCTGGGTCCTCTGCATCCTGGTCCGACACTCTATCCACTGCGCCACTGCCTGGTCAGGCCTTTTTCTTATTTCTTAAGATATGATCTTAAGTTGTTTACTTGGGCTCACTTTTGTTTTTTGATATAAGCCTGCAATGATATGAACTTCCTTTTATTACTGCTTTTGCTACATCCCAGAGATTGATATGTTCTGTTGTCATTTTTATTTTTCTGTATATATCTTTTGATCTGTTTTTCTTTCTTCTTTGACCTAGTCATTTTTTAGAAGTATGTTGTTTAATTTCCACATTTTTGTGGGTTTGTTTCTTTTTTGCAGTTGAATTCTAGTTTCAAAGCCTTATGGTCAGAGAATATGCTTGGTATAATTTCAGTCTTTCTGTATTTGTTGATCTTAGCTTTGTGACCCAACATATGGTCTATACTTGAGAATGTTCCATGTACAGTGGAGAAAAATGTATTACTCTGATGTTCTGGGGTGAAATGTCTTATAGATGTCTATTATATCCATTTGTTCTAGTGTTTAATTTAAGGCCAATATTGATTTTCTGTTTGGATGAACGTTCTAGAACCATCAGTAGTGTATTGAGATCTCCAAGTATAATTGTATGTTTGACGGTTTCCATTTTTAGATCTGTTAATAGATGTCTTACATGTTTTGGTGCTCCCTGGTTTGGTGCACATATATTAAGAAGTGTTATGTCTTCTTGATACAAGGTCCCTTTTATCATGAAATGTTTATCTTTGTCTCTGTACCTTTGTTGTCTTATAGTCAGCATTGTCAGATATGAGTATGGCTATACTTGCTTTTCTTTGGGTGTTTGCTTGGAGAATGGTTTTCCAACCTTTCACGTTGAATCTATTTTTATCCTTGTAGCTTAGATGTGTCTCTTGAAGGTGACATAGAGGTGGATTTTGCTTTTTGACTCAGTCTGCTACTCTGTGCCTCTTTTTTTTTTTCCTTTTTTTTTTTTTCTGTATTTTTCTGAAGCTGGAAACGGGGAGTGACAGCCAGACTCCCGCATGCGCCCGACCGGGATCCACCCGGCACGCCCACCAGGGGTGAAGCTCTGCCCACCAGGGGGCGATGCTCTGCCCCTTTGGGGCGTCGCTCTGCCGCGACCAGAGCCACTCTAGCGCCTGGGGCAGAGGCCAAGGAGCCATCCCCAGTGCCCGGGTCATCTCTGCTCCAATGGAGCCTTGGCTGTAGGAGGGGAAGAGAGAGACAGAGAGGAAGGGGGTGGGGGTGGAGAAGCAAATGGGCGCTTCTCCTGTGTGCCCTGGCCGGGAATCGAACCCGGGTCCCCTGCACGCCAGGCCGACGCTCTACCGCTGAGCCAACCGGCCAGGGCCTACTCTGTGCCTCTTTATTGGTGAATTCAATCCTAGAACTTCAATTTTGAATTTTCTGTTATTTAGCTTTAAGGTTTTCATGTAATTTAGATTTTTTTCTAGAGATTTTGCATCATCTATCTGAGCTACATCGCTGTCTTGTATATCCATGATACAGTATTTTATTTCTTTTTCCTTGGTGGCATTTGAGAGTGATATTGTTAATAACACTAACAAGAGATAACTAAAAAAAAATACAAAAATAAAACTTGAAAAAATACATTGAAAAAATGAAAATTCTATAAATAATGAAAAGTAGGACAAAAATTACAGAGAACAAGGAGCAGGAACTGAGGAATAACGAAAAAAGAGGAAAACTGAAGTAAAAAACAAGCAAAATGCCCCCCAAAAAGTATGAGTCCAAAATATAATATTGATGAAGAGCGACATTCAGATGAGAGGGGAAAAAAGAAAAAGAAAAGAAAGAAGGAAGTTAATGAAAGTGTCAGAAATGAAACCCTCACAAAAAAAAAAACAAGAATAAAAAATATAACAACTAAGGATAATGAAGTTTAAATGGGAAAAAGAGAAAGAAGAAAACATGAGAAAAAGCAAAAAAAAAATGTATTTTCCAGTTTTAAGACGTAACTTTTCCCTTTTGCTGGCAGGTGGTGCTGTACAAGATTTGCTTCAGGGATTTTCTAGGGCAGAGTTCTGCCTAAGTGTCCCTGTCCTAAAGATGTAGGCGGGGCCACAGTAGCCTTGGTAGGACGGGCTTTTGTTAGGGTTTTGTAATTTTATGGCTCTAGCAATGGCAATCTTAGGTCTCCAGGAGCCTCTCCCCACGTCCCAACAGAGCAGGGGATCAAACACCCGGCACCAGAGACTCAGCTGTTGGGTATTCGCTACCACCACTGTTCACACAATAAGGGAAGCAATGTGGAAATTTGGTTGTTGGGGGAGACATAGCCTGGTCCTTCTTCCGATAACACTCAAAGCCTTCCTGAGCAGGGCAGGGGCCTACGCCAGGAATGGGGTGGGTAGGGTGCAAATCGCAGGTCAAGCGCACCTCCATGTCACGCAAGCCAAACTCCGTGGGCCCCATGGGCCCCGCTGGCAGACTGAGCATGCCTCAGTGCCCCACTAGCTGATCTCCAGAGCCTGTTTGAGTGCGGATCTCTTGAGTGCGCTCAACCCCTGTGATCGCAAAGGGAGCCCAGCGATGCAGGCAGATATAAGAGCCAGCGTGTTCCTGCTCTTGGTCACACCCACTCGTCTTCAGTTCCCTCCCCTCTGTTCCTCAGTCTCTCCACTTCTCCCGGCTCCCAAACAAAACAAAACGCTAAAAATGCCACCTTCCCTCAGATCAGTGAGGAAAGAGAGAAACTCCATCCTCCGGCATTTTTTCTCCATAAGCAGATTCTATCTTCCACCCACCTTCTCATCTAATCATACCTTTTTCTGCTGTGTGGAGATTTCAGGTGTTCTGGGATTTTCTCTCTGCCTATAGTTGTTAATTTGTTGAAATTTCAAGGGGAGAAGATTGGGAGTATCACACCAACATTTCTCTGACATCATTCTACAAAATGCTTTTTTATATACCCCCTTTTCAATATTGTGTATTTGTCCTTTTGTAATTGTTTTCTATTAATATGCAAAGAAGAGAAACTAGTTTTCATTTAATTTTTTTGTACCTTTTCAGGAATGAGACGCTTGTATTAGACACCGTAGATAGCATGAACTGTATGACGTAGCTTAAGACTTCCTCTGCTTGGTTTGAGTATACATTTAGAAGGGGAAAATCACAACTATGTAGGGCTATGAAACATGGAACGTTAGAAGTGCTTAACCATTAATAGGAACGCCTTTTTAATCAGAATAAACAACCCAGTCATTTTGTATTCCGATTTTATTGAGTATTTAGATTTTTTTTAATATATATAAAAGTGTCTTTTGTGAAAATATTGTGATGATCAATTTTCAGGTAAAGGTGGTTATATTTGGTCCCTAGAAACACATTTCTGGTTTTTATACATATGTATGTATGTAAAAATGGTCCTTAGAGACTTAAGGACCAGGAAAGTCTAGTTATCATCATGCCGTAATTGAAAATGAATACATAATCATGTTTTGGGCAGTTAATCTTTAGGATGTGCCATTGTTTTCAGAGGAACATATATCAGTTTCATTTCATGTGTGCAGCTGTGTTTCTGCCTGTGAATCTTTAAACTTTTTATCTAAATCTTAAGGAAGTCTGTATTTCAGTGACTAAAGTCATCGGTACGACTTTGCTACTGTATAGATCCTAAGAATTTTGTGCTGATGTTACCGTATTTAACTGCTAGTTATTTAAGTAACGTTGTTTATAACTTTACAGCATGTATAGAAATGTAGTATCAAAAGATGTATAATTGAAAGTAACAGAAACCTCTCAAGTTAGAAGTATTGTGTACAATAATACACTAATTATGTGGATCACTTCATGATTGTGCGTTATTGTATGCAGTTGACCCTTGAAGAACACCAGGGTTAGGTGAGCCAACCCCACCCCCACTTCTTGTGCCCCTCCAGTTGAAAATCTGCATAATTATAGTTGGCCTGCTGCATATTGCAGAATCCCAACCACAGATTGAAAATATAGTAGACCCTTGAACAACATGTGTTTGAACTAACGTGTTTGATCTGTGTAGATCCACTTATATGTGGATATTTTCTCCCACAAGTAAGTGAACTTGTGTAGTTCAAGGCTGTGTTCAAGGGTCAATTGTATAAAGTAAATATTTCACTTAAATTTAGAAAAGTTCAATGTGTGGGAGACAGAATCCATGGCATTAGTAGTAATTACCATCCTTAAATTTTTACTCAGTGTTGGATAGGAAAGTAAAGACATTAGTAACTAAATCCTTTTGATAATTTTGTGAATTAATGCGACCGAAGAAACCATTTAATTTGTAGACATGTATAACTAAATCAACTTTTATTCAGTAGTGTACAACCTAATTAATCAACCAAATTGGTTCACTCCATGAACCATTTTCTTCTAATATGCTAATAATTATTAGCTATCTCTATACTTCTTGCACTGGTTACCTATAATAGAAGGAAAGGGAAATAGTTAATTAACTTTTATATTTATATTTCAGACCTATTATCTTCCATCCCTGTAGAGGGGGTAGAATTAATCGCTGATAACTTCAGCCTATTTATTTTCAATAAAAATGTTGGACTAAAAAGAATTATGATAATCTAGTTTGACATTTTTAAATTACTCAGTTGGTCTTTTTAATTGTTTTACCCAGAGCAGTCTTCTAATGGAATGGGTAAATGCCTTATTTAACATGCAGCCTTTCGGAACCCTCAGATGTATGGAATGGCTTATATATAGAAGACCCTACCCATCCCTTGACCCTTTTTCTACCTCTTTTTCTCTCCCAGGAAGATTTCTGGCAGAAAAGAATTATTTTTAATTAATAGTTATTCAACATTAGCGATAACTAAAAAGATTATTTAATTTGTAGGTTTAGTACACTGCTGGTTTCTGATTGCTGATACCTATAAAAGTCAAAATTGAAGGATGAAAATTGACACGCTTTATTTTAAAAAAACAATCATTAATAGAAGTGTCAACACAGATGAGTTGTCTAAGAAGACAATGTTTAGAAGGGTAGGGGCCCTGGCTGGTTGACTCAGCAGTAGAGCATTGGCCTGGCTTGTGGAAGTCCTGGGTTTGATTTCCAGTTAGGGCACACAGGAGAGATGACCATCTGCTTCTTCATCCTTCCCCGCCCTTCCCCTCCAGCAGTCAAGGTTCGAATGGTTCTAGCAAAGTTGGCCCTGGGCACTGAGGATGGCTCCATGGCCTCGCCTCAGGCACTAAGGTAGCTCAGTTGCTGAGCAACAGAGCAAAGCTTCAGATGGGCAGAGCATTGCCCCATAGAGGGCCTGCTGGGTGGATCCCCATGAGGGGCGCATGCAGGAGTTTATCTCTGCCTCCTCACTTTCCACTTAATTTTTTTTTTAAATGGTGGGAAGACATTCACAGGTTACATCTGTCCATATACACCATGCTACTCTACAAAAATAATATTCTTTAAAAGGACAGAATGAGCCTGACCAGGCGGTGGCGCAGTGGATAGAGCGTCGGACTGGGATGCGGAAGTACCCAGGTTCGAGACCCCAGAGGTCGCGCGTGGGCTCATCTGGCTTGAGCAAAGAGCTCGCCAGCTTGGACCCAAGGTCGCTGGCTCCAGCAGGGGGTTGCTCTGTCTGCTGAAGGCCCGCGGTCAAGGCACGTGTGAGAAAGCAATCAATGAACAACTAAGAAGTCGCAACGCGCAACGAGAAACTGATGATTGATGCTTCTCATCTCTCTCTGTTCCTGTCTGTCCCTGTCTATCTCTGCCTCTGTAAAAAAAAAAAAAAAAAAGACAGAATGAATACAAAGGACAAGTGAAACAGTTTATGATCAATTCTCTTAATTCATTTGCACAAAGTCAAAAGGTTTCATTTGTGCAAGAACATAAATGTACTTTTCATTCTCTAAATGTGAGTTTTATAGGCAAAAGGAAGAAATCTTTTAAAAAGAAGGAATCTAGAACTGGTTATGAAAAAAGTCTTATTTGATTAATATGAATAAGCATGTTGAAGTCCACCTGATAAATTTTGTTCAAATGAAATGCAAGAATGTAAACTATAATAAAAAGGAAGCACAGTTTATCGTCCCTATATTAAATTTGAGGATGTCACCCACAGACAATTTCAATCAGCTTTCTGCTGAGGGATAAGCTATGATAAAATTCTCAGAATTGAAGGAAACTGGTGTACCTTGTTCCGGTCTCTTTCTTTTTGCACATCTCTCACACACAGACACACACAGTTTATGTGTAAGCACAATTATTCAAAGAAATACAAGGTGTAATAACGTGAACATTTGTTGTAAAGAGAATACCAGATAGTTGTACTCTGTTGCTGTTTAGAGATGAGAGTTTTCATAAGAATGAATTTCAGGATAGTAAAAGAGTCATACCAAAATGTAATTTGAAGTAAGCAATCTGAAATTTTTCATGGAAAACTGGAAGATCTTTGAGAAAGTGTACTTTCAGATACGTTTTCATTATGTTCAGAGAGACACATCTACCTTTTCTTCAAAACAGTATTTTTTAAGTGCAGAGTATTCAAATCTTCAAAAGATGGTTTTCAAATCATTTCTGGAAATTTTAATCAGAAGAAACAATATGAGAAGGAGATAGAGACAGAGATAAATATTTACCACTACCACCCTCCAAATGCCATTCAGGGAGTAGAAGTAACAATTGAAATTGAAGGTATCCTGAATGGGTTTAGCCGTTAGCATTTTAAAATTAAGACGTGTTTGACACAATAAAGCCAATCTTAGGCTTCATTAAGTCATTAGTTTTTAATAGAAATAGCACCTAATTAAATTTAATAGGGTATATGCTGTCTAGAACTCTACCAGTAGATTTAAAGAGAAATAGATATAAGTACAGCTTCTTTTAGGCTTTAATAAAATACTTATATGCATAATGTAAGGTGTGACTACTCATTTTGCCTGAATGGAATTGCATGGTGCTAACAGTTTTCAAAAGCCTGTCCATCTTTTTCATCTTCTCTTCCCTTTGATAGTTGAAGATCAGAAGACCAAATGCAAAATTGACTGTCAGAACTTGTCCAGAGGCAAACAAGAAAATCATAAGAAAAAATATTACAGTGAACCAATAGGATTTAGAGTCTGACAACAAATTTAGGTTGCTAACAGGTTTATTCTTGTACTGACATTTTCATACCATATGAGTTATATACTTGCTTGTAGAACTGATAATGAGCCCTCTGAGAAATAGAAGAATATTTAGGAATTTGCTGTGTAATGTCTTTCACATAGAGATTTTTTTTTGCCATAGTTTTAAATGAAATATATCTTTATTTTTCAGATGAGCTCATAAAGTTATTTGAAAGTGAAAAATAAGCCAAATTTCAGAGTAAAATTGATTTAAAAAATGACTGAATCAATTTACCTGATAAAACTGAATGGCTTTTTATAGACCTTTACTAAACTTTTTAAACAGCTTTATTGGGATATAATTGACACAATAAATGCACATATTTAAAATATACGATTTGATATTTGACAAATGTGTATACCTGTGGGCCCATAATTACAATTAAGATATAATGTACATATTCACCATTTTACATATATAGAACCATATAATATGCACGCTATTGCTCAACATAATTGGAGATTTATTCATGTTGCAGGTATCAATAGTGCGTTCTGTTTCGTTGCTAAGCAGTATTCCTTTGTATGGATATAACTTCACCTTAGGGTGGACTTTGGGGTTATTTTCAGTTGGCGCTATAATGAAACTTACTATGAACATTCGTATACAAATCATATGAACATATGTTTATTTCTTTTTTGTAAACACATAAAGGTGCGATATATGTTTAACTTAAGAAATTTCTACAATGTCAAAGTGGTTGTACCATTTTGTATTTCCACCAGCTCCAGCTGCTCCCACATCCTCACTAACACTTGATCTGGTCAGTTTTCGTGTAGGTCTATTATCCATTTGTGTTATCTGTGGCTTTATTGTCGTCATGAACAAGTTGAGAACTATTTTCATCTCTTTTCAGTTTTTGGAAGATGTGTACAGTAATACATCGTTCTGAAATACTTGGTAGAATTCAGTGAAACTGTCTGGACCTATAGTTCCCTTTGTGGGAAGGTTTTTAATTACAAGTTCAATATCTTTTAATAGATACAGGGCTATTGAGAGTATTTCTGCTTGTGTGAGCTTGTTAGTTTGTGTATTCCAAGGAATTTATTTCACATAAGTTTTCGATGTACTATTACCATAAATTTGTTCTTAATTTCACTTTTTTTACGATACTATTAGAATTTGCTAATTCTCACATTCCTGATATTAGTAATTTGAGCCTTTTTTTTTCCTCATCAGTCTTGCTAGAGACTTACCAACTGTTGATCATCTCAGAGAACCAGCATTTGATTTTACTGATTTTTCTCTGTAATTCTACTGTTTTCTATTTCATCAGTGATCATACTAAAAATTAACAATTTTACATTTGAAAGGCCCAGTGCCAGCCTGGATAAATTGGTTGCATGAGTGAGAAATGCATATTGCAGATTCCCGTACTGCCTGAATTTATTTCACAATATTGGCAAGGAATCTGCATTCTAAACTGGATACATATATGTTTCTCTTCCAAACAGGTATTAAAAACACATTGTCTACTTTTCAGAGAGTCACGGCAGAGTTGCTGCACTATGTCTTTTTGACAGTAGTGTAAGGTTTGGAATGTACTGAAGTTGCTTGAAAAGATTCATTATTCTGCTATTTTCTCCTCCATAAATTCAGTATGACTCTAGTGGACTGTACCATTTATTTCTGGATATATGAAGAAATATGTGATCTACTTTAAAAAGTGAATTTTGTTAAATGAAGGAAAATGTAGTTAAATAATTGTGAAGTCACTTTTTTCAGACTTGCAATAAACTATGTATCTTATTGGTACTTCCTAAAACATCCAAGTTTTTTTAAAAAAGACAAGTTTAAAAAGTTTACTGCACTCCTGCTGTTTAATTTCAACTTCCTGGACAGTTAAATCAAGTTTTGCATTTGAAGTGCTTTCATATGTCTTTGTTTTAACGGCAAAAGAATATGAATTTACCTTACAAAATGTAAAAATTTTAAATACTTTTTTTTCATTCATCAAAGCAACCTTGAAATTAAATTCAAATGCCTTTTGTATGTTTATCAATTCCATATAGTAATATTTAGGTGTATCTGGTTTTTCCCAAGTGAAATTTAGATCTCGGTTTAAATGAAACTGTGTCAAGGGCTTTCACACGTGAACACTAAACAATTTGTCTATATATATATATTTTTTTAAGATTTTATTTATCCATTTTTACTGGGGAGAGAGAGAAGGGAGAGAGAGAGAGAGGAGATAGAACAGGGGGAGGAGCAGGAAGCATCAACTCCCATATGTGCCTTGACCAGGCAAGCCCAGGGTTTTCAACCGGCGACCTAAGCATTTCCAGGTCGACGCTTTATCCACTGCGCCACCACAGGTCAGGCTCAATTTGTCAATATATTATGTAGTTCTGAGTTCACTGATAATATAAATCTTTTATTCTTTAGTTTTTATGTCATCACTGATAATTGTAGAGTAATGCTCAGCTTGACAGTCTTTGGAAGTTATGTTGGAGACAATAACATTATTTTTATAAATATACTGTAATTTTGATTCCATAAGACACACTTTTTCCCCAAAAAAGTGGAGGGGGAAATGCCCATGCATCTTAGGGAGTGAAAAATATGGTATTTTATTAAATATTTCACCACACTCTTTGGTTCAGAATATTTATTTTCTTATTTTCCTCCTTAAAACCCTAGGTGTGTCTTATGGTCAGGTGCGTCTTATGGAGCGAAAAATACGGTATTAATGAAGAAGAAAGTGAGTGGCAAAGAATATAGACACTTTATGACCTACCTCACTTGCTGCTGTGTTTACTTGTATTAATCATTCTAGTGCTGGTCTAAGAATATAATAGTAGTTCACATTCACAAGAAAATTGTTCATTAAAATGTCATAAGATGATAACAAGCTGGAAACAGTTTGTGAAGTTGCCCTTTGGTTTTCTGACCAGCTAGCTCCTTTCAAATTCAGCATTCACATGGGTTCTTTGTAATTTTGACTGGGCTTAAGATGACCAAGAAATTCTAGGCATATCTATTAACTATCTATTAACCTCATTTAGTATTTACAATTTGAGAGTTTTTCTAAATAAGTCTTCCTGAGGTCATCCAGGCCTCTTTGCCATCTTTGATTATTCTCTATTCCTTGGCAAAGTCATTCACTTTCATGATCTCAGTAATCACTTCCATATGGACAGCTGTCTCCAGCCTCAGAGTTCCAGTAAGCCACCACACAGCTCAACGTGAAATCCTGCCAGGACATCAGAGTCCAAACGCAAGCCGTTCTCTCCCAACTTGGCTTCCCCTGGTTACTGAGGTTTTATCCAGCTGCTTGAACTCAAAAATAACGATTGATTATTCTACCACATCATGATTTATCTCACATTTATCCTTTCTATTCTCATCTCCCTTCATGTTTAGTCAGGTTATGAAGAAGGTTCTTTAGTACTTGCACTATGACCACTGGTAAACGAGACTGCCCCTCGTCAACCTGGGCATGTCACTGCACTCTAACTTATTTCGTTTTCTTGTAACTAATTCATCCAATGCAATACCAACTTCATCTTCTCTTAAAATAAAGCATTGTTTTAATCACTGAGGTTTCAATATAATTCTGAAATGCTTCCAAATTACCTACCAAATAGAATCTAAACACTCGGGCATGATCTTCAAAGCCATCTTTGGCCTGGCCCCAGCTTCCTTCTCCTACATTACCATTTTTTCCCCTTGGTTTTATTGAGATAGAATTGACATACAGTACTGTGTAAGTTTAAAGTGTATGGCATAATGGTTTGACATATATATTATAAAATGGTTGCCACAATAAGTTTAGTTAACGATACCAAAAAGAAAAAAAATGTCTTTTTCTTGTGATGAGAACTCTTAGGATCTATTTTCTTAATAACTTTCAAATACACCATTCAACAGTGTTAAATAGTTACCACATTGTAGGACATCCCCAGCACTTCTTTATATCTTACAACTGCAAGTTTGCACTTTTTGAACACCTACCTCCAATTTCCCCAACTGCCACCTCCCACCTTCAGTAATCAAATATCTGATCTCTTTCTATGAATTCGGTGTGGGTTTTTTGTTTTTGTTTTTGTTTTCTTTAGATTTCACATATAAGTGAAGTCATGCAGTTTGTTTTTCTCTGACTTATTTCACTTAGAATAATGCCAGTAAGGTCCATCTATATTGTTGTAACACTTATCATTTCTTTAGTCAAGAAACATTTCTAACCCTAGGTTATCTCATTAGTAAAATGGAATTAAAATGTTTATTCCTCAGTTGTGAGGTTGCAGTGGGGTAGTATATGCAAAGAATGTAGTTTGGTACATATGTACTTAATAAATGCTGTGTACTTGGGCCAGGTACTTGGTACACAGGCACTGAGGAGCTGGTAGCCATTACCTTTCCATACTGAGTTCTGTATATCTTATCTAGTGTTCCTTCTCTTCTCTAGTCTCCCAATCTCCACAGTCCCAAATCCTTTTTGTACTTACTGATTTTATTGATTTTATAGAGAGGGAACGGTGAGAAGTATGAACTCATAGTTGCTCCACTTTAGTTGTTCATTGCTTGCTTGCCTTGTCTGCCTTGACTAGGCAAGCCTGGGATTTCGAACCGGTAACCTCAGCTTTCCAGGTCAACACTATCTACTGGGCCACCACAAGCCAGGCCCTAAATCCTTCTTATCCTTGAATATTCTGAAGATGTATTCCCTTGAAATCACCACTGAATTCCCTCCAACTGGGAGTCCAAAATTTAAAAGGCATGTCTTTCTACCTTGTTTATGTGTGTGTCTGCTTCCATGACAGAGTTTTGTCTGCTTGAGGACAGGAACTTTGTCATTCATTGTTGTGCCCTTCCTTCCCATCCCCCAACCCCAGTGCATTGCATTTAGGTAATGAGTATTTGTTAATTATTATTTTTTTATTATTAAGTGTTAAAAATGTTTTTCTTAAAAGGCTACATTTGTTTGGAAATACATAGCCTTTGAGACTTATGGTACTACATTTGCCAAGTATGGTACAGTTATATAATGAAATACTATGCAGCTGTTTAAAAGAAGGAAGTAGATTTCTCCATGTGCTGACATGAAAGGTGACCCTAATATTCTGTTGAGTATTATAAAAGAAAACAGGCAAGTATGAGAAATATTGAAATGTGTTAAGAGTGTATATGTGTCTATATATTTTTTTTAATCTTGAAGTTTTATACCTGTTAACATTAGTTGTCTTGGTAATAGGGTATTTACGTGGTATGTTTGTAGTAGTTTTTAGTAAGGAGGGAGTGTAATTACAGAGAACCTTTTCAGATTTTCTGAGCCAAAAAACCATCTTAACCATTTTTAAGTGTAACAATTCAGTAGTGTTATGTATATTCACATTGTTGTGCAAAAGATCTATAGAATCTTTTTATTTTATAAACCTGAAACTATACCCATTAAATACTAATTTCCCCTCCCTTCTTCCTCTTGTCCTAAGCACTAAACAACCATTTCTCTAGTTTCTATGATTTTGTCTACTTTAGATATTTCATCCGTGTAGAATCAATCATACAGTATTAGATTTTTTGTGACTAGCTTAATTTCACTTAGCATAATGTCCTCCAGGTTCATTGATATTGTAGCATGTGACAAGATTTCCTTCTTTTTAAAGACTGCATAATATTTTATTATATGTACATACTATATTTTCTCTATACAGTCATCTGTTAATGAACATTTGGGTTGCTTCCACCTCTTGGCTGTTGGGAATAATAGCACAATTATGATGGATGTGCAAATATCTTTTGGATATATAACCAAATGTAGGATTGTTGGATCATATAGTAATTCTATTTTTAATTTTTTAAGGAAATTCCATTCTGTTTTCTACAGTGGCCGCACCATTTAACAGTGCACAAGGGTTCTTAATTTCTCCGCATTCTTGGCAATACTTGTTATTTTCTGTTCTGGTTTTTTGTTTTGTTTTGTTTTGTTTTTGTGGCCATTCTAATGGAATATCTCATTGTGGTTTTGAATTGCATTTCTCTTATGATCAGTGATGTTGAGCATCTTTTCATATCTTGTTCATCATCTATATATCTTATTTCGAGAATTGTCTATTTAAGTCCTTTGCCTACTTTTTAATTGAGTTCTTTTTGTTGCTGTTAAGTTATAGAAGTTTCTTAAATATTCTGGATATTAGCCCCTCCCAGATACCAGGGGTCCTTGGGTTACAACAGTCTCAACCTACGATGTTTCAAGTTTATGAGTTGAGATGTGAGTGTTTTGGCTGTTATGGTTGCCTTATAATGCTATAGGCAGCTTTTTGAAGAGAAGTCATCAATCTTCCAGCCTAGCCTGGGACAATTCTTTAAGAAGGTAGAGAGACCTGCAACAGATCCTGTACCTTCTACATCAGCTGCTTCTCGACATGAAACACATGTATTACCGGTGAAATCATCTCCAGCGTCTCCTGCATGTTCCTTAGGCAATCCTGATTCACCTGACCCAGTATCTCCAGCACCTTCTGCAGGTTCTCCTGCCTCTCCAGCTTTCTCCTCCCAATAAGTCACTCTCCCATCTTGCAATGCCCTTCCAGTGTGCAAGCCAACCACAGGAATAAAGGTAAGAAATTTTTTTTACACTCATTTTTTGTCATTTTTTCTTTTATTACAGTATAGTGTACAGTACAGTATATTTATGTTCTTTTCCTTTCTCTGTGGCTTAGTTGTGTTTTTATGTTCTATATTATGATTTTACAACTATATTAAGGAAGGTAAGTGACTTAGGTTAGGGCGTGTTTCGACTTACACCAAAATTCAGGTTACATCACTGTCATAGAAATGTAAGTTGTAACCCAAGGACCACCTGTATATGATTTGCAAATATTTTTTGTCATTCCATAGGTTGATTTTTCACTCTGTTAATTCTTTGTTTGGATATGAAAATTTTTTAATTTGATATAGTCTCACTAGTCCCTTTTTGCTTTTGTTGACTATACTTTTGGTGTCATTTCAAGAAATTATTGCCAGATCGATTGTTCTGAATCTTTTCTTCTATGGTTTCTTCTAGAAGTTACAGTTTTAGGTCTTATGTTTAGTCTTTCATCCATTTTGAGTTAATCCTTTCATGTGGTGTAAGGTAAGTTCCACCTTCACATTTTTGGCATGTTTTCTAACACCATTGTTGAAGAGACTGTCTTTTCCCCATCTGTAGTCTTGCCATCGTTGTCAACAATTATTTAACCATATACACAGGGTTTATTTCTAGGTTCTCTATTCTCTTTTGTTGGTCTTTATACCTGTATTACACCATCTTGGTTGCTGTTGCTTTGTAGTATTTTTTTTAATTTTTATTTATTGATTTTAGCAAGAGAGAAAGGAAGAAAGAGAAAGAAAGATCTGTTCCTTTATGTGCCCTATGAGACCAGCAACCTCTGCACTTCGGGACAGTGCTCTAACCAACTGAGTTAACCAGTCAGGTCATGTAGTATGCTTTGCAATCAGGAAATTTGAGGCCTCTAGTTTTGTTCTAGATTATTTGGGCCTCAGAGTCTCTTGAGATTCCATGTGAATTTTAGGAATTTCTTTTCTATTTTTGCAAAGAATGTTATTGGGATTTTGATAAGGCTTTCCTGAATCTGCAGTTTCTTTAGGTAGTATTTATTTATTTATTTGTATCTCTTTCTATTCGTTTTAGCAATGCTTTGTAGTTTTCAGTGTACAAGTCTCGCCTCATTTATTTACAACAAAATAAGTTTATTCCTAGGATTTTTATCCTTTTTGATGCTCTAGTAAATGGGATTATTATCTTAATTTTCTCTTCAGATTGGTCATTATCATTATTATTATATAGAAATGCTGCTGAGTTTTGCATGTTGATTTTGTGTCCTGCAAATTGCTGATACTGTTTATTGGTTTTAACAGAGTTCTTTTGTGGAATAGTTAGGGTTTTCCACATCTAAGGTCATGTCGTGCATGAACAGAAATAACTTTACTTCTTCCTTTTCAATTTGGATTCCTTTAACTTCTTATCTTCCTGTTTGGGCTAGACTTTCACTACTATATTGAATAGTAGTGACAAGAGTGGGCATCCTCACCTTGTTCTTGATCTTAGAGGAAAATCTTTCAGTCTTTCACCTTTGAGTATGATGTTAACTGGAATTTTCATATATGGCTTTTATTATGTTGAGATATCTTCCTTCATTTCTCATTTGTTTTTATGCATTAGTTGAGATTACCATATAGTTTTTGTTTATTCTGTAAATGTGCTGTATTACATTGATTTTCTTATGTTGAGTTCACTTCCTGTTTTGTACATGTCTGTTTTGTTTCTATCATTTTATGAAGATTGTATAGTCTAAAATGTAAAGAAAACCAACTATATTTTTGTGGGTATTTGTGTATATATAGATATATGAAAGACAAGATGAATAGCTTTACCAACTGAAAATAAATGTCTTAAAAGTAAAATGTGTTTAGATTTCTCTTTTATTATAAATACATTGTAAATATTTAAACTGAAGATAATTGAATTAATTATTGGATACTTAAAATGAAAGAACTTTGAAGAAATTTTTAAACTAGTTTGTTGTGTTAATTATTAGGTTTAGATTTTATTTTAATTTAATTGGAGTCCAAACCCTATAGAATTAAGGAGGAATACATTCCTATATAGAAACAGTAGTAGTGAAGATGATGATGATGATGATGATGATAGCACTTTTTATTCAGCAGTTCCTATGTTCCAGCCATCGTGCGAAATTCTTTATATGCTCATCACATGATTCTGCACAACAATCCTGTGAGCTGAGTACTAGTATCCCCATGTTACATAAAAGGTAAATGAGTCCCAGAGAGGTTAAGAAAATGTCCCAAGCTCAAATAGCCAGTGTCAGAAGCAGACTCAAATCTCAGTCAATCTTAAGGGCATTCTTTTATGAATAGTTCTTTATTCTTAACCTTAGCTGATATACTGTGGGGCTATTGTGATTACCAATAGAAAAAACAGCATTACTATGATTTAACTAGAAAAATATCTGAGTCCATTCAACTATTCACTTCTGGGAGTGGATCTACAAGAATTGACTGCACTAAGGCACAGCAGATCCATTCAGAATAAGTATTGAACCCTGGGACCCAAATGATTGTGCAGTGATACCAGTGAACTCCTAAAGCAAAGCTTCAACAGGCACATTGAAGAATTCCTCTCTTTTTACTCTTAATTGTGTTGAGGGTAGAAAATCCTAATTCACATAAATTGTATGTTGAAAATTGTAGTAAAATGTTCAAAGCTTTTTTAGATATTGCCACATATTCTTCTTTTATAGAAATCCAAAAGGCTTCAAGAGACAATTCCTTATGTTTAATCATCAATCCCCAATCAGTGGATATAGCTGCCAGTTCTTCTTCTTCTGTTAATGTTAAACTAAAATCACTTGAAGCTTTTCCATGAATGGGTTTCTAATACAATCGTATTGTTCAGTGTTAAGTGATGGAAAATGCTATAAATTAAATTCTGCCCATCAGACTTCAAGTCCTATTTTATTTACATTTAACTTTTGCTCAGTTCCAGAATCAGATTCTTCAATATCACGCTTCTTTTTGAGAAATCTATCCATTTTATTTGAGTGTATTTATCTAAAAAATAATATAATGATGTGTTAATAATAAGTATAATGATGTGTTAACAAAAAGCAGTATTTCCATAATGAAATGGTATAATAGAGTAACTATATTTTTATATCTGGGCAAATGCTGCGAACCTGCGCAGCTAGTAAACGGTGTGGAATTAAGAAAATATGTGGTCGAGAGGGCCCTGTAATTGCTGCTGGCAAGAACAAAGCATACCCATAAACTGCATCTTGCTTTATTTATAGGGCAAAGTGGGCCATTAGCAAATCAATGAGATCTTTGATCATGTTTCCAAGGCAACCCAAGAATTTTACCAAGTGCAGAAAACCCCCACCATACATACCATCTTAACTTTACACCAAACAAAGGATAGAAGAAACTTGCCTCCAGTCTTTCTAGGGAACATGGAGGGATAGTGTAAACAATCCAGCACCACAGTTTAACAGCCTTTTGCAACCTAATCAGGCAAGTGAGGTGAAGGATTGGGCAGACTGTCAGCTTACAGCCAATCCCCCACACCTCTGTCCCCCAAAAATCTAAACTCCCAAAGCCCTGTTGGTTTTTTTGGTCCCCAACAGGCACATATTTCTCTGGAATACCATAGGGTGCACCTGGAAATCTTCTAGGGCGCACACTTTGAGAACCACTGGCTTAAGTAAATGAGAACTTCTGGCATTTAGATTAGACCCGAAAGTAGTCTGAAGTCCTGAAGTGGGAAGGTGGCCTGTGCAGGGGAATAAAGACGACGGTAAGGCTTATTCCTCACCTCTTAAGGAGATGATCAGAGAAGGAGCCCACCCAGCCAAGAGCTGACCAGCTCTTGTTTCTTAAAGTGGCTGTAAAGCCCTTGCTGCCTACTGCATCCTGAGTGTTACCGGAGATGGCGTTCTTCCTTAGTAGTCAATTTTGTCAAAGCCAAAGGGATGCCAAGTTAATTCTATTGACTGTGTTATGCCATAAAGAGGACTAGATTTTGATCTTCAAAGGGTGGATATTCCCCTTACTTGCATATCCTACCCATCCCATTTCCTTCAATTCTTAATGAATTTCTCAGCATTAACTTTCATAGTTGTTATGAATGTCTTAGTCTAACATGCTTCTAATTTGATAGACAATAGCCAATTATAGAGCACAAATTACATTTGATTTAACTACATTGAATAAATTATATTTATTTTTTTTTTTTAATAAATTTTTATTAATGGTAATGGGATGACATTAATAAATCAGGGTACATATATTCAAAGAAAACATGTCTAGGTTATTTTGTCATCAAATTATGTTGCAAACCCCTCACCCAAAGTCAGATTGTCCTCCGTCACCCTCTATCTAGTTCTCTGTGCCCCTCCCCCTCCCCCTAACTCTATCCCTCCCTCCCTCCCATGTCCTCCCTCCCCCCCCACCCTTGGTAACCACCACACTCTTGTCCATGTCTCTTAGTCTCATTTTTATGTTCCACCAATGTATGGAATCATGTAGTTCTTGTTTTTTTCTGATTTGCTTATTTCACTCCTTATAATGTTATCAAGATCCCACCATTTTGCTGTAAATGATCTGATGTCATCATTTCTTATGGCTGAGTAGTATTCCATAGTGTATATGTGCCACATCTTCTTTATCCAGTCTTCTATTGAAGGGCTTTTTGGTTGTTTCCATGTCTTGGCCACTGTGAACAGTGCTGCAATGAACATGGGGCTACATGTGTCTTCACGTATCAATGTTTCTGAGGTTTTGGGGTATATACCCAGTAGAGGGATTGCTGGGTCATAAGGTAGTTCTATTTGCAGTTTTTTGAGGAACCACCATACTTTCCTCCATAATGGTTGTACTACTTTACAGTCCCACCAACAGTGAATGAGGGTTCCTTTTTCTCCACAGCCTCTCCAACATTTGCTATTACCCGTCTTGTTGATAATAGCTAATCTAACAGGGGTGAGGTGGTATCTCATTGTAGTTTTGATTTGCATTTCTCTAATAACTAATGAAGCTGAGCATCTTTTCATATATCTGTTGGCCATTTGTATCTCTTCCTGGGAGAAGTGTCTGTTCATGTCCTCTTCCCATTTTTTTATTGGATTGCTTGTTTGTTTGTTGTTGAGTTTTATGAGTTCTTTGTAAATTTTGGATATTAGGCCCTTATCTGAGCTGTCGTTTGAAAATATCAGTTCCCATATAGTTGGCTGTCTGTTTATTTTTATATCAGTTTCTCTTGCTGAGCAAAAACTTTTAATTCTGATGTAGTCCCATTCATTTATCTTTGCCTTCACTTCTCTTGCCATTGGAGTCAAGTTCATAAAATGTTCTTTAAAACCCAGGTCCATGATTTTAGTACCTATGTCTTCTTCTATGTACTTTATTGTTTCAGGTCTTATATTTAGGTCTTTGATCCATTTTGAATTAATTTTAGTACACGGGGACAGGCTGTAGTCGAGTTTCATTCTTTTGCATGTGGCTTTCCAGTTTTCCCAACACCATTTGTTGAAGAGGCTTTCTTTTCTCCATTGTGTGTTGTTGGCCCCTTTATCAAAGATTATTTGACCATATATATGTGGTTTTATTTCTGGGCTTTCTATTCTGTTCCATTGGTCTGAGTGTCTATTTTTTTGCCAATACCATGCTGTTTTGATTATCGTGGCCCTATAATATAGTTTAAAGTCAGGTATTGTAATGCCCCCAGCTTCATTCTTTTTTCTTAGGATTGTTTTGGCTATTCGGGGTTTTTTATAGTTCCATATAAATCTGATGATTTTTTGTTCCATTTCTTTAAAAAATCTCATAGGGATTTTGATGGGAATTGCATTAAATTTGTATATTGCTTTGGGTAATATGGCCATTTTGATTATATTTATTCTTCCTATCCAAGAACAAGGAATATTTTTCCATCTCATTGTATCTTTTTCGATTTCCCTTAACAATGCTTTGTAATTTTCATTATATAGGTCCTTTACGTTCTTTGTTATGTTTATTCCTAGGTATTTTATTTTTTTTGTTGCAATCGTGAAGGGGATTATTTTTTTGAGTTCGTTTTCTAATATTTCATTGTTGGCATATAGAAAGGCTATGGACTTTTGTATGTTAATTTTGTATCCTGCGACCTTACTGTATTGGTTTATTGTTTCTAATAATCTTTTTGTGGAGTCCTTCGGGTTTTCGATGTATAGGATCATATCATCAGCAAAAAGTGATAGCTTTACTTCTTCTTTTCCGATATGGATGCCTTTTATTTCTTTGTCTTGTCTGATTGCTCTGGCCAGAACTTCTAGCACCACGTTGAATAAGAGTGGAGAGAGTGGACAACCCTGTCTTGTTCCTGATTTAAGATAGAAAGTCCTCAGTTTTATGCCGTTTAATAGGATGTTGGCTGATGGTTTATCATATATGGCCTTTATCATGTTGAGATATTTTCCTTCTATACCCATTTTGTTGAGAGTCTTAAACATAAAATTGTGTTGTATTTTATCAAAAGCCTTTTCTGCATCTATTGATAAGATCATGTGGTTTTTGTTCTTTGTTTTGTTGATATGGTGTATTACGTTAACCGTTTTGCGTATGTTGAACCATCCTTGTGATTCTGGGATGAATCCCACTTGATCATGATGTATTATTTTTTTAATATGTTGTTGTATTCGGTTTGCCAGTATTTTGTTTAGTATTTTAGCATCTGTATTCATTAGAGATATTGGTCTGTAGTTTTCTTTCTTTGTGCCATCCTTGCCAGGTTTTGGTATGAGGGTTATGTTGGCCTCATAAAATGTGTTTGGAAGTATTGCTTCTTCTTCGATTTTTTGGAAGACTTTGAGTAGAATAGGAACCAAGTCTTCTTTGAATGTTTGATAGAATTCACTAGTATAACCGTCTGGGCCTGGACTTTTATTTTTGGGGAGATTTTTAATAGTTTTTTCTATTTCCTCCCTGCTGATTGGTCTGTTTAGGCTTTCTGCTTCTTCATGACTCAGTCTAGGAAGGTTGTATTGTTCTAGGAATTTATCCATTTCTTCTAGGTTGTTGTATTTGGTGGCATATAATTTTTCATAGTATTCTACAATAATTCTTTGTATTTCTATGATGTCTGTGGTGATCTCTCCTCTTTCATTTTGGATTTTATTTATTTGAGTCCTGTGCCTTTTTTCCTTGGTGAGTCTTGCCAAGGGTTTGTCAATTTTGTTGATCTTTTCAAAGAACCAGCTCCTTGTTTTATTGATTTTTTCTATAGTTTTTCTGTTCTCTATTTCATTTATTTCTGCTCTGATTTTTATTATCTCCTTTCTTCGGCTGGTTTTGGGTTGTCTTTGTTCTTCTTTTTCTAGTTCCTTAAGGTGTGAACTTAAGTGGTTTACTTCGGCTCTCTCTTGTTTGTTCATATAGGCCTGAAGTGATATGAACTTTCCTCTTATTACTGCTTTTGCTGCATCCCAGAGATTCTGATATGTCGTATTTTCATTTTCATTTGTCTGTATATATCTTTTGATTTCTGCACTTATTTCTTCTTTGACCCATTCATTTTTTAGAAGTATGTTGTTTAGTTTCCACATTTTTGTGGGTTTTTCCCCCTCTTTTTTGCAGTTGAATTCTAGTTTCAAGGCTTTATGATCAGAAAATATGCTTGGTACAATTTCAATTTTTCTAAATTTGCTGATATTGTCTTTGTGGCCCAACATATGGTCAATTCTTGAGAATGTTCCATGTACACTAGAGAAAAATGTATACTCTGTCGCTTTGGGATGAAGTGTCCTGTAGATGTCTATCATATCCAGGTGTTCTAGTATTTCGTTTAAGGCCACTATATCTTTATTGATTCTCTGTTTGGATGACCGATCTAGAGCCGTCAGTGGTGTATTGAGGTCTCCAAGTATGATTGTATTTTTGTTAGTTTTTGTTTTAAGGTCAATAAGTAGCTGTCTTATATATTTTGGTGCTCCTTGGTTTGGTGCATATATATTAAGGATTGTTATGTCTTCTTGATTCAACTTCCCCTTAATCATTATGAAATGACCATTTTTGTCTCTGAGTACTTTTTCTGTCTTGTAGTCAGCATTATTAGATATGAGTATTGCTACACCTGCTTTTTTTTGGGTGTTGTTTGCTTGGAGTATTGTTTTCCAGCCTTTCACTTTGAATTTGTTTTTATCCTTGTTGCTTAGATGTGTTTCTTGTAGGCAGCATATAGTTGGATTTTCTTTTTTAATCCATTCTGCTACTCTGTGTCTTTTTATTGGTAAGTTTAATCCATTTACATTTAGTGTAATTATTGACACTTGTGGGTTCCCTACTGCCATTTTATAAATTGCTTTCTGTTAGTTTTGTATCTAGTTTGATTCTTCTCTTTTGTTTTTCTATCATTTGTTTTTGTTTGTTTGTGTTCCATACTTCTTTCCTCTGTTGCTACCTTTTTTAAGTCAAGTGTTTTTGTGGTGGTTTTTTTAAGGGTGGTTACCATTAAGTAATGAAAAGGGTACCTACCATATTCATTGTAGTACCCTATCTTATAAGTATTTCTGCACTTCATCATCCTTTGCTACTGTTAATCTCCATCCTCTCCCCCCTTTTTTTCCTTTGTTGTCACAGTTTAAGTTTGGTTTTATTGTGTTCTTGGTGGAGCTGTTACTTGTGGTGTTGTTTTCTTTTGTTCTTTGAATCTGGTTGGAAAACCCCCCTTAGTATTTCCTGCAGTGGGGGCTTTCTGTTGATAAATTCTCTCATCTTTTCTGTATTTGTGAATGTTTTTATATCTCCTTCATACTTGAAGGATAGCTTTGATGGGTATAGTATTCTTGGCTGAAAGTTCCTCTCTTTCAGGGCTTTAAATATTGGGGTCCACTCTCTTCTAGCTTGTAGAGTTTCTGCTGAGAAATCTGATGATAATCTAATAGGCCTTCCTTTATATGTTGTACTCTTCTTTTCCCTGGCTGCCTTGAGAATTTTTTCTTTGTCATTGGTTTGTGTCATCTTTATTATGATGTGCCTTGGAGTGGGTTTGTTGGGGTTAAGAAAACTTGGTGTTCTGTTTGCTTCTTGAATTTGAGGCTTTAGTTCCTTCCACAGGCTTGGGAAGTTCTCGTCTATTATTTGTTTGAGTGTATTCTCCATTCCATTTTCTTTCTCTTCTCCCTCTGATATACCTATTATTCTTATGTTATTCTTTCTGATGGAGTCAGACAATTCCTGTAGGGCTTTCTCGTTTTTTATTATTTTTGAGTCTCTTTCTTCTTCTCTCTGTTGTGCCTCAAGTTGTTTGTCTTCTATTTCACTAATCCTATCTTCAATCTGGGCTGTTCTGTTAGCTAAGCTTGTTACCTCGTTTTTCAGCTCATGAATTGAGTTTTTCATTTCTGTTTGATTTGTTTTTATAGTTTCAATTTCCTTGGTAATATATTCTTTGTGTTCATTGAGTTGTTTTCTGATCTCCCTATATTGCCTTTCTGTGTTTTCTTGTATATCTCTGAGTATTTTTAAGATTTCTAGTTTAAATTCTCTGTCATTTAGCTCCAAGGCTTCCAATATGTTAAGTCTTTTCTCCATAGATTTTTCCACATCTATTTGTGTTACCTCTCTTTCTTTTGTATCCATAATATTCGATTTCCTCTTTCTTATCGGCATCTGAGGGTGGTCTTATTGATAGCACTAATTAGAATTAATAAAGAGTAAAAAGAAAAAAAAAAAAAAAGGGTAAAACACCCCACAAAAAAAAAACAGTAATAATTTATTATTTCCCCCTTTTTTCTCTCTTCTCTTTCCCTCCTCTCCCCTCCTCAGGGAAATATCGTGCCTATAATGGAGGGCCTGATTTGGGGTGAAGAGTTCAAGGGGCAAAAAAAGGGAGTAGGGACCTACTAAATGCAAAAAAAAAAAAAAAAGGAAGAAAATCTTAGACAAGCATAAGATGATTTGCTTGTAAGTGATGGTCAACTAAGAGATATAATGAGAGGGATAAGAGGGAATCAGAAAAAAGGACCAAAAAAGAATAATAAAGAAGAAAAAATAAAAATAATAAGTAAAAATCTGTTGTATTAAGTGGAGCGAAGACTAAATACAATGGAGACCTTGGGTTGGGAGGACCCAAAATGCCACAAAAATAAACAAACAAGAGAGAAAAAAAATAAAAACAAAAGCAAAAAAGAGAAATAAAACCAAAAAAAAGCCTTGAGTCCCAAATTAACTAATTTGTTCGTGATTGAGGATTATATGGGAGGAAAGTAAAATGAGAAAAGAAAAAACGAATAGAAAGGAAAAAATAAGAGAAAGAGAAAAACGAAGGAAGAAATAAAATAGGAGGAGAAAAAAACAAAATAAAGCAAGACAAAAAAAAAAACAAAAGAGGAGAGAGTGAGAGTTAAGTGTTTTGGAGTATAACCTTAAAGGAGGGTGAGGATGAAGAAGAAAAATAAAATGCAACACTCATGGGTAGTGTAGTTCAAGAAAGGGGAAGCATAAGATGGGCAGAGAATAGAAGGACCGAGGTGGAGGAAATAAAGGCAAAAAGATAGAAGAAACAAGCAACAACAACAACAACAACAAAAAAATTAGTGGATCAAGTTGTAAAGTCTGTGGGTTTTTCTTGATTTTGAGAGGTTAACTTCTTCCTTTTTCTTTTCTCTCCCTCTTCCTAGTCGGTGACTCTGTACCCCAGGCTCTGCCCCTGTGTCACTCTTAGTTAGGGATTTGCAGTTGATGGGATTCTATGGCAATGTCATATAATTGGCTTTAGTCTTGCTGGAAGTAAAGGCTTGTTGGCGTTTGCAGGGTCCAACGATGAGAGAGTTTGCTTTCCTGGATTCTCTCTCCTAGTCCCCCCTTTCTGAATTAGCAGCCTGGTGATCCAGCTATAAGGCTGCAACTGCTTCTGTCTGGGGAGTAAGAGGCTCAAAGAGCTGGGAAATCCCCACTCTATCCCCACTCAGTGCAAGGCTTTGGGAAAGGCTCTGAGAGTCAGGGCCTCCAGTGTAATCAGGCGGGGGTGGGAGTCAATTGTTGTCAAGGTGACTGTTCAGCGCCTATCATTTAGTTGGACCTCTCAACCCAGGCTTTCCACACTTTGTAGCCTGTTTTTGCAGGGAAGAAGAGGCACTAGTCTCTGCTTACGACTAGTGTAGTATAGACCTTATTATCTGCCAAGTCCTTCTTGTTAGCGTTTATCCCAGAATATGGAGGCTCTATCAATCAGAAGTTGCCCCCGCCCCTTTAGCGAGAGGCACTAAAAAATATCACGCCTCTTGTCTTGGATCGCTGAACTGAGAGAGATCTTATCAATTAGAACCGAGGGTGCGCAGATTTTATGGGTTAAGCTAATTTCAGTGATTGGGTCGCAGCTGTGTTTCCGAAGGTATTTTAGGCTGCCTGCGCGCACCCCTCCCCCAACGCTTGATTGTTAGCTTGAATGGCTGGGTGAGGTGCCCCGCCCACGGAGAGAATCTCCCAAGCCTCTCCCGCTTGCCCCGCCGCTGGCAGCTGGACCGCACCAGGCGCAGGATAATGGAGCCCCCTGGGTGTGCGGGCCAGTAGGGCGCCCTGGGCGCGTGGAATGCCCAAGGCACGCCCGCGAATGGGGCGCTCAGGGCACCGGTGGCCGGCGACCCCCACTCGCAGTGTGCGGGCCGCTGGGAACGTCAGCAGTGCTCAACCGGACCGGGCGCATGCGCGGGGGCTCGTGGCGGCCGCTCGCGGTGGCGGTTTGCGGGGGTTCGCGGGGGTTCGCGGCAGCTCGCGGGCTCGCGGCGGCTCGCGGTCGGCCGCTCGCGGCGGCTTGCGGTTCCCAAGTATATGGGCTGACTCACCGCGGGCGCACTCCCTGGCGGCTTGAATGAGCGTCGCTGCGGTAGATTCCTCCACACCCTCGTCTCTCAGATTCAAGTGATAACAGTCCTTTTGCTTTCAGTTTGTGTGGAACTCCGGAATGCTCCGAGGATAAATTTTTCTGTTTCTAGTTGATAAATTTGTTGTGATTTAGGGGAGAGCTGTCGGACGCGCTTCTCACGGCGCCATTTCCGTGACGTCACTCTAAAATTATATTTATTGAATTAGAAACCCTGACAAAAAGTCTAACTTAATGAATTAAAATGTTGCTTAAATTATGCATGTCCAGTATTAATATGCATATTTTATCCTTGAATTGTTTTATATATTCAACATTAAGATGAAAAAATCTATTTTCAGGCTTTATCTCAATTTTAAATTAATTTCTATCAACTATGTGGATCTTTCAATCATTACCTTAGGTTTCTCTTAATAGCAAAATAACTCATTGGAGTTTAATATTTCCCATTAAATTGGAAGGTGTTATAAATATGTTTTGGAGTCCTACAGTTGAATATAGAAAGAAGAAATGTTTCTCTCTCCTTACACTCCTCCATCCTGGTCCTCATACTTATATACAGACCACAAACTGACAAACATTGTGTATTGCATAACAGAATAGAGAAGAAAGAATAAAATTACCTGGTCTTCATGGTTTTCTCCCTTCTATGTCCCTGCAAATTACTTCATGTCTGAACACATTCACAACAATCATACACACCTCACCCAATTTCCAGAAATCATACAGGCAAGGCCTGGCTGCCAGTACTAATAAGGGTTTCTTGAATCAGGACCCTCAGAGGCCAAACTGGATTGCAGAGCACAAAACTGCATGCATAGGGGCCCTTTTGGCCTCAGAAGAAAAACTTCATAGCCAATGTGTCATCCCTCCTCCTCCCCCAGCTGTGTAACAGTCTCATTTGCCAACTGTTTTCCCCACCCGTGTACAGACACTGCTGTGTATGTGTATTGAAAGGTGTGGCTGATTTGGACTTAAGTAAACTTTTTCTTGGAATCTTTCAACTGTATGATGTAACACCATGAACAACTTCATTGTTATATGAAAGGTAAGCATGATAACACACGGGTGACCCCAAATGGAGATTAGCTGCTATTGCAAGTTCTTGAAAAAGAATGTTATGTAGATTAAAATACTGTTTTAATTGGCACAGCACAAAATGTTAATGAGGGTAAGGACATCTTCAGCAACAAATGAACTGAATCTAATGTTGAATCTAGCAAGAAAAGTGGATATCAAAGGAGTATGACTAGAATATCAACAATAATAGGGCAGCTGTCCCAATGAAAACCCCTAAGAATTTTTTTATCTGTTTCTTAGTATTTCAATACTGAGAATATGTAAAGTAGTTTGGTATAAATTCAAAGAATAGCAATAAAAAGAATGTGTATATATTAATTTAGAAGACATTTAAAGAATTAAATGTTGATTGGTTATGCAAAGGATTGAGAAAGAATACCCTTCCTTTATTTCACTTCTCACTGTTCAGTGAAGGAGGTGAACAGGCCAACTTAAATGACTGCTTTGTGCTCATCCCAAATAGCTTTGCATTGCCTGGGAATTCACAAAAGAAAGGTCCTTCAAGGACTTCTTGAGGCTATGAACTAGTTTGAGTGCAGCATGCTCTCTTTATACATAGTATCCAACAACATTCAAATGGGCACTTAAATAATGTCTGGATCTTAATCTATTGGCTCAGTGGTAGAGTGTCGGCTCTGTGTGTGGAAGTTCCGGGTTTGATTCCCTGTCAGGGCACACAGCAGAGGCGACCATCGGCTTCTCCACACCTCCCTCGATTGCCAAGCAATGGAGTTAAGGCCCCAGATGGGCAGAGCATTGCCTGATAGGGGGCTTGCCAGGTGGATCCCCAGTCAGGGTGCATGCAGTAGTCTATCTGCCTCCCTGCCTCTCCAATAAATAAATAAATAAATAAAGTTCACTTAAAGAAATTCACTAGATTTTTTTTCTTACTGTAGTTTAAAATTATCTCTTGGGACAAATATGAAATTATTCTTTAAATGTTTCTAATGTGAAACACTTAAAACAATATAAAAGTGAATAATTATGACTTCTTAGACATATATGATACTATTCAGAAATTTTTGCTCACTATAAAGCAAGTTCAGGGGAACCCTTAAACCAACCCTTATCCTACATATTAAATTGCACTACATCTGGTAAGAACAGATAAGGTCGTATATTTTATTTACAGTTTTTTCATAGTCTCTGTCTTAGAACGGATTCCAGGAAATAGGTGGGATATTGTCTCTACGTTCAGTAACATTTTATCATTGTTTAATTTGATAGAAATGCTGGTGGAAATTTTCTTTTCCTCATATTTCTACAAAAGCCTGAGTTTCAAGATTTTAAACTCAATGGTAAGATCACAGCTACATATTATTGCCCTTGACATTTGCAGACTGAAAAGAATTCTTTTCTCCACTGGGTCTCTGGCTTCATTCACTAACTCAATAAACAGGATTTATATATTGTAGAAAGATTTAAAGACCAAACCCAGCATGGTGAAAATGGCAAAAGGGTAGGTTTTGGAGTAACACGGCTCTCCTCACAAATCCTGGCTACTCCTCTCAGTAGCTAGATGATCTTAACCTTCTGACTGCATCTGTCAAGAGTGAAGATAAAGATCTGCCCTCCGTGGGAAGCGCTTATCACGACGCCTGACAGTTGTTAACTGTCAGCTCCCTTCCCTTTTCCTCTTCCCTGCTCTTTTCATGTGTACAACATCACAATGTCTCTGGGAAAAATAATAATAATAATAATAATAATAAACAGTACATTTCTCCATCCTTTATCTACACAAATTACAATTCTCTCTGCTGATATTCATCATTATATACTTTATCACATTAAAATATAAACATTAATAAATTATGATTAAAATATACTAATGGTACTGTTTTTCATACCTTCCAACTTGTTTGCCAGATATTGTAATACACTCCAAAGGTCATGATTGCCTCATATAACAGTCCAAGGGTAGGGCTGTCATTTAGGCAAGGCTTGATTTAGAATTTAGATGCTCAAAGGTTGTCATCAAGAACCTGGATTTGAAGTTTTGACTTAATCTATAAGCTAAGGCCTCCTCTAGTGGCCCTAATGATGCAGGAGAGAGAAGAAAATTCTGAGAGCAACACTAAGGAAGGCAAGGGTGGAGAGCAGAGACATTTGAGCAGATTGTCTGGGGACAATCCAGGCAAAAGCAGTGAAGGAGTATATCTGTAATATTCGAGAGACAGTAAGGAGGCTAGTGTGCTAAAGCAGACTATGTGTATGTTATACCTTTTAGAGTTGTCCCACAGTGCTCAAGTATTCTGGTCTGGGTTTTTTTCAGTCTTTTTTGTTTGCTTTACAGTTTGGGAGGTTTCTATTAAGCTACCCTCAAGCTCAGATTTTTCTCACCTGTGTCCACTCTTAATAATAAGCTCATCAAAAACATTCTTCATTTCTATTAAAAGTATTTTTTGAACTCCAGTAATTTTTTTAATTCTTTCTTAGAATTTACTTTGCTGGCATTGCCCAACTATTCTTGCATGCTGTCTACTTTATTTATGAGAACTCTCAGTATATAAACCATTGTGGTTTTAAATTCCTGGTCTGATAATTCCAACAACCTTGCATATGTGAGTCTGGCTATCTCTTTAAACTGCTTTTTGTTGTTGTTTTGGTTGGGTTGTTTTTTTTTGTTTGTTTTGTTTTGTCTTGTATGTTTGTTTGTTTGTTTTGCTGTTTAGTATAAATATGTGTTTAAATTCTTTCCTGATAGCTGGACATGATATACTGGCTAAAAGGAACTGCAGAAAATAATGCTGGTGAGGTGTGGGGGAAGGGACTGAAAAGAATTCTTTTTTCTGATTAGGGCTCAGTCTTTTAGAGACCCTGTTCCTCTGGACTGTGCCTTTCACAAGGGCTCCTCAGTTTTTGTCTCCTGCTCCCTTAGGTAGGACAGGATGGCTGGGGTTAGCTATTTCCCTTTCCCCAGTGAAAGGCTAGTGGGAATAGAGGTGGGTGTTTCCCTTCCCTCAGGTTGGTTAGGTCCGATAATATCCTAATAGGCCCTGGAAAAATAGGCCTGTCTCTTATAGGCCTGTCTTATGAAGAAGAAAGTATGCTCTTGCATATTTCAAAATGGTTCCCTTTTCCCTCCCCCTGCTAGAAGCACAAATGGATTTTTCTCTGGTATTTACTGTGAGAACCAAGGAGGGCTCCAGGAGATAAAACTCACAAAATTGTGGGAGTTCCCTGATGACTGGGTCCCCCTGGAGTTATAAACACTCAGACTTGTCCAGACTGAGCCTCGAGCAATTGGGCATCTACAGCTCAAGTGTACCTAGCCTGGCACTGGTTCTTCTGCAAGTTTCTGCTCCACAAAGTTGTGATTCAATGTACTTGCTTCTCTGTCTTTCCAATTTTGGGAAAAGTGGCTGGCCTGTGTCCTCACTTCTCTGATGGATATAGAAAACTCGATTTTTAAATTTTGTCAGCTGTGTACTTATTGCTAGAACAGAATAATAATTGCTAAGCTCCTTACAGGCCTGACCAAAATCCCAAAGTCAGTGTTTGTTTTTAAGATAGGAGAAATTACAGCAGATCAGAATACTGATGGGACTAATTTAGTAAGGGTAAGAAAGTTGATTGTACAGGAGAGAGGATAAATTTCAAAGAGAGAGATCCTGGAGATTTGGGGATGAGCTCCAGTGCACAAGAAGAAGCCACTGGATTGAGACAGGAGCATAGACATCGATCCCCTGGGAAGAGGTCGAGCAGAGTAACTGGGGCCTGAGGCAAGAGGGTCAGTATGTGTGGTGGTAAAAGCAGGCACGAATGTTCCTTCTGGTTGTCTCTATTTTCTCAATGAAATGGGAAATAAGTCATCAGCAGAGTGAAGATTAGAGAATGAATTCACAGCAAAAATTTAAAGAAGGGAAAGGTGTGAAATAACAAACGAACTAACTTGGAAGGTAGAGTAGGCTTTCAGGGCCATAGCAAAGCAGGAGTGTGAAGGGAGACCCACCCACATGGTGTTAGTCTTCAGCTATGTTCAGCTTCCCAAGTACAGGCAGGGAGACTTTAACCATGGGGGAATTTTGCTGTCGTGCATGGGACTGGGAGTCCAGATTCTGGAGTCAGCCTGCTCGGATTGAAATCATGGCTCTGCTGCTTGGCAGCTGTTCAGTCTCAAACAGACTGCTTACTCTCGTAGAGCTTCGGGTTCCTCTTCTGTAGAGTGCGGCCTGTTTCCCCTTTACAGAGAGTCTGGAAGCGTTTCGTAGAGCTCTTTCACCAGCCTCCAGCACTCTGTCTCCCAGCCTCCCTGCATCTGGTCCATGGATTCTGCTCTATACTCGCAGGGTGTTTGTGGTTGAGTGAGTAGGTGTACAGTGTTGACACATTATCTGCTAAGAAAGTAAAAGAGAGGAAGGGGGCAAGAAAGTGTAAGGGGGGGGGCAGCAGGAAAGCTAAGGGACTATACAATGGAGGGATTAAAGTGCAGAGCGATGAGTAGGGGACTGAAATCCTGCTTCTTTAGATCTCAGAAAAAAAAATGTGGAGAAAACTGCATTTAACTTGAGGGGAACAAACCCCTTCATCCAAAAGAATACTGGATTTGATTTGAACCCAAATGAGAATGAGGCAAACTTGAAACACATGATCTCCATTTCTTTTTTTTTTTTTTTTTTTTAATAAATTTTTATTAATGGTAATGGGATGACATTAATAAATCAGGGTACATATATTCAAAGAAAACATGTCTAGGTTATTTTGTCATCAAATTATGTTGCAAACCCCTCGCCCAAAGTCAGATTGTCCTCCGTCACCCTCTATCTAGTTCTCTGTGCCCCTCCCCCTCCCCCTAACTCTCTCCCTCCCTCCCTCCCATGTCCTCCCTCCCCCCCCCACCCTTGGTAACCACCACACTCTTGTCCATGTCTCTTAGTCTCATTTTTATGTTCCACCAATGTATGGAATCATGTAGTTCTTGTTTTTTTCTGATTTGCTTATTTCACTCCTTATAAAAAACACATGATCTCTCATACAGTTCAATGATGAAAGGAGAAACATATGCCAAGAAAGTGACAAATACTTAACACAAATCAAAGAAATTCTGCAACTTTGTTGAAAATGGTCTTTTTTCTGCTCTAATAACTGTGGTGGTGTAGGATTGGTGATAATTCCTGCTCAAAGCAGCCTTGGAGCTGTTTTCCTACCACCGGTGTCAGTCTGGAGTGACTCAGTTTGATGCATATCTAAAATATTCTGTGCTCACTGGCCACATATTACTTGTTGAGGAAAAGGCCGTTTTAGAGTTCCACCAGAGTTTCTCTATTTTTCTGTTTATTCAGTGACTATGTCATGTTTGTCAGGAGGGCCTGTCTTTCCTAATGTATCCTGAGGGAGTCTGTTAGAGAAGGAAGAAGAGACAGGTTTTAGGAGGTAATAACATATTTGGCAATCATACAAATAAGCAGGTAATGTATAGTGCTTAAGAGTATGGCCTCTGAGGCTCTGGCTGGTTGGCTCAGTGGTAGAGCATTGGCCCAGCATATGGATGTCCTGGGTTTGATTCCCAGTCAGGGCGCACAGGAGAAGTGATCATCTGCTTCTCCACCCCTCCCCCTCCCCTTCTCTCTTCTCTCTCTCCCTCTCTCTCTCTCTCTTCCCCTTCTACAGCCTTGGCTTGATGGGTTCAAGCACATTGGCCCCAGGCTTGAGGATGGCTCTGTGGAGCCTCCACTTCAGGAGCTAAACAAGGATGGATTGCAAGCATGGCCCCAGATGGGCAGAGCATTGGCCCCAGACGGGAGGTTGCCAGGTGGATCCCGGTTGGGGCACATGAAAGAGTCTTTCATTTGGAAAAGAGTAAAAACCAAACAAAATGAATGCAAAAACATTTAATCAGAGAACACAATCATTGTTAACGTGTTAAAAGACTAATAATATACTGTCTCAGCAAGATAACAACCTTCATCCAATTAAAATTCACATTCCCAGAAAGTCCCTTAGGAGTAACTCATGCAGATTTCAGTCATGGCACCCAACTTATGGGTTCAAATATATTTGAGTAGTTGAGCCTTTCTTTCCTTATCCTTTATAAAACTGTGTAAAGGGTTTCCTATAGTTGACTTTGGGGAGAGTTGACCCTGGAGATCAAACAACTAGTTACTATAACTAAAACAGCCTAAGAACTAAAGAGTACAAAAAGTTCTGCACAAATGAAAAGTTCTTTTCTTCAGTAGACACCTCCAACAATGCTAAAATTCAAAGGATATACATAGATAGCAATAAAATAACTCATTTCTCAACTACATGAAGAATTTCTACAAATTTAAAAAATATGCCCTGGCTGGTTGGCTCAGTGATAAAGTGTCAGCCTAGCGTGTGGATGTTCTGAGTTCGGTTACTGGTCAGGGCACACAGGAGAAGCAACCATCTACTTCTCTACCCCTACCCCTTCTCTGTCTCTCTTTTTCTCTTCTCCTCTTGTATCCATGGCTCACTTGGTTTGAGCAAGTTGGTCCAAGGCACTGAGGATAGTTCCATGGCCTCACCTCAGGTGCTAAATTAGCTTGATTGCCAAGCAATGGAGCAATGGCCCCAGATGGGCAGAGCATTGCCTGGTAGGGTGCTTGCGGGTGCATCCTGGCTAGGGTGCATGTGGGAGTCTGTCTACCTCCCTGCTTGCTTCTCACTTAATAAAAAAAAGTGTGTGTGTGTGTGTGTGTGTGTGTGTGTGTGTGTGTGTGTCGACTATCCAACGGAAGAGCAAGCAAAATTTATGAATAAGCAATTCATAGAAAATTAAATGCAAGTGACCCACAAACATTGAAATCATGGTCAATTTCATTTGTAGCCAAGAAAATGCACATTGAAAAAGTACTGAGATACACTTTCATTTGCCAGATTAGCAAATATTTAAAAAGTTTGATTTTATCAAAATTTGGGTAGGAAGTAGGTAAATCTTTATTTTTTATAAACTACTAATGCTAATGAGAGTGTAAAGTGTAATGCCATTTGCAAGAATCTACAACATTTAAACTGTGCCTTCTCTAGAAGCAATTCCATATCTCCCTATTCATCCTAGAAAATACTTTACATACGCATAATGACACATCTTCAAGGGTGGTTTTTCATTGCAGCATCATTTGTATAGCAAAATATTAAATAGTATATCTCTATTGTCTTATTCCACAAGCTGAAATCAATAGATGTTAAACCCTTCACATTCTAGAAAGATCCACTATGGATCCTCAAACTCAATGCCTAAGGAATACCTGAAATTGCAGCCACAATATTGGGGCCATGATGGAAAATAGCTTAAGACAGTGATTCTCAAACTTTCTGAAGTCAGAGCACATTTAAAATCCTACAAATAATTGTAAGAACACTATATACAAATTTCTGAGAAATATAATAAGTCAAATATTAAAGAAAAAATATATAAAGTCCAAGCATGCTTTTATGGTAATTAAACAAAATAAATATGACAAAATTAAGTTTATTCTGACATTAAAAATCATTTTTGTTACTTTTTGAGTTATGCTTTTTAGAATTCATAAAAGGATTAAAAATGACAAAAACGTTATCTTTTTTTATATATAGATACATTCTTAGTAAGATTTAGTAAATTCGGGAGGTCCTGGCACGAATGTGTTGTTTTTCTATCTTGTGTTTATGAGAACCATGAGCCTGATGTATCCTAGCGATTTCTTCAATGTTTGGGTATATATTTGAAAAGCAAACTCTCATTTCCTCATCAATACACTGAAGAATTTCTCTCTTTTTACTCTTAATTGTATTGAGTGCAGAAAACCCCCACCATACACATCATCTTAACTTTACACCAAACAAAGGATAGAAAAAACTTGCCTCCAGTGTTTCTGGGGAACATGGGGGGTAGTGTAAACAATCCAGCACCACAGCTTAATAGCCTTTTGCAACCTAATCAGGCAAGTGAGGTGGGGGGTTGGGCAGACTGTCAGCTTACAGCCAATTCCCATACCTCTGTCCCTCCAAAAATCTAAACTCCAAAAACCCTGTTGGTTTTTTGGTCCCCAACAGGCACATATTTCTCTGGCATACCATAGGGTGCACCTGGAAATCTCCTAGGACACACCAGTGCACCCTGGCACATTTTGAGAACCACTGGCTTAAGAGGACAAACCAACTGCAAAGAAAGAATCAATCCTTCAGGGTATCATTAAGCCAACACTACTAAACTTTGAAGCAGTTCTACCTGAGGATTTCTTGTTTTGACATAGTCAATGTCTTTTGTTGAAGGTATTTTTAGTTAGGCTTTATAACAGTCCTTACCCAATCACCCACTCACCTCCAAACCCGATAACATTTTCACTGCCTTTCACCCTCCATCCACAGTCTTCCTCTGCATCTTGAGCCCTATCATGCTTCCAAGGTTAGCCAAGTATGATTCATGAAAATACCTATAAAATTCACACTAAATATTATTAAAAACTACCATATTTCCCCATGTATAAGACGCTCCCATGTATAAGATGCACAATTTCAGGGCCCGAAATTTGAAAAATAATGTATTACAAAGTTATTGAACTCAATAAAATTCATACAACTGCTCATTACTGTCAAAACTCCCATCCATTAGCTTGTCCTCATCTGTGTCTGATGACGAATCACTGCCTTCATATATTGCCTCGCCCTCAGTTCCATCTATGGCATTTGAAATGCCACACTTCTACAACCACTGTATAAGACGCACCCAGTTGTTAGACCCCAAATTTTTCCAAAAAATGTGCATCATACATGGGGAAATACAGTATACTTTGAGCCCTTATTAGGTATCAAATGTGAACTGTTCTACATATTTATCACATTTAGTCCTCATAACAACTCTAAAGGTTGGGAACTAATATGACCTCGATTTCAGAGATGAGGAAACACATGGAAAAATTGTATAACTTGCACAGGGTCACCTAATGGGAAATAGAACTGGAGCTTGGAGCCAGGCTGCTCCTACTGGCCTACTGGGTCATATCCTACACAACCTTTCATCTTCCTCACTGCTGTCTGGACTTCCTGACTAGGCCTCTCTAGATTTCCTTTCACTTGACCCCTGAAAATCCACATTCTAACTTCAACTTTAAGTTCTTCCATTTCTTACATGACCAGGTGGTGGCACAGTGGATAGAGCATCATCCTTGACACTGAGGACCCAAGTTCGAAACCCCAAGGTTGACAGATTGAGTGCGGGCCCATTCGGCTTGAGCATGGGCTCACCAGCTTGAGCACAGGGTCACTGGCTTGAGTGTGGGATCATAGACATGACCCCATGGTCACTGGCTTGAGACCAAAGGTCACTGGCTTGAGCCCAAGGCCCTCAATCTGAGTAAGGGGTCACTGGCTCAACTGGAGTCCTCCCCCCATCAAGGCACATATGAAAAAGCAATCAATGAACAACTGAGGTGTCACTATGAGTTGATGCTTCTCATCTGTCTCCTATCTATCTGTCCCTGTCACTGTCTTTCTCACTAAAAAAAAACTTCCATTTCTTCATGATCAGTTAACTTGCTTTTAATCTTCATGGCATTTATGTGTATCTTGAACTCTCTCTTTTCTTTAATGTGTCCTCTCTTTTCTGGATTTCTTTCTGTCAGTAATATACTATGAACCACCACATCTCATTCCTTGCCATTTTTATCTTCTCATATTCTAGCCTCAGCATTATCAAGCTTAATATAAAATATGCTTTCTCTGTTCTTATTCCCTGGACATTGAACAGTTTTAGGAAAAGTCAATAGTAAAATAGACATGTTTTTAGTGTATGTTAGCCAAGCTCTCCTTACTGTCCAGAAATTACTGTATTCAGCTACAGCCAATGTTCTTTTTTCCATTTTTATTTCAGTTACAGTTGATATACAATACTATATTAGTTTCGGGTGTACCACATAGTGATTAAAAATCTATTTAATTTACAAGTCATGTTTTGATAAGTCTAGTACCCATCTGATATCATACATAGTAATTATAATATTGCAGACTGTTTTCCTCTGCTGCATTTTGCATTTTCATGTATAGTCAGCTTTGAACAGCAGCTCTTCCATATGGTTCCTCTTATCCTTCAGTTCCCACCCCCTTCTGGCAATCTTTGAGATTGGTCACTTTCTCGTTTACCTATAAGATTCACGATATCTGGCCCTGGCCGGTTGGCTCAGCGGTAGAGCGTCGACCTAGCGTGCGGAGGACCCGGGTTCGATTCCCGGCCAGGGCACACAGGAGAAGCGCCCATTAGCTTCTCCACCCCTCTGCCGCGCCTTCCTCTCTGTCTCTCTCTTCCCCTCCCGCAGCCAAGGCTCCATTGGAGCAAAGATGGCCCGGGCGCTGGGGATGGCTCTGTGGCCTCTGCCTCAGGCGCTAGAGTGGCTCTGGTCGCAACATGGCGACGCCCAGGATGGGCAGAGCATCGCCCCCTGGTGGGCAGAGCATCGCCCTTGGTGGGCGTGCCGGGTGGATCCCGGTCGGGCGCATGCGGGAGTCTGTCTGACTGTCTCTCCCTGTTTCCAGCTTCAGAAAAATGAAAAAGAAAAAAAAAAAAAAGATTCACGATATCTGATGGAGACTCCATGCAATTCCATTTGCTCTATCTCAGTATTACTTGGTAATCTTAATCTGGCCACTCCTCTGCTTTCCTCTTGCCTTCGGGAAAGATGTGCCCCTCTCCTTTATAAAGCCCAGCCTAGCCTCTATTCCCTTTCTTTCCTGTTTTCTCTATATTCTTATTCCACCAAGGACCTCTCTCAATGATGTTTTTATTTTCCTGTTTTTAGTCCCTACAAAGATTCTCTCTCTTTATAAAGATCTTTCTTTTGACCTTCCTGTCTCAGTTACTCTCCTGGGTTGGTTCTCTCTCTCTCTCTCTCTCTCTCTCTCTCTCTCTCTCTCTTCTTTGGAAAACATCTTTAAAAAGTAGGTTTCTATCATAGTTCCATCTTTCCCACACCCACTCACTCCTCAGTTCCTCAGAATCTAGATTTCACTCTTAATTCAGTTTCCGAAACTGTTTTCTCAAGGTCACCATTACCCCATAACTTGGAAAGCCTACAATTTTTCTTAAGCCTTTATATACCATTTAGCAATGTTGAACGTCCCTCTGCTTCCTGTAGTTTTCTCCTTCCTTGGGACCGTAACTGTGCTATCATTTAACTTCTGGATCACTGAACTTTCCTTATGTGGTCTTTCCTGGCCTCTCTTCTTCCTCCCATCTGGCTATGAGCAAACACCTAGTAAGGTTCGTCAGCCTTCTCTCCTCCCTGTACTCCCTAAGGGTTCTCAAGTACTGCCTCTATGCATATGATTCTGACATTCGTACCTTAAGCCGAACACTCTAAGTTACTAGTACACAGAGCAAACTGCCCCCTAGGTTTCTTCAGGTTATTTTTAAGACCATCCATCTACCCATCTATATACTTAATTTTCTAAGTGAGGTAGGTATTGAAAAGATTCTTTTAAAAACCCACAGTTAATGGCTAGGCAACTATCATCTACCTAATGAAATTGTAGTAGTAGCAGTAGTCATCGTAGCAGCAGCAGGAAAAATAATACTTAGAGTCGACACACCGCCATCTATCATGTAAAATACACTCAAGAACTTCTTAAATCTTCACAACAACACTGTTTGGGAGCTATTAGTAACTATACTCTTAAGAAGTTCCCTGCCAATTATGACACTCATTTGTTTTTATACATCAGACTGAAAACTTTGCTTTTAAGAAAAATCATGGAATTTAAAATTTTTTTTTTAAAGTTCTATAATTATCTGATTATTTACTTCATAAATCTTTACAAGAACCAATTTGTTGTAGTTAGTGTCTCCATTTTAGAGCTAAGACAACCAAGGTTTAAAGAGATGAATAGTCACAGAGCTAATAAATGACAGAGCCAATATTTGAACCTGATTCTGTAAGGATGATGATGACAGTGATAGCTATCTGTTCCAAGCACCTACCACATTCTAGAACCCAGGCAAGACAGGTACATATGTTTTCTAACTTTCAGAAGTCAATAACATAGGTTTTCATTTTGACATGTTAGGAAACTAAGGCTGAGAAAGGTTCAGAAAAAGCTCTAGGTTACTTACAGAGCTAATAAATGGCAGAATTGGTGTAGTAGATTAAATGTGGCAACAAATTCTTTGCAGTTTCTGCCATAAGGACATAGAATCTATTTCCCAGTCAACTGAGAGACAGAATGAAGCCAGGAGTGACTAGAGGTATTCACTTACATGTCCCAGTGGCATCTCCATCTCAGTATCCAAGTCTGAGCTCATTGTCTTAGCCTCCTAAAACAAATCTTTTATATGTTTTAGTCTGATAAACGGAGACTTAGAATCAAACAAATGAGGAACTGAATCTCAGCTGTACCCCAATAACTTCCATTCCCCAACCTCTGAATTGCTTCTGCCTTATGTATCATTGCCTGATCTTCATTACATATAACTCTAAACTTACTGCCCTGTTCAAAAACCTTTCAGGGGGTTCCCAGACATATCCAGCACCTTCCCCTACTTCACTCTGAACTGCAGCCAGAATGAATTCCTGTGTCTCCAGAGATGTTGCCTTGCCACCCGCCTATCCTGACATGCATACTCATGCTTTTCTGCCTTCCTGGCATTGCTGTTCCCTGTTTACAATACTTTCCCCACTGCGGTTTAATCTGTCAAAGTAAAACCTATTAAAATACTATCTCCTTTGTGAGTTTTTTCTTGCTGCCTCCAGATCAAAGTGATTTCTCTTTCGTTTGAATTTTCCATCAAATTTGCCTTTCCTAATTTAATTATTTATCTTGTGTTATAGTTATTTATGAAAAGTTGTCATTTATTTTACTAGACTTCAAGTTTCCTGAGGAGGAGAAGTTATCTTTGTCACCAGTATGTCACCTGGAATAACCTCCCAGAAACTTACACATAAGAATGTTGTGAATTTGGAGACCCAATAAATAACTTTATTGTCCCTCTGAGTCAAAATCAACTGAGAAAAAGACATCGAAGTCATTTGGTGGAAAAATATTACTGGTGAAGACTTTATCAGAAAATATGACCAAATGACCTGATATTTTAACTCTAAAATAGTAGGCTTATCATCTACCCTGTCCTAGAAGGGTGAATTGGCCACAGGCACTGGGGATGGCTCCATGGCCTTGCCTCAGGCACTAAAATAGTTCATTTGCCAAGCAACGGAGCAGTGAATCCAGATAGGCAGAGCATCACCCTGTAGGGATCTTGGTCAGGGTGCATGTGAGAGTCTGTCTGCCTCCCTGCCTATCACTTAATCTTTTTTTAAAAAAGGCAATATAGAAATATCTTAAATAATAGTTTTATTGTTGTCAGGTATTAATATTTTTCATTAATATTTTAAAACTCTTATAATCTAGTTTTGTGTACCTCTTTTATTGTTCTTATTTAAGTATTAAATGCATGAAATCTCTAATATCAAATGCATCTCTAGTATTAAATGCAAAATCTCTCTTTTAGCAAGAGAGACAGAGAAAGTGACAGATAGGGACAGACAGACAGGAAGGGAGAGAAATGAGAAGCATCAATTCTTTGTTGTGGCACCATAGTTGTTCAGTGATTGCTTTCTCATATGTGCTTTGACCGGGGGACTCCAGCTGAGCCAGTGACCCCTTGTTCAAGCCAGTGACCTTGGGTCAAGCCAGAAACCATGGGGTCATGTCTATGATCCCATGCTCAAGCCAGTGACTCCACACTCAAGCTGGTAAGCCCATGCTCAAGCCAGCAACATCAGGGTTTTGAACCTGGGTCCTCAGCACCCCAGGCCAACACTCTTATTTACTGTGCCACCACTGGCTAGGTCAGTATATAATTTTTTATATTTAAAATGGTCATTAGGTCAGAAAACTGGTTGTTAAGTTATTTGAATCGCACCATTGGATGTACATAAATGTAATAATAATGATAGTACTGGTGGCAATATATACTAAATTTTACAATAAATTAGGGCAATGTTCCAAGATTTTCATTGTGTATAACTTAATTATCCTCTCAATAACTCCATGAAGCATGTACTAATATTATCTCCACTTTATAGACAAACAGGAGTACAGAGTGATTTAAAAATCCATCCAAGCCTGCCTGACCTGTGGTGGCAGAGTGAATAAAACATCTACCTAGAATTCTGAGGTCCCCAGTTTGAAACCCTGGGCTTGCCTGATTAAGGCATATATAGGAGTTGATACTTCCTGCTCCTCCCCCCTTCTCTCTCTCTCTCTCTCTCTCCTCGCTAAAATAAATAAATAAAATCTTAAAAAAAGAATAAATAAATCCATCCAAGCCTGATCAGGCAGATAGTCTACAGATACAGAATTTCTGTTACTGTGTTCCAGAATCTAGGTAGTCTTAAGCAAGTAGCAAAGAGCATCCTCCAGGTGTTCAGTTTTCATTGACTTACTTTTCCATTGTTAAATGTATATTGAAGCGATAAAGTTTCTTGCCTAGAGATGCTTTCTCTCCTCCATCACTCTCATTTCCCAACCCATGAATGTGCTGGTTTTTCCCTTGAAAAAGTTGTGTACTACTTAGACACTTTGCTTAACTAAAAAAATGATGGAGTGTGTGTAGCATGAACACATTAGCCTGGGAATGAAAAAATTCCTTGCCAATTAAATACAGACCTGGCAGCCCCAAATGATTTTCTCCTGGGACATGCTGAGTTAGCACTAATCAAGAGCAGTGTGTTATAAAGAGAGGTAGGTATACATAACACTCAGTTACTGAGGACAGTTGTCTCCTATGGTGCTACCAGTACAAAACTCCAGCAATATACCTCCACACATGCCTAACACCAGAAAACAAACTGCCTGGCATCACTGCAAGCAGGGATGTGATAGCATCCACTTTAGAAGTCTCGAAATCCCCTGGATGCTTGAGTAGGGTAGGGCAGGCAGAGTAAGGTGAAGAGAGCAAAACACACATGGACTGATTTTTATAGTGCCACAGTCACTCAGCTGCACTTGGCTGCTTTAATGAAAAGTGATTTAAATGATCTTTGGAACATGGACAAAATCTGGGTAGAGTCTGATATGTATTAACACACTTAAACAGCTCCTCCTCAGCCACAATCAGGGCTTTGGACATCCTGTAAAATGAGGCAGAAATTTCACTTAGCTGCTCCAGGAATGTCTTTGTATGTACCCCGGAGCCTTCATGCCCACTTGCTACGTTTTGGCAAATCCAGTGCCTTCAGTGTTCAACAATGTTTACAGAGCAAGGGCCCTAGATAGCCAAAATAAACCTAGTACCTACCCTCATGGAACTTTAGCCTGGACTAGAGGAGACTACATATTCCTGTGTGGAGTACCTAGGTAGTCCTAACCTCATAGTATAAATGCTCTATCAGTATTATTATTAGTAGTAGTAGTTTATTACTTTGTATTGCCTCTTGCCTGAATTCAGCCTCTCTGCTTATTCCTTTCAGATTCTTATCTTGGTTAAACTTTGATGTTGCTTCTTGGCACTTTCTTGTACCACTCCCAAACTCCATGTTCCCTAGACAATTGGTCAATTTCCATCATATTCTGTCTCCCTCTGTCTCTGAAACACACACACACACACACACACACACCCTAGAATCAGAGCTCAGTTTCAGAGCCTCAGCTTTAAATAGATACTTCTCAACCTTTAAACGGATGAATTTGCACCTTACTTAACAATTGAAAGGGAAAGAAATGAACTGTCCTGCTCTGGATAAATTATCTCTGTTCAAAAGAACACAAGGGTAGGCCTATCTGCTAAAAACAGATTAATAAATTTTCAAAATTACTTACTTGAAATTTTGTTTCCATTTAAAACATGTGTTGAATGAGCAATTGTTCTGTTGAAGGGTGTTATACATCTTTCCAGTCAGCAGGATATTGTTCAAAATGTGTTTCTAAAAAATAATGAATTATGATGATTTCATACTTGCCCCAAGAATTCTAATTCCTGTTTTGAAGCCAACAGAAGCTCAGATGCTTCTGACTATGTCAGATATGACTGGAAACAGAGCCCTTAAGTGAATGAATCATTGAACAAAATCATTTACTAATACAGACTTTAGATAGGACACCCAGCTAGACCCCTGCCTCCTAGTAGCTTGTGATATAACAAACTGCAGGTATACATGTATACGTATATACAAAGATGAACACTAAAAAACACTCTAAATTGTATGCCAATGAGTAGGATAGTCTAGTACTGCCAAGACCATCTAAATTGGAGAGTAGAACAATTACTGGTACTCTTTTTTTCTTAAGGGAATTTCACATCCAATCACAAAGATATGTTTTCTCAGCACTCTTACTGTGTACACTACAGTAACATTTCAAAAGTGCCTAAATCACATGGCAAGACAAAATAATGGGAAATGTAGTAAACATTTTTTTCTGGCTGCCCAAAGTCTATATATCAGGGGTCCCCATTACACAGGGGGCCAGTTCACTGTCCCTCAGACTGTTGGAAGGCCGGACTATAAAAAAACTATGAACAAATCCCTATGCACACTACACATATTTTAAAGTTAAAAAACAAAATAGGAATGAATACAATATTTAAAATAGAGAACAAGTAAACTTAAATCAACAAACTGACCAGTATTTCAATGGGAACTATGTTCCTCTCACTGACCACCAATGAAAGAGGTGCCCCTTCCGGGTGTGCGGCGGGGGCCAGATAAATGGCCTCAAGGGGTCGCATGCGGCCTGCGGGCCGTAGTTTGGGGACCCCTGCTATATATCCTACTTCTGGTAATAGCTCACAAGATATGATTGAGGATTGACCCCTCCTCACTCTCAGTGCATGTAGTTCCTATGCAGGTGGTTATACTTTCAGCTCTACAGAGTATTATGTGACCCAGTCTTGGCCAGAGCGTCATTTTATATGATGTCCGTTACTAATTCACAAGCAAATCAATCATGCTAATCAGATTCTCAGACTTTTCTGAAGCCATCAAGGTAACAGACTCCTTTCTTGCTAGAATCTCACCAGAAAGGTCATGAAGCCGGGGCTGCTGCAGCAATCTTGTCACCATGAGGAGCCTAAGAATGAAGCTTTATTATGGATTTTCATATGATGATTAGAGTTAGGTTAAAAGATAACAGAAGCCAAGAGCTTCCTGCCCCTTGATTTTTCAGTTATGTGAGCCAGTAAATTCTTCTCTTACACATTAGTTTGTGTTTGAGGGGTCTTTTTGTTTGTTTGTTTGTTTGTTGTATTTTTCTGAAGCTGGAAATGGGGAGGCAGTCAGACAGATTCCCGCATGCACCTGACCGGATCCACCCGGCACGCCCACCAGGGGGCGATGCTCTGCCCATCCAGGGTGCTGCTCCATTGTGACCAGAGCCAGTCTAGCGCCTGAGGCAGAGGCCATGGAGCCATCCCCAGTGCCTGAGTCAACTTCACTCCTATGGAGCCTTGGCTGCAAGAGGGGAAGAGAGAGACAGAGAAGAAGGAGAGGGGGAGGGGTGGAGAAGCAGATGGGTGCTTCTCCTGTGTGCCCTGGCCGGGAATCGAACCCGGGACTTCCGCATGCCAGGCCGATGCTCTACCACTGAGCCAACCGGCCAGGGCCTGTTTGAGGGTTTTTAATGTTTTGTTTTTGCTTAACACAACTCAGAGGTATAGTTTATTTTATCTTAGGAAAACAGTGGCTAAATCAGAAACAAGTCCTTCAGGAAATTCCCTTCCTCTCAAATACACTGAGTCAGTGCTGTCTGTTCTCCAGAATTCATGACTCACGTGGCTGCAGCCAGGCTTGTTGCTCCCTCTCATTCCAATTTTAGTATATGTGCTGCCGAAGCCTGCACTGTTGCTTCCTCTCAAGTCCGATTTCCTCTGCCACCCATTTGATCCTGGAAGTACCCCAAGAACCAGTATGGGTGGGACTCTGTCACTTCTCCCACCTTCCCACACTCTACCACAACCCACCCACACATACTGCCTAAACCAGCCCTTCCTTACACTTTCCCAAGCTGAGTCATTCTCCAACCTCTACCTCCCAATCCAATGTATATGTCTTTATGTCTGTCTCATTCCCCAGGCTTTGTTCTGTTTTAAAATTATATAGTTGTGATCACATTGTATAGATATGGCAAAGACTGCCAACTGTCTGACCAACATCCACTGGTCCCTTCTTCCTTGGTATTAGAATCTTTATTTGATTTGATTTATTAATGCTCCTAGCTAAAAGTACTATACTTTTCAGCCTCCTTAGATGCTATGTGTGGCCATATGAGTAAGTTCTGGCAAATGATATATACACATGTTGTATAAAAGCTCCCAGAAAACTTTCTAAAAAGGCAACTAGTATAGGTTGTTTGCCTCTTTTTCTCCAATATCTCTTTCTCTTTTCTGCTGCCTAGATTATAGATATGGCTTGTATATGAAAAAACTCACATTCCTATCGTTCTTTCTAATATCTCTTTACTCTCAATACTTTAAGTATACTCAGAACACTCTACAACACTGCTGATAGCAGATGTGTGGGTTTTCCACACACCAAGCAATCCTGCAACAGCAAAGTTTAACTCAATCCTGATATTATTTATCTGGAGCTAGGGTCAGATCCATTAGATTAAGTGTCCTATTCCACAAGTCTGTTCCACTGCCCCTCCACCCACGTCACCACATCAGCAAATCCAGGTTTTAACCTCTGGTTTTTGTTTCTTTTTTTTGACAGAGACTGACAGAAAAAGAGTCAGAGAGAGGAACAGGCAGACAGAAAGGGAGGGAGAGAGATGAAAAGCATCAATTCTTTGTTGTAGCACCTTAGTTGTTCTCACATGTGCCTTGACTGGGAGCAGGGATGGGGTGGGGGGCTACAGCAGAGCAAGTGACTCCTTACTCAAGCTGGTGACCATGGGGTTTAAAACCTGGGTCCTCCATGTCCCAGTTCAATGCTCTGTCTACTGTGCCACCACCCAATCAAGCTAACCTATGCTTTCAAGGGATAGCTATATATCAGAGGTTCTCACAACCATCCTCCCTACACACACACACACACACACACACACACACACTTGGTTCAATTAATTTGCTAGAGTGGCTCACAGAATTCGAGAAAACAGCACACTTACTCAATTACTCAGGAACAGCCAGATGGAAGCGGTGCAGAAAGCAGGTATGGGAAGGGGCTCAGAGCTTCCACGGCCCTTCCAGGAGAGCCACTTTCCCAGCACCTAATCAGGGCTTTTTTCCTGGCAACCAGCCCTCAACTTTAGGGGCTTTCCAAAGTCATCTCATTAACATAAACTCCCAGGTGATTGAGAGCTGTTTTATGAATAAAAGGAGACACCTTTATCCTCCTAATACTTAGGAAACTCCATGGGTTTCAGGAGCTCTGTGCCAGAAACCAGGATAAAGACAAAAAATATATATATCCTATTATAAATACATTCACGGCGGCTGGAACTAATGCAGCAACTGTACCTGGCACATCCCTAAGCACTTTAATTCTTATCTTACTTAACCTTTACCAAAACTATATGGGACCTATGTCATCATGATCTCTGTTTCACATGCAGATATCCAAGTTTCAAGAAGGAAAAAATGGTTCTGGAATGGTGGACTACACTAATACAAAACCTTTCCTAACAATACTTAGAACTGTCAGGCAAAACAAAATAAATCATGTTTGAACTACCTAGTTGAGCTTGCAAAAAAGAGTGGACAACCACCAGACACTGAGAGGGAACTAAAACGTGGTGTGTTCAAGTGAACGGATGATGCACCTGCCCTGGGAGGGTTCTAGGTTTGACATAGGCCTTAAAGACTGCAGAGATTTGGACCTTAACATTCAACAGAAACAAGAGACAAGGAAAATATTCGAAACTGAGACCTCTGTATGAACTCAGACCTACAAAGGTTCCCACCCTCTGTTAAAGGAGAACTAGAAAAAGTCTGCTCATGAGCCCCAGAAGAGCTCCAAAAATTTATCTCTTCCAGGACAATTTGATTCTGGACCAGAGATGGTCACTGGTTGAAGAAAAAGACCCTGCACAAATATGAATGATAGTTCCATTGTTGTTCTAAGACTCCTAAATGTCCTTACAATCATTATTTTGAACTCCACATCTGGAAGTTTGATTATTTCCATATCACTCAGTTCATCTCCTGAAGGTTTCTCTTGTGGTTTCATTTGGATTGCACTTCTTTGTCTTCTCATTATCTGTGTTTGGGTGTTTTGTTTGTAGAGTTGGTTGAGTCTAGGCTTGGTGTTGTCTGCCTCCAGTTTTCAATTGTGTTATTTCTAGGTCTTCTTGGGTTGATATCAGCTATTATTTGCAATCCACTTTTGGATTTGGGCAGTTTTGAAGTCTTGATTTGTTTGTTTTCTTAACAAGTAATAGTCTTGTTTACTGATCTCAGCAGGGGGCTTTCTTGAAACTGTATCCAGGAATGCAGTGGGTGTAACCTGAGACTCTGAAGGCCTCTTCCACCAACTAATCTCTCTGGGGACAGGGTATTTTCTCAGCTTCAGTAGGGGGAGGTGTATCTCAAATCTCCATGGAGACCTGAGTTACTGCCCCTCCTCCCCACTTCTTATTTTCAGCTGTGTCTTGTTGCGCTGATTGGAGCTGGAGAGATGTCTGGAGATCTCTCATCCAGAAGCAATTCAGTACTGTTTTGTGGAAGGATCAGTCCCTCCCCCAGCTATGGCTGCCTCCAGCACGGATGAGTCAGCTTTTTTAGGTTGTCTCCTGCATTCCTTTGCCCCTCACAATCTGTCCCTCTCTCTCTTCTTTCCACTTGGGAGATAAGCTTTTCTTTTCAACACACCTCGCTCTCTGGTCGCCAGGCGAGTGGCTGTGAACAGTATTTTCTGCTCTTTTCCCTGGAGTGAGATCTCCTCTGGGCTCTCAGCCTCAGCCCCCCGCCCTATTCCTGTAAGCAGGGGAGATTCAGGTGCTCTCTACCAGGTTTGTTGTGGCTTCTTCTTTGCTCCTTGGTTTTTGAAAGCTGTGCTGTTCTTGTAGTCCAGAGTTGGTTTTTCACACTGATTTTTCCTAAATTGATTTGTATTCCAGTTTGGTGGTGAGAGCATGGCATCTGTGTGTCTGCCTACTCCATTGCCATCTTCAGGTCCTTTACTATTTTTTTTAAACTATTTTTTTTATTTATTCATTTTTTAGAGAAGAGAGAGAGAGAGAAGTGGGGGAGGAGCAGGAAGTATCAACTCCCATATGTGCCTTGACTGGGCAAGCCCAGGGTTTTGAACCGGCGACCTCAGCATTCCATGTCGATGCTTTATCCACTGCGCCACCACAGGTCAGGCAACAAGATAGAGAAAAAATTTGCTTTTACTCTTCCATTATTAAATAATGTATCTCCCACCAAAAGATATCAATGGAAAGTTCTTCCACAAGGAATGTTGAATAGCCTGATATTGTGTGAAAATTATGTAAATGAACCTTTAGCAAAAATTCATCAGAAATATCCTTAATCTTTGATAATCCATTATATGTAGGACATATTGATAGCTTGTGAGCATAATGCTGAACTTTCAGTCATACTTAAAGATGCTTCTGAAACCTTGAATCAATATGGTCTAATCATAGCTGAAGACAAAATTCAAGTATTTTGTCCTTTTAAGTATTTAGGGAATATAATTGAAAATCAAAGAATTATTCCTCAAAAAAGTCAATTTATGAACTGAATCCTTAAAAACCTTAAATGACTTTCAAAAATTATTGGGTAATATTAATTGGGTGAGACACTCCCTAGTAATCCCTACTTATGCACTAATAAATTTATTTAATATTTTTCAAGGAGATTCTGATTTAAACAGTCCTAGACAGTTAACAAAAATGGCAAAACAAGAGCTATCACTTATCGAAAAAATTATGCATACAGCTTATTTAGATCGAATTAATACACATTCACCTATTCAATTAATTATTTTTCCCTCATAACATTCTCCTTCTGGCATCATATGGCAAGAAAACAAGATATTAGAATGGCAATTTCTGCCACATAAGACTCAAAAGAAATTATGTATCTACTCAGAGAAAATTTGTACTTAAATTACTAAAAGTAGACTTAGGATAAGACAACTGACTGGAAATGATCCAAATAAAATCATTTACCCTTAACATGTAATCAGATTTCAGACAACTGGTAATTAAATATTGATTGGCAAATTGTGTTAGCTGATTATTTTGGTACCGTGAACAATCATTATCCTACAGATAAAAGAATTCAATTTTTAAGAAGAACACAATGGATTTTACCAACTAAAGTATCAGCTCAGCCAATTCAAAAGGCTTCTACTTTTTATACTGATGCAAATAAACTAGGTATAGCTGGGTATACTGGACCAGTGACAAAAGTTATAAAAAAAACTCCATATACATTAGTTCAGAAAGCAGAGTTATCTGCTCTATTATTACTTTCTAATGATTTTCCTTGCCCTATTAACATTGTAACTGATTCACAATATATAGAACATACAGTTAAACTTATAGAAACTGTTTACATTTCAAATGATGGTTCCAAATTACACAAATTATTTCAAGAGTTATCACTTTTATTGTGGGAACGATATCTACATAACTCATATTTGTTCTCATACAGCTTTACCAGGTCCTATGTCTAATGCAAATAATAAAATTGATCAATTTCTTATTGGATCTGCAAAATAGCCACTAAATTTCACGCAGACTCATACAAATAGAAAAGGTTTAATGCAAAAATTTAAGATAACCAGGCGAAAGGCTCAAAATAGTGTTAGAAAATGTCCTCAGTGCAGTATAATAAATGCTACTCCATTATCAGGAGGAACAAATCCTAGAGGACAGCACAGTAATGAACTGTGGCAAATGGATGTAACTCATATTTCTTCCTTTGGAAAACTATCTTATGTACACTGTTCTATTGATACCTATTCTTACTTTTGATGGGCCACACCTTTACCTGGAGAAAAGGTTGATTGTGTCATTCAACATCTTATAGAAGCTTTTAATGTTATAGGCATTCCTAAAGCAACTAAAACTGACAATGGTCCTGCCTATTCATCTGCTAAACTTCAACAATTCTTAGCATTTTGGAATATTGAACATACTACTGGAATTCCATATAATCCACAAGGACAGGCAATTATTGAGCACAGTAATTGCACTCTGAAAAATACGTTACTTAAACAAAAAGGGGGAGAAGAAAGGAAATTACCCCCTAGAATTATATAACACAAAGCTTTATTTACTTTAAATTTCTTAAATACAGGAGAGGATAATTGACTATTGCAGATAGACATTGAATAAAAAATAATAGTTCTAAGATTAAGCAACCTGTGCATTATAAAAATGAATTGGATCAATGAGTACCTGGTGTAGTACAACATTGGGGAAGAGGGTTTGCTTGTGTCATTTCAGAATCTGGCAAAGTCCTTTGGATCCCTGTCCGCCAAATTAAACTAACAACATGAGCAAAAGAAATAGATTCCATATCCTCCCAATGCCGAGATGGAACCATTGAACCTCAGAAGAAGAACCTTAAAGGTGCTGTTGCCTAGTACTGAGAAAGCTAAAATACCAAGTTGGGGTCAACATAAAAAGCTTTGAGGGTAAAAAGATGCTACAAGTTACTGGAAAAGAACAAAATGCTACTAATCTGTTCTTAGCAACGATTGGCTTGGTAAAAATTCTGGTAAATATGGTTTAAAATTTTAGTTATTGGGCATACATCCCTAATCTTGCATTAAGTAGAGCTATTCACTGGGAAGATAGTGCCATTCCTATTTTTGCTAGTGATTCTAATTGGATTCCAGGACCTTTTGATGACAGAGGTCCCTTAGTACCTTCAGAAAAAGGAATAAGATTAGAAAATTATACAATGGGAGTTGAGGGAATACCTGTATGTATCGAATATGAACCACATTGTTTAAAAATAGAAACTCAAGCTTGGCTCTCTATTGTAAAAAATAACAGTAAAGGAAAAGGAAAAAAATGTTTGTTTTTGTTACAAGTATATGAATTTAAAGGTAAAATACATCTGTATATGGTCTTGAACCCCCGCCTGATTTACCACCCTGTCATACTGCAATTGTTAATCAGCTAAGTGAATGGGTACATTGGGAAAATTGCAGAGGTGAAACTGCTCAGGTTTTACTTAATATTTTCTATGGAAACATCATAGATTGGAGCCCTCATGGTTCCGTCCAAGTTAAAGGGCAGGGTGCTGATTTAAGATGGCATAAAAATAATGGTTCAATTACAGCTGATGGTCAAGGTAATAATATATACTATCATATGACATGGAGGAAGGATGTCACCTCAAGCTCCTCAAATAAAATATGGTCTTATACAATATCAGTTGTGGAAAATAGCTATGGCACTTAAACATATGTCAGCATGGAAAGGAGAAATCATCCTTTTAATCATACTATGTTAACCTTTAAAAATAATGAGACATATTTTATATCTGATATTTGCTTGTGTTAGATTGCCTTATACATTTATTACACTGGGGAACAATTTTTTTCATTTTCTGTTGCATGAGGTTTTAGAACTATTTCTATATTTTTTTGCATTGCTGATTCAAAATTTGAAATCTGTTTTTTGGTGTATGCTCTAGTTTTTATGCAATATTAATTTCTTTTTGTTATAGTTAATGGTTTTTAAATTGGAGTTAAAGGGCAACAACTCTTGGATTGAACATAACCACAAGGCAATTAATGATTTACAAACATCACTTTTACATAATTGTAGTTGTTTTTAAATGTAAAAAATTATTATGTGATAAAAACACCCTCTTATTTTGTTTTAAGATTGACCCGGGTTCGATTCCCGGCCAGGGCACATAGGAGAAGCGCCCATTTGCTTCTCCACCCCTCCGCCGCGCTTTCCTCTCTGTCTCTCTCTTCCCCTCCCGCAGCCAAGGCTCCATGGGAGCAAAGATGGCCCGGGCGCTGGGCATGGCTCTGTGGCCTCTGCCTCAGGTGCTAGAGTGGCTCTGGTCGCAATATGGCGACGCCCAGGATGGGCAGAGCATCGCCCCCTGGGGGGCAGAGCACCGCCCCTGGTGGGCGTGCCGGGTGGATCCCGGTCGGGCGCATGCGGGAGTCTGTCTGACTGTCTCTCCCTGTTTCCAGCTTCAGAAAAATGGAAAAAAAAAAAAAAAAAAAAAAAAAAAAGATTGAATCATGGCTTCTTCGAGTAGGCGTAAATGTAAGAATAGTCCTGACACCTTCTGTTATATATGTGGCTGTTATACACTTCAACATCAAAGGCGCAATATTTCATCATTTGTGACATGTTCATATATTGCCTATTTTCAAATTCCCCATGGCAATCAAGACAAGAATTGGGCTCCTCATATTGTGTGTCATAATTGTGAGGAAATGCTTCGTAACTGGACAAAAAGAAAATGCAAAAAAATGCCTTTTGGTATTACCATGGTTTGGCATGAACCTAAGGACCACAGCAGTGACTGTTATTTCTGTCTGATCCATACAAAGGCAGAAAAAATGGCATATGTTTGCATATCCTAATATTCCTTCAGTAATATGATCTATTCCACACTCTGAGACACTCCTGGTTCCAGTTTTCAATGGTTTTATTTCTTCTAAGGATGAAGAAAGTGAACATGGTGATCAAGTGTATTTTGGGGTTTTTTTGTTGTTTTTTTAAAATATTTTTTAAAGATTTTATTTATTCATTATAGAGAGGAGAGAGAGAGAGAGGGAGAAAGAGAGAGAGAGAGAGAAAGGGGGAGGAGCAGGAAGCATCAACTCCATATGTGCCTTGACCAGGCAAGCCCAGGGTTTTGAACCAGCAACCTCAGCATTTCCAGGTTGATGCTTTATCCACTGCGCCACCACAGGTCAGGCCTCAAATGTATTTTGATAAGATGCATGAGGAAATGGTTGTAGAATCTGAAGGGTCTTCTTCTGATGCCAAGCAGTCATTAACCCCACAGCAGTTTAGCCAACCTGAATTGAATGATTTAGTAAAAGATTTGGGCCTATCAAAGAAAGCAGCTGAGTTATTAGCCTCCAGGCTTCAAGAAAAGAATGTACTTCACCAGTCAGCCAAAGTATCGCATTTCAGGGAGTATGAACCAATTCTTGTGGACTTTTTTTCCAAAGACAAACACTTTGTTTACTGTCATGATATCAGTAGTCTTCTCAGCCAGCTAGGTGTTACCACTTACAGTCCAACAGAATGGCAGCTATTTCTTGACAGCTGTAAACGGAGTCTGAAATGTGTTCTACACAAAGGTAACGTTTATGCAATGGTTCCAATTGGTTATTTACCTCATCTGCGAGAAGACTATAATGACATAAAAATTGTCCTCGACTTTCTGAAGTATGAGGAGCATAACTGGATTATTTGTGTGAATCTTAAAGTGGTAAATTTCCTGCAAGGACAACAGAGAAGTTTCATGAAGTATCCTTGCTTTCTGTGTTTGTGGGATAGCCAAGCTCGGGAGAAACACTGGACACAGAAGGAGTGACCAAAACGTGAAGCTCCAGAAGTAGGGATGCAAAATATTGTGAATGAACCTGTAGTTAATCGAAACAGGATCATTTTTCCCCCACTTCACATCAAACTTGGCTTAATGAAGCAGTTTGTTCAGGCTTTGAATAGAGAAAGTGAATGCTTTCAACATATTATTTCTGCTTTTCTTGCCTTGTCTTTTGAGAAGATAAAAGCAGGTGTATTTGATGGACCTCAAATTCGAATCCTCATAGGTGACAAAGAATTTGCCAGGAAGATGAATAAGGAGAAGAAAACAGCATGGCAGTCTTTTGTGGCAGTTACAAAGAACTTCTTTGGCAACAAAAAGCAGAAAACTATGCACTTCTGGTTCAAAGGATTCTTTTGGCTTTCCACAACATTGGATATAACATGAGCGTTAAGATTCACTTCCTGAACAGTCACCTTGATAAGTTTCCTGAAAATCTTGGAGCTGTTAGTGATGAGCAGACTACTGCTGAGCATCATACAAGATTGTCCTCAACAAGTACACAAACACAAGAGCTACAAACACAAATTTTTGCCTGAATAAAATTTAAATGTTTTTTGCAAATCTTATGATTAAAATAAGTGTTTTAATATGTTCTATTTTGAAATTGTAGACAAATTCTGATGCAATCATATCTTTTAGTCTATTAATGTATTTATTGCATTATATAAATTATTATGTTTTCACAAAGATGATGCCCAAGAAGACATTCTACTTTGTTATATTAAACTAAATGTTGAAAATTTTACAATAAGATGAAAACCTAAAATCTTGAATTGCAAAAAAATCTGTAGCTTATAGAGAAAAACTAATGTTAGATTTGAGATCAGCACACTTGAATTAGGAAAGAACAAGTGTTTTTGTGAATGCAACCAAAATTTTTTTCCCAGTGTTATCAGTGAAACCAAATGGAAAGCTGAAAATTATTCTACAATTTGCTACAACTGTCCTTTTTTTTTTTTTTTTTTTTTTTTGTATTTTTCTGAAGCTGGAAATGGGGAGAGACAGTCAGACAGACTCCCGCATGCGCCCGACCGGGATCCACCCGGCACGCCCACCAGGGGGCGATGCTTTGCCCACCAGGGGGCGATGCTCTGCCCCTCTGGGACGTCGCTCTGTTGCGACCAGAGCCACTCTAGCACCTAGGGCAGAGGCCAAGGAGCCATCCCCAGTGCCCGGGCCATCTTTGCTCCAATGGAGCCTTGGCTGCGGGAGGGGAAGAGAGAGACAGAGAGGAAGGAGAGGGGGAGGGGTGGAGAAGCAGATGGGCGCTTCTCCTGTGTGACCTGGCCGGGAATCAAACCTGGGACTTCTGCACGCCAGGCCGACGCTCTACCACTGAGCCAACCGGCCAGGGCCACAACTGTACTTTTTATACATGTACCAACTCTTCCATTCCTTTTAATAAAAATAGTCTAAGTCTATACATTTTAAGAACCAGAAAAGGAATTTAGATTCCAGTACAAATGCATAGGATGTGGCAAAATTCCCCTTCTATGATGCTGTTACATCTCAGTAAGTCTTTGAAGTGAACTAAAAGACTAGTTGGACTGATCATTGCCATCATTATGGGATTAATATCTGTAACCACCATGGCTGCTGTATCTGGAGTTGCATTACATCAAAGTATACAGGCTGTGGATTTTGTAAAAAAAATCTCATGAAAATTCTGAACAACTATGGACTTTTCAATGATGTATAGATAATGAAATTAATGCTAACGTTAATGATTTAGAACAGACTGTAATTATGTTAGAACAAATTGTTAGTCTTCAAAGACAAATTAAACTAAAATGTGATTGGAATGTAACTACTTTTTGTATGATCCCTATTCCTTGGAATCATACTCATTTCCCTTGGGAAAATGTTAAAAAAATACTTGTGAAACCATGGAAATTTAACTATGAAAATTTTAGATTTACAAAAGCATATTGACACTACTTTTAAGGATCACTTGAAATTGATTGATGGAGAATATTTATTAACTGTTATTTCTGATGGAATCAGTAATTTGAATCCTCTAAAACAGTTTAAGATTTTTGGAGGAACTGTAGGAGAAATTATACTAATCATTTGTTTTATATTTTTTATTATATATAGTCAGAAGAAGAGAAAATTGGTATCAAAGCAAAATAGAGCAGCAATCTGCCATATTTTCCCTTATGCTACATAAAGTGCAAGTTAAACAAAAAGGGGGAAATGAAGGGAAAGACCCTGCACAAATATGAACAATAGTTAACTTCAGAGCAGGGGCTACTTGGAGGCAGGAGGAGATCTTGAAATGTATTAACCACAACGGGAGACTGGCCTGTGGTCACTTGAATGCAAGTCCTCAGGATTCTTGGAGGAATGCCATCAAGAACCAGATGTCCTTTATGACTGATAAACTCTGAGACTCTGACTCTTCTCGTGACCTTGCTCATGAAGGAAACAGTAGATGTGTAGGATTAAGGATGGTTTGGTTGGGAAAAAATGCTTTTGTAGCTTTCTGGTTTTATCTGCTGAGCTGTGGCTTTTGGAACTCAATAAATACGCAGTGGCGCAATTTCTTGGGGCTGATTCCGCCTTATGAGTCCCAGCCCTCTGCTTGTACTACTTTCATCTGATGTGTCTTATTCCTTGCGAGTCCAAATCATAAAAAATCGTAACAACTGGTGCCGAGCAGAATCAAAGGAAAGAGCATTATGAGGATTACTTCCGTACATAAAGGCACAGCATGTTTCCACAACAAAAGTGCTTTCTGATGACTTCCAAGATATATAAGAAAAGTCAGCAGGTACTGTAATTGGGAAGATTAGCACATCCATGAACTTGAGAAGATAGAGTAAAATGAAACAGGCTACAAAGTATTTTGAAAATAAGTAAACACTTGCCTGACCTGTGGTGGTGCAGTGGTTAAAGCATCGACCTGTAATGCTGAGGTCTCCGGCTCAGAACCCCAGGGCTTGCCTGGTTAGTCACAGGTATGAGAAGCAACTACTACAAGTTGATGCTTCACTCCCCCCTCTTTTCTCTTTCTCTCCTCTCTGTAAAATCAATAAATAAAATCCTTTTTAAAAAAGAAAAGAAGTTAATACTTGAAAGAAGGAAGAGAAACCTAAGAAAAACAAACTAAAAGAATAAGTAGATTTGAAAAAGGACTAGATAGAAAAACTGGAAAAGAAAAATACAGTCATTGAATGGTTAATTTGTTTGAGGACACTCAGCTAAAAAGCAAAAGAACTGGTGCTTGAAACTCAGCCGTCTCTGTCCTTCACAATGTGCTAACCATGAAGCCACATCAGCTCCCTCCAAATCAGAATCTAAGCTAAGAAACCCACAGGAAAACTTCACTCTCGATTTGGCCATAATCTCTTTAGAGTGGGCATATTACTAAAAATCACATGCAGAGGACTGAGGTAAAACCAAAATAAACCCATGATTTTCTGTAGAGAATTAACAAGTTACAACAAAAAAGGTTTTGAAGTTGGGAAGGTTAAGAAGGTTTTTATAAAACACCAAGTGAACAACAGATCCATTAGCGGCTCTAACTTGAATGACACAACTTGTGTCTATTCTCCTTTAAGCTTCTGAACTGTTTGTCATTTGTCGTGTGCAGTTTTTTTGATGAGTAAAGTAGGGGTCTGGGTGAGATTACTGGATGGAGATGGGTCCTTGAGCCACAGAGATGACACGAAGAGAGTTGAAGGTTATTTACAGTTTTGAAAAATTCAGATCCTCCTCCCGCTAGTTCTCTTCTTCTCCTCCCTAACTATTCTACTGATCCTGACAGTCAATTTATAGTTATTACTCCATACTGAACAACGATGACAACAGAGTTTGCTCAGGTTTATTGCTCTAGAAGACTGGCAATAATCAAGAAACACTGTTATTCAGTGTGACATCCAGGCCATGGAGCTACACTTTTGTATCAAACTCTTCATATGACGTTTGTTGTATTGGACATTTAACAAATACATCATTGTTTTTAAGTAGTAGTCTCCAGTGCAAGGACCTCTAAAGGTTATTGTTAATGAAAAACTCATTTTGCCCTTCTCCAAGATTAGCATTATTTTGCAGGTATTTCTCTCTTCATCCACAGGCTGTCAATGCAGTTAATGTCTCATACTGTTCTTTCCACATTTTTCATGCTGCCTCATGCATAAACTGCTCAAAATGTTGGCAGGCGCAAAGAGGAATAGAATCTAAGGTAATGAATTCCAAAGGAAAACCCTATTCTTTTTACTTGGCAAATATTACTAAAACTATGAATTATGTGATCAATGCCAGGTGGTAAACTGTAATAAAATGAACATGATCTATATCCCTCTTTTAACAAATGCCTGGTTACAGAGTATGTTGTATCTCTTCTCCTCTAAATATGCTAAAACTTTTGAAAAAGTGTTTATGAACATCTGAACCATGCAAGTAGGGCTTTAAATGATCTTATACAGCTAACAAGGACTGGGCTTATGTCTTCTGATTTTCTGTTTCCAGCATGTCGTTTGATCTTAGTGTCTGTCAGGCAACCAGAGCCTGGCAGCTGTAGGGGCACTCACTGAAATCGGGCCCTTGTTCCCTCCAGGACTTGCTCAGCGATGATCCGGAGCTGATCATGCAGATAAGCAGCTCAGAAAAGCGTCTTTCTGCAGTCATCCAACAAGGGAAGGTAGTTTGGTTATCTTTTCAGGCCATTATTACATTCAATGCCAGCGACCAGTGGTCATTACTTGTACTTAGTGCCCAGTGTAAAGATAAACAAACATGGGACAGTGCTGTGACTGCTAAGTGCCCCAGGCATTCTTGGAATTTAGGCAAGTTTCCTTGAATGGTATAAAGGAAGTGAAAGCCACACGCTCTCCCACAATAATATCAGGTTGTAGTAAGCAGGTGACCTGTAAACCACCCCCAATGAACCTTTAAATTTGGCAACGTTTTGAAACAAAAACAGAAACTTTACAAAATAAAGCATTAACATTGCTTATATTTTCTCTCTCTCTCTCAAAAAAAAAAGTTACCTATACAGACCTACTCACTTACATCTACAGATGCACTTTGAGAGCACGTCAAATTGACGTGCAGACCATTGAGGATACATTGGGTGTAGAATCACAGGTTAAAAGGCTAGAAGAAATAATTTAATTGTTTATTTCTTGATGGAGAAACTGAAGTTAAGGAAGGTATTGGGACCTGTGTAAGGTTAGTTAGTAGAAAAGTTTGGATCCAACCAGCAGCCTCTGACAATGAGACCAGAGTTCTTTCTATAATGCAATGTAGCCTTATAGCAGGGCAGAAAGAATAATTAATTTTCCCATAGTCTAAGACCCTCAAAATGAAGACCCAGGGAAATTTAAAAGCAGTTGACATCCTATTTTCTTTAGAATTAGACTTTTTATTTCTTTCTTAATTCAAACATTTTCACTTAGCTAGTGGAAATAAGACAGTAGTCTTGCCTTTTTCTTGCTAACTTTGTTTAAAGTATTCTAGACTTTCACCACTGAAGTTCTAAATTGCATGTTTTTGATATGTCTGCATGTCAATTCTACTATGTACTTTTTTTTTTCTTTTTTTATATTTTTCTGAAGTTGGAAACGGGGAGGCAGTCAGACAGACTCCCGCATGCGCCCTACCGGGATCCACCCGGCACGCCCACCAGGGAACGATGCTCTGCCCATCTAGGGCATTGCTCTGTTGCAACCAGAGCCATTCTAGTGCCTGAGGCAGAGGCCACAGAGCCATCCCCAGCTCCCAGGCCAACTTTGCTCCAATGGAGCCTTGGCTGCGGGAGGGGAAGAGAGAGACAGAGAGGAAGGAGAGGGGGAGGGGTGGAGAAGCAGATGGGCGCTTCTCCTGTGTGCCCTGGCTGGGAATCGAACCCGGGACTCCTGCACGCCGGGCCGACACTCTACCACTGAGCCAACCGGCCAGGGCCTCTACTATGTACTTTTTAAATGTATTTAACTTTTAAGAAGGTACTCTTGCCATAAATGGAAAACAAAACTGAACCATTTACCATAAATAGAAGAAATGAATGCAAAACAATATTACTAACTTCTAAGTATGTACTGTCATCTACTGAACATCCCCAGTCCAAGGCCTGTCCTTCTTAGTTAAAAGGAAGATTAGCAAATGTGAGCAGGAATGTCAACACAATTTAACACTAATCTGAACTTGACTGTTAAACTCAGAATGACTGAGAAAAGATGAAAAAGGAAATAAAATTCTGTAAAGTCAGTAGCCGCAGCCACCATCACAGCCACCTGGCCCATGCAGGTTCTCATTTGATTCAGACAGATGTTAATGAAACAACAGAGCCAAGAACTGGTGGGCCATTACCTTTAATCCTAGCTCACACCCAGCGGGTGAGAAAATACACACAGTGGGAAAACACTTCCCTTTCCATTCAGGTCTCCGAAAGCCACTGACTCATTTGAGTATTCCTAGAATCAAAAGGCCCCATCAGCCTTATTCACCTCTGTTCCCCATCTCCTTCTCTCTGCACAAACTCTGCGCAAACTGGCTTCTCCTTCAGCACTTCGCCATCTTGGCTGCCTCTCCTCTGCAATGCTGATGACAGGATCGGAGCGAGAGTGCCTCTGGTCTGCCTTATATGTATATTATAGTGTAGAAATTAAGGCCTTAATCCAATATACAAATAAAAATGTCTCCAATACAAAGCCAATTATCTGAGGCATAAATAGGATTCCTCATAAGAGTGCACCACCCCACACCATAGAACAGTCAAGGGTGTGGAAAAACCTTAGTTTTAAAAAGATCTTAGTATTAAAGAGGTGGAAAAGGCTTAGTTTTAAAACTAAGCCTTAGGCTATAATGACTTTGCCAGCTAATACCCTGTCTCCCACACCCCATGCAAACTATAAGCGAGCAAACATATATATCATATTTTTTATTATAAATAAATTTTTATTTTAATGGGGTGACATCAATAAATCAGAGTACATATATTCAAAGAAAACATGTCCAGGTTATCTTGTCATTCAATTATGTTGCATACCCATCACCCAAAGTCAGATTGTCCTCCATCATCTTCTATCTAGTTTTCTTTGTGCCCCTCCCCCACCCCCTGCCCCTCTCCCTCCTTCCCTCCCCCCGCCCCCGGTAACCACCACACTCTTGTCCATGTCTCTTAGTCTCGTTTTTATGTCCCACCAATGTATAGAATCCTGCAGTTCTTGTTTTTTTTTCTGATTTACTTATTTCACTTCATATAATGTTTTCAAGATCCCACTGTTGGTCAAATAAGTTTGTAAACATGATATATATATTTGCTCGCTTGTGACTTATAATGGGTGTGGGGGACAGGCTATAAGCAGGCCAGGTTGTTGTAGCCTGAGGTTTGGTTTTGGGACTAAGCTTTTCCCCACACCCTTGACTGATTGTATGATCTGGGTGGTGCACTCTCATGAGAAATCCAATTATGCCTTGGATAAGTGACTTTGTATTGGAGACTTCCTTGTTTGTATATTGGATTAAGGGATTTTGGTTTTCTACACTATAAAGTGGGACAGACCAGGAGCTCAGACACACAGTTCCTGCTATCACAATTGCAGGGGCTCCCCTGATCCCTTGCCCTTCATGGGAAGAGCTGGTTTTCTGCTTTTCCCTTGTCTTCTTTTGTGGTTTGCCTGTCTTGGTGAGTGTTGGGCAGATAAAATGTATTATGCTCACTTTGTTAAAGAGGCCATTGCCCAGGTGATATTAATGTGTGTTGAGAATTGTTGTAGCCTGAGGCTTGGTTTTGGGATTAAGCCTGTCCCACCCTTTTTGGTGTGAGGTGGTACAATCCTATCATGCCTCATAGAAGTGATTTTGTATTAGAGACTTCCCCATTATGTATATTGGATTAAGGGTTTGGATTTCTACACTATAAAATGGGAACGGAGAGGGAGTTTGCTCTCTTGGTTCCTGAGGTTAGCATGAGAGAGCAGAGAGAATAGAGCCAGCAGCGGGAGGAGGCCACATGGAGAAGGCCAGAAAAAGCAGCCAAGATGGCGGAGTACTGAGTGAGATGCCAGTTTGTACAGAGTTTGTATCTGGGATAAGGAAGGAAATGGGGAACTGAGGAGAATAAGGCTGTTGAGCTAGAAACCTTTGATTCTAGGAAACTCGGATAAATCAGTAGCTTTGTGAGCACTGAATGTGACTGGGTTTTGGAGCCCAGTGTGTATTTTTACTTGCCCGCCGGGTGCAAGCTAGATTAAAGACTATGGCCCACCAGATTTTGGCTCCATGGTTTCTTACCGACTGTCCGAATCCAATGCGAACCTGCATGGGCTGGGCTCCTCTGATAGTGGCCCTGGCCTTGGCTCCTGGCTTTACAGTGAGACACCAATAAATAGGATGGCCCCCCATCCTCTGACTCCGCCATTTCTTTATCGCCTGCCCGAATCCAATGGGAACCTGCATGTGAATGGTCATGATGACGGCTCCTGGCCTTACAACTGGCGTAGTTTCCGGCAGGATTCAGAGATTGGTATGGAGCCACCACCCTTGATGGGTGGGATAGAGTACTGGTTGCTGCTCTGGCTCCCCATGGCTGTCCTTTTAGGGGCCATGGGCTACATGTTTTTTACTCAAGAGGAAACTGCCCGAGGTCAAAAGCTTCAGCATGAATTGCAAACAGAACGGCAGAAAAGGTTGGAACTGGAGCGAGCACTGGAGAAGGAATTACGGGTTCGAGAGTTGCAGTTTACCCTGGAAGCTGAACGTCTTCACCGGCAGTTGTTGGAGAAACAACTCCGGATTCAAGAGCTCGAGTCTCAGCTTCTGGCCAAAAGCCAGCAGCCACAGGAGCCTAAACGGTCACCAAAGGAGCAGCAGCATCCGTGCCGGTGGATTGGCTTTGAGTCAGCGGGAGCAGGCGCTTGCGACTCCTCTTCTGAGGATGAGAAGGCTCAGGCTGAAGCTGCCATACGCACACTGAGAGCCCGACCAGTTGTCGCCAAGAAGGTAAAAACCCAGCAACAAAGAGTCCCTCAGGGGCAGCCACAGCCTCCTGCCCAGGTAATGGAACACTCTGTGGTCCGGCCCTATACCCAGGCAGAGCTGATGGAGTTGGGGGCACAATTTAGGCAGAAACCTACTGAATCCCTGGTAGCCTGGTTACTACGATTATGGGATATAGGGGTGGATGGCATCATGCTCTCCGGAACAGAGATGGAGAAATTGGCCGCCATTACCACACACTCTTCCTTGAGGCAGCGTCTTCAGAACTGCCATGGCAACCCAGGAGACCATACCCTATTAGAATGGGTGATGGCTGCCATTCGTATGGTCTGGCAGAATGCTGGAGAACTGCCGGGGGCAATGAGTCGGTGGCAGTGCTACAGTGAGTTAGTAAAGGTCCTTCGAGAACTAGGTATGAAGAATGCTGTTTTCAACCCTGGGTCTCGTGGGCCAGACGAAGAAGTGTTTACGGCCAAAATGAGGGAATTTGTCCTTGCTAGCGCCCCGTCAGCCCTTTTTGGGTCACTTGTGGCTATCTTGGGCCCCTATGTGGGGCAGCCCATCAATGCAGTTACACAGATGGTAGCAGATTTGGGAGAGCTGGAGGCCGCTCGAGATCATAAAGCAGTGAGGGCTGCTGCCTATGTTTCCCCCCCAACTAACAAGGGAAACGGGCCTGTAAAGGTTACCCGAACGCAGATGTGGGTAGACTTGATTGCGGCTGGAGCAGATAAGGGGAAATTGGATGGCCAGTCTAATAAAATTCTTTTGGAGCTTTGGCGGCAGCTTAAACCAGAACAGAAGTTCCAGCCACTGAGACAAAAGGCCCCAGCAGCTACCAATAAAACGTTTGGTGCGCGCACAGCTCGGTTACAAGATTATATGATAGAGACAGCTGAGGGAGAGGGGAACTCCCAAGACCCATTGTACCAGTTTGAATAGGAAAAAGGCCGAGGGACCCGTCTAACGGGGATGGGCGGGGACCGGAGGCCACAGGTGGAACTGGCTATCCACTGGTCCCCTTCCAACGTACAACAGGTGTTGGCCTTGGTGGATACAGGTGCAGAATGTTCCCTTCTCTATGGAAACCCAGAGCGGTTTGCTGGGACCCCAGTGGCCATTGACGGTTATGGGGGCCAAACTGTCCAAGTGAAGCCAATAACTATTCCATTGGGGATAGGGAGACTGCCTCCTAAGCCATATAAGGTGTATGTATCTCCTATTCCTGAATATATTTTGGGGGTAGATGTCTTGCAAGGACTGTGGTTGGAAACTACAGCTGGGGAGTTCCGGCTGCGGATCAGGGTTGTGAAGGCAGTATTGCGGGACATGCATCACATTCCCCTTTGCAATTACCCATCCCTCGGCGTGTGACTAACACCAAGCAGTACCGCCTGCCAGGTGGTTATGAAGAAGTCACAGGGACAATCCTTGAACTAGAAAAGGTGGGGATCATCCGGCCAGCACACAGTCCTTACAACTCCCCAGTATGGCCTGTGCGCAAAGCAGATGGAACCTGGAGAATGACAGTAGATTACAGGGAACTTAATAAAGTTGTTCCCCCTTTGCACGCTGCTGTTCCCTCGATAGCTAACATGATGGATCGGCTAAGCCATGAGTTGGGGACATACCACTTTGTGGCAGACTTGGCCAATGCTTTTTTCTCTATTGATATAGCCGCAGAGAGTCAAGACCAATTTGCCTTCAGTTGGGAAGGGAGACAATGGACCTTTACAGTGTTACCCCAGGGCTATTTGCATAGCCCCACCTTGTGCCATGGGCTGGTGGCTGCTGACCTGGCTAAATGGAAACAGCCAGAGGTAGTCCGCATGTACCATTATATTGATGATATTATGCTAACTAGTGATTCTCTTTCAGAATTGGAGCAAGCAGTCCCTACCCTGCTATCCCATTTGAAAGCATGTGGCTGGGCAGTTAACGAGAACAAATTACAAGGACCAGGGTTATCTGTTAAATTCTTGGGAGTTGTCTGGTCGGGTAAGACAAAAGTTATCCCTGATGCAGTTATAGATAAGATTCAAGCATACCCCGTGCCCACTACGGTAAAACAGTTACAGGAATTCTTAGGTTTGTTGGGGTATTGGCGAGCATTTATACCGCATTTGGCTCAGTTACTACGCCCCTTGTACAACCTTATTCGAAAGGGGGTTCGCTGGGATTGGACTGAGCAGGCACAAGGTTCATTTGCAGCTGCTAAGAGAGCTGTCAAGGTGGCACAGGCCTTGAATGTGTTTGATCCTGCTAGGCCCTGTGAGCTGGATGTTCATGTAACCTCGGAGGGGTTTGGATGGTGCTTGTGGCAGCGGACAGAGTGCCTACGGCAACCTATTGGATTTTGGTCCCAATTGTGGAAAGGTGCTGAAGTTCGTTACTCATTAGTAGAGAAGCAGCTGGCAGCTGTGTATGCTGCCCTCCTGGCAACTGAGAGTATTACAACCACAACACCAGTTACAGTCAAAACAACATACCCTATAGCTGGATCGGTGAGAGATTGGGCAACTAAACCACGTAGTGGTATGGCCCAAATGTCTACCCTGGCCAAGTGGGGTGCCTATCTGCAACAACGCTGTGCTCTTAGCACCAGCCCATTGAGGGCAGAACTGCAGGAGGTCTTGGGTCCAGTCACCTATGCGACCTTAGAGTCAGGTGCAACTGGGGCTCAGGAGGCAGAACCTGAGGTCAGTCCTTACCAGGAGGGGCGGGTGCCCATCCCCGAAGATGCCTGGTATACTGATGGTTCCAGCAGGGGCCAACCTGCCAAATGGACGGCTATTGCCTTCCATCCGGCCACTGAGACTATTTGGATGGACACGGGTACAGGCCAAAGCAGCCAATGGGCAGAATTAAGAGCTGTTTGGCTAGTTGCCCATAATGAACCTTCACCTCTGGTGATCTGTACTGACAGTTGGGCTGTCTATCGTGGACTGACCCTTTGGATTGCTACTTGGCACATTAACCAGTGGATGGTAATGCACCGTCCATTATGGGGTCAGGCCATGTGGCAGGACTTATGGGAAATAGGACACCAGAAGCAGGTGACAGTATATCATGTCACAGGGCATGCCCCTCTAGCCCATCCTGGGAATGATGAGGCAGATACGTTGGCAAGGGTGCGATGGTTGGAGACTGCACCTGCAGGTGATGTGGCACAGTGGCTCCACCGGCGCCTGCTCCATGCAGGACAAAAAACTATGTGGGCTACGGTTAAGGCGTGGAACTTGCCTGTGTCCTATGCAGAGGTACTTGCAGCCTGTGAGCAATGTGCAGTATGTTCCAAGGAACACCCTCGGAGACCACCGGTGTCACCTGGACAGATCCAGAGGGGTCATGTCCCACTGACACGATGGCAGATAGACATCATTGGACCCTTACCAAAGTCAGAAGGGTACCAGTATGCAGTCACTTGTGTAGATACTGCCACCGGGCTGCTTGCTGCTTACCCCGCTCGTAACCCTGACCAGAGGGCAGTCATACAGGCTCTGGACCGCCTGAGTGCTGCATACGGGCGACCGCTGGTCCTTGAAAGTGACAATGGTACCCACTTCACTGGTTCAACGGTGAGGCAATGGGCTCAAAAGCTGGGGGTGGACTGGAAGTACCATGTTCCCTACCACCCCCAGGCTGCTGGCATCATTGAGCGTTATAATGGACTCTTAAAGCAGGGACTGCGACAGGAGGGGGGAACCGGCTCTCTTACTGGATGGACACGCCGCTTATGGACAGTACTTCGGATTTTGAATGAGCGACCTCGACGGGGAAGCCCAGCTCCAGTAGAGGCCCTCCTGCATCGGACAGCTGCCCCTATTCAGTTGCAGATACGCACCAAGGACATTTTACTCAAGCCAGGTTTCGGACAGCAGGTCAACGTGCTCTTGCCTGCTCCAACAGCCCTTCTTAAAGGACAACGGCTTCAATGGACTTGGCCCTGGACTGTACAGGCCCCCCATCTGAGATGGGTGGCCTTGTTGGCACCATGGGGAAAGGGGTTAGAGGTGGACCTCCAGTTAACTCCTTGGGCAACCAGCACCTGGCCACCTAAGGTAGAAGTGTATTATCCCTTGAGTGCTCAAGGGGACAGCATTTTGAAGGGCACCTTTGTAATTTCTTTATGGCCAATAATGAGTTCCCCTATTTTACTACACATAGAACCAGCAGATGCTGGTGTATTGGCCAATAAGGTTTGGTACGCCCGCTCAGGGCGGCCTCTGGTGCCAGCTACAGTGCTGTCTGCAGATAAAACTCTGGCCTGTATTCTGCCAGAGGGAAAAGATTTGCCTCTCTTGGTGCCACTGACAGCTCTCTCATTTCGCCCATAGTTTTTGATCTGTTAATCCTATTGCTGTAGTTGGTACTATTTCTGTTTATGCAATGTATCCTACTCTTTGCACAGTGACCATCATGGAAGATGCCTGTGGTTTAGATTGTAAAGCGAGCAAAAGGGGTGGAATGTTGGTCAAATAAGTTTGTAAACATGATATATATGTTTGCTCGCTTGTGACTTATAATGGGTGTGGGGGACAGGCTATAAGCAGGCCAGGTTGTTGTAGCCTGAGGTTTGGTTTTGGGACTAAGCTTTTCCCCACACCCTTGACTGATTGTATGATCTGGGTGGTGCACTCTCATGAGAAATCCAATTATGCCTTGGATAAGTGACTTTGTATTGGAGACTTCCTTGTTTGTATATTGGATTAAGGGATTTTGGTTTTCTACACTATAAAGTGGGACAGACCAGGAGCTCAGACACACAGTTCCTGCTATCACAATTGCAGGGGCTCCCCTGATCCCTTGCCCTTCATGGGAAGAGCTGGTTTTCTGCTTTTCCCTTGTCTTCTTTTGTGGTTTCCCTGTCTTGGTGAGACACCAATAAATAGGATGGCCCCCCATCCTCTGACTCCGCCATTTCTTTATCGCCTGCCCGAATCCAATGGGAACCTGCATGTGAATGGTCATGATGACGGCTCCTGGCCTTACACCCACCATTTTGTTGTAAGTGATCCGATGTCATCATTTCTTATGGCTGAATAGTATACCATGGTGTATATTTGCCACATCTTCTTTATCCAGTCTTCTATTTTTTTTTTTTTACAGTGATTAAAGCCTTTAAGCAAAGTCTTGGCCAATACAGCAAGAATCCATAAAAGAGTAGTGTCCTTAACATGTTCACCAAGTCCAAGTTAGCCCCAACACCATGCCAAATCCCTGAAAAATGCAACCTAACCCCAGTTCAGTACGTTATGAGCTGTCACAAGGAGCAGGAGTCCAGGAAAAGTCCACATCCAGGAAAAGTCCGCATGGCACTGGAATTGTTGTCACAATTCTATACTTTGCAGCTCACGTCGAAGTCCCAATGACCACTGCTTCTAGCTGGTAATGATTCAGGTAGACTGGAAAAGCCATCTGCAGCATGTGTGGAGATGAAGCTTCTGTTCTCCTCTACCTGGAGAGATGAGACCAAGTTGCTTTTCCCTGGAGCTCTGCGACTGTGGCTTGGTAAAGAAAACCTTGGGATACACTAAGCTGGGTGGCAAAGGTAGATTCATAATAGAAGTTGGCCGAAGGGGGAGAGAGCTCTAAATTAGGAGTAGGTCCCAGCCTGAAATATGAGTGGGGCATTGAGGTAGGAGGAATAAAGGAAACATTATATATTAAACAAAGCAGCAGAAAATAGGACTATCAACACCCACAACAGAGATCTTTGAGGGAATAATAAAAAACGTGACTATTCAGGCAAGACATAGTTAAGTGGCCCTTGTGCAAATGAGTTCAGTTTACCTGCTTCTTGGAAGAAATACCCTAGGCTCGTCCATGGTGTCGTAGATGGGGCTGACGGCCCTGGGCACCTTCAGCCTTCAGTGGCAAACCCCAGCATTCTGGGCAAGGTTAGGTCATAGGTGGCTGGAGCAGGGCTGGAAGAGACTGAACCCTCCCTTACAGGAACGAGGGGGAAGCCTACCATCCAGTGTCCCTGTTTCCTCACAGCAGAGGCATGTAAGTCTGGCAGGCTTTAGCTCAATGACCTTCCTTTCCACTATTGAAGCAGGACCGAGATGGCATCCTATGAGACCCCTTTGGGGTGTTGGAGCCTTTAAGGGTGTATCCTAAAAGCTGGTAGTTCCCCTGATCTCTATTGGGCTTTTTCTGCCTCTTGGTATCTTAAAGGCCATGCTCAGAAGATCTCACTGAGGGGTTTGAGGATCCCCATCCGCCTATATAAATCTTTTCCATGTATCTGGAGCTATATGGAAAAAGACAAAACAGTGTTATTTGTTGGATCAAATAAAGAATGTAGTAGTTTGCAGGAGAAAAAGATTTGGCATCTCCTGTTCATCAGCATTCAAAAGAAATTTAAAATTTTTTTAAGTAAAAAGCATGATATGGTAGACCCGTAGGAGTTTCAGAATATGACTCCCCCCTTTTAAATTTTTTTAAATTGACCTTAAAATATTTGCTGGGTACACTTTAATAATACCTTGACTTTAAAGATTGTAAGAATGACAAAATACAGTAAATGCTTTTGCTCCATATGCAGTAGCATTGTCAGTTTAACCAGTTTAGGAAATCCAATAATAGAACAGTGCATACAGACAATGAGCTATAACATGCTTAGCAGCCTCTCCTGTTCTGACAGAGGTTACTATAAATCTGGAATAGGTATCCACTGTAACGTGGACATAGGACTGTTTGCCAAATGAAGGTATATGAGTAACATCCATTTGCCAAACTTGTCCTGGTATGGGTCCTTCAGGGATAACTCCAAATGAAGGGGCAGATTGTAGTATAGGACCCCTTGGACAGGATTTCCCAATCTGCCATGCTGCTTCCTGAGAAAGTTGAAACTGTTTACACAGGGCTGCAGCATTCTGGTGATGAATAGTATGAGACTGAATTGCTCAATCTGTCATGGTTGCTCCAAATAATTTTCTTTACGTAGCTTGATCAACAAGGGCATTCCTAGGCCCTGGCCGGTTGGCACAGTGGTAGAGCATCGGCCTGGCGTGCAGGAGTCCCGGGTTCACTTCCTGGCCAGGGCACACAGGAGAAGCGCCCATCTGCTTCTCTACCCCCCACTCCTTCCCCTCTGTCTCTCTCCTCCCCTCCGGCAGGCAAGGCTCCACTGGAGCACAGTTGGCCCAGGCGCTGAGGATGGCTCTGCAGCCACCACCTCAGATTCTAGAATGGCTCTGGTTGCAACAGAGCAACACCTCAGATGGGCAGAGCATCCCCCCCCCCAGTAGGCACATCAGGTGGATCCCGGTCGGGCACATGCGGGAAGTCTGTCTGACTGCCTCCCCGCATCCAACTTCAGAAAAATACAAAGAAAAAAAAGAAAAAAAAAAAGGGCATTCCCTTTTACTAAAGCTCGAGGGAGCATGGAGTGAGCTTGAGTATGTCCTATAAAACATGGAGCTCTGTGTTGACATTCAATTCTTTGAAGAAGGAGGAACTGCTGAAATAGTTCATCAGCATTTGTCCCTAAGACAGCAGTCTTTATAGTGGAAATACCATAAGTAAATATTTGCTGTCTGTATATAGATTAAAGGGGGAATATGGCAAATGCTGAAAAGCCATGATCATGGCATATAATTCTAGAATTTGTGCTGATTTTAAGTTGACAGTTTCAGTATAAAGTTGTCCATTGATTTGCAAGAGCAATTTGCCATTTAGTAGAAGTTTCCCAGAGCCATTGTTGTTGATCCGTTGAAAAAAAGAAACAACAATAATTTTGAGGCTCAAAACCTATAAACTGTAAGGGTCGCCTATGCCCCTTGATAATCCAGGAGGCAACAAGATCAAAAGATGGAAGTGTATTCCATGGGCTATTAGAAGGTTCAATGTGCCCAAGCTGTAGCTGCTCTTGTACCAATTGAGCAGCTGTTCTAGGTTTCTCCTGAGAAAGGGGCCATTGGTCTACCCATACAGGATTATCTGATTTCCAAGTAATTGGGTCTGCACAATGCATTATTGAGGTAGCAAGAGCTACCAAGGCCCCTATGCTAAATTTTGATATCCTAATCCACACCTTCTGGTATTGGGTGCCATTTCTACGGGGGTGAGAATTCCTCGCTGTTCTTTCCCTAGTCCCTTGGTGGGCAAAAATCCCCGATCAATCATCTGAGTACTGACTAAACCATTAGGACTGACAAGCAACGCTCCCATATTTTTCAAAACATCTCTATCCCACAAATTAACTGGCCATCTAGGGAGCACATAAGGCTTAAAAAAATTCAGAATGACCTTCTTAATCTTACCAATGTAGATAACTAGAACTTTGTTGAGGGGACTTACTCTGCCCTATACCTTGTAATTCTGTGGCTGCTGCATGAGTGGGCCAGGAGGGAGGCCAATGTAGCTTAGCAATAACATATACATCAGCTCCAGTATCTAAAAGTCCTTTAAATTTATGCTCATGTATTGTTAGTTCCATTTTAGGGCATTCCTGACCTATTTTTTTTTAATCCAATTGGCAAAATCAGAGGAGCCAAATCACCAATTTGCTTGAAGCCCCTTTTGCAGGATGTGGCCTGAGAAGCAGAATTAGCATCCTTATACTATTCTTCTAAATTCCTGAATTACCCGTGAGACACATTCTTTTTTTTATTATTATTATTAATTTTGATGGGGTGACACTGATAAAATTGTCTTCGGTCACCTTCTAACTGGTTTTCTTTGTGCCCCTCCCCTCCCCAAACCCCCTCCCTCTCTTCCCCCCACCCTGTAACCCCAACACTGTTGTCCAGGTCTCTGAGTCTCTTTTATGTCCCACCTATGTATGGAATCATACAGTTCTTAGTTTTTTATGATTTACTTATTTCGCTCAGTATAAAGTTATCCAGGTCCATCATGTTGTAAAAGATCCGATGTCATCATTTCTTATGGCTGAGTAGTATTCCATAGTATATATGTACCAAAGCTTTTTAATCCACTTGGCCTCTGATGGACACTTGGGCTATTTCTAGATCTTTGCTATTGTGAACAATGCTGCCATAAACATGGGGGTGCATTTCTTCTTTTCAAACAGTGCTATGGTGTTCTTGGGGTGTATTCCTAACAGTGGTATAGCTGGGTCAAAAGGCAGTTCAATTTTTAATTTCTTGAAGAATCTCCATACTGTTTTCCACAGTGGCTGCACCAGTCTGCATTCCCACCAGCAGTACAGGAGGGTTCCCTTTTCTCCACATCCTCACCAGCACTTATTCTGTGTTGTTTTATTGATGAGCGCCATTCTGACTGGTGTGAGGTGATATCTCATTGTGGTTTTAATTTGCATTTCTCTAATAATTAGTGATGTTGCGCACTTTTTCATATGCCTATTGGCCATCTGTGTGTCCTCTTTGGAGAAGTGTCTATTCATTTCTTTTTCCCATTTTTGGATTGGATTGTTTGTCTTCCTGGTATTAAGTTTTACAAGTTCTTTATAAATTTTGGTTATTAACCCCCTATCAGACGCATTGTCAAATATATTCTCCCATTGTGTAGTTTGTCTTTTTATTCTGTTCTTATTGTCTTTAGCTGTGCAGAAGCTTTTTAGTTTGATAAAGTTCCATTTGTTTATCCTGTCTTTTATTTCACTTGCCTGTGGAGACAAATCAGCAAATATATTGCTGCGAGAGATATCAGAGAGCTTACTGCCTATGTTTTCTTCTAAGATGCTTATGGTTTTCTGGCTTCCATTTAAGTGTTTTATCCATTTTGAGTTTATTTTTGTGAGTGGTGTAAGTTGGTGGTCTAGTTTCATTTTTTTGCAGGTAGCTGTCCAATTTTCCCAACACCATTTGTTGAAGAGGCTGTCTTTACTCCAATGTATGCTCTTACCTCCTTTGTCAAATATCAGTTGTCCATAAAAGTGTGGGTTTATTTCTGGGTTCTCAGTTTTGTTCCATTGATATGCCTGTTCTTATGGCAGTACCCGGCTGTTTTTAGTAAAATGGCCTTATAGTATAACTTGATATCCGGAAGTGTGATACCTCCCGCTTTATTCTTCCTTTTCGAGATTGCTGAGGCTATTTGTGTTCTCTTTTGGTTCCATATAAATTTTTGGAATATGTGTTCTATATCTTTGAAGTAAGTCACTGGCATTTTAATCGGTATTACAATGAATTTATAAATTGCTTTGGGTAATATAGACATTGTAATGATGTTTTTTCTTCCTAACCATGAGCACGGAATATGCCTCCACTTATTTGTATTTTCCCTGATTTCTTTTATCAATGTTTTATAATTTTCCAAGTACAAATCTTTAATCTCCCTGGTTAAATTTATTCCAAGGTACTTTATTTTTTTGGTTGCAATGGTAAAGGGGATTGATTCCTTAATTTCTCTTTCTGACAGTTCATTGTTAGTGTATAAAAATGCCTCTGATTTCTGAGTATTGATTTTATATCCTGCCACCTTGCTGAATTCATTTATCAGGTCTAGTAGTTTTTTTATTGCAAGTTTAGGGTTTTCTATATACAATATCATATCATCTGCAAATAATGATAGTTTTACTTCTTCTTTTCCAATTTGGGTGCCTTTTATTTCTTCTTCTTGTCTGATTGCTGTGGCTAGGACTTCCAGAACTATGTTGAATAAGAGTGGTGAAAAGGGACACCCCTGCCTTGTTCCTGATCTTAAGGAGATTGCTTTTAATTTTTGCCAATTGAGTATGATGTTGGCTGTGGGTTTGTCATAGATGGCCTTTATCATGTTGAAGTATGGTCCCTGTTTTCCCACTTTGCTGAGAGTTTTGATCATGAATGGATGCTGGATTTTATCAAATGCTTTTTCTGCATCTATTGAAATTATCATGTGGTTTTTCTCCTTCCTTTTGTTTATGTGATGAATCACATTGATTGATTTGCGAATATTGTACCAGCCTTGCCTCCCAAGAATAAATCCCACTTGATCATGGTGTATGATTTTTTTCATATATTGCTGGATCCGGTTAGGTAATATTTTGTTGAGGATTTTTGCATCTAAATTCATCAGGGATATTGGCCTATAATTTTCTTTCTTTGTGTTGTCTTTGCCTCGTTTTGGAATCAGAATTATGCTCACCTCTTAAAAGGAGCTTGGAAGTCTTCCCTCTTCTCGAATTTTTTGAAATAGCTTGAGAAGGATAGGAATTAGTTCTTCTTTGAATATTTGGTAGAATTCACTTGTGGAGCCATCAGGCCCAGGACTTTTCTTTTTTGGGAGTTTTTTTATAACTATTTCAATCTCATTTGTTGTAATTGGTCTGTTTAGGTTTTCTGATTCTTCCAGATTAATTTTTGGAAGATTATATGTTTCAAGGAATTTTTCCATTTCATCTAGGTTGTCTAGTTTTTTGGCATACATTTCTTCATAGTATTTTCTTACAATATTTTTTATTTCTGTTGTGTCAGTTGTTATTTCTCCACTCTCGTTTCTAATTTTATTTAATTTTATTAATAAACTTTATTAAATAATATAATTGCCATTATTATTAATAATTTCTTGCCAGTGCGAGGGCAATTTGTATGTCCCTTGGTTTGATTGTAGTAAATTCCTTGAGGTTTTTTTTGTTGTTTTTAACACTTTTTATTTCTCCTTCAATTTTAAACGATAGCCTTGCTGGATAAAGTAGTCTTGGTTGTAGGCTCTTGTTCTGCATTACTCTGAATATTTCTTGCCATTCCCTTCTGGCCTCAAGTGTTTCTGTTGAGAAGTCAGAAGTCATCCTTATGGGGGCTCCTTTGTAGGTGATAGTCTTTTTTCCCAGCAGCTTTTAATATTTTCTCTTTATCACTTAGCTTTGGTATTTTAATTATGATGTGTCTTGGTGCTGATTTCTTTGGGTTTCTCCTTAATGGAGTTCTCTGTGTGTCCTGAACATGTGAGATGTTTTCCTGCCTTAATTGAGGGAAGTTTTCAGCTATGATATGCTTGAACAAAGTCTCTATCCCTTGTTCTTTCTCTTCTTCTTCAAGAACCCCTATGATGCAGATGTTATTTCTCTTCATGTTGTCACAGAGCTCTCTAAGAGTTTCGTCAGACTTTTTGAGTCTCCTTTTTTTTCTGCTCTGCTTCCGTGCCTTTATTTATTGTGTCCTCTAACTCGCTGATTTGCTTCTCCACTTCATCCATTCTGCTTTTAATTCCTTCCATTGTGTTTTTTATTTCAGATATTGTATTTGTCATTTCTGACTGATTCTTTTTTATTATTTCAATGTCCTTTTTTATATTTGCTATCTCTTTATTTAGCTGTTCATAATGACCATTTATTGTTGTTCTAATATCTTTGAGAATCCTAACAATCATTATTTTAAACTCTGCATCTGGTAGTTTTGTTATATCTGATTCATTTAGGTCCCATTCTGGGGATTTCTCTTGGTTCATTTGTGTTGTATTTCTCTGCCTCCACATTTTCTCTGTGTAAAGGAAGGTTTTGGCCTCTGTTCCCTAGGTATGATCTGTCTACAGGCCTGTCACCCCCTCTTCTGTTGCTTCCTAGGGCTTTTGGGTTTGGGCGTTACTGGTGCCTGCCCACTGGGGCTGTTGCTGTGGTTTCCACCTCTCCTTCATGGGAGTGGCTGTGCTCACGTGCTTGGCTGCACAAGCCTTGGTGGCCTTGGCCTTTGCCTCACCCCCATGGGTGGCATTATGCTCTGTCCTGAGGGCACTGTTGAGCACCTTTGCTCAGCTGCGGGTCTCCACCTGTTTCTGGGCTTTCGCCCCACCCTTGCAGGAGGAGCCCGCTCGTGGAATGGCGGCTAGCCTTGGCTCTACCGGCCGGGCAAGACTGCGTGCCCATGCTCAGCTCAGTAGCAGAACTCCACCTGTTCTGGTCTTTTGGCTCCACCCTTGCAGGAGAAGCCAGCTCCCAAATCAGGCCACAAGCCTCGGTTCCACAGGCGGGGCAAGGTGGTGCTCCTGCGCCCTTGCTCAGGGGCTGGTCTCCACTCCTTCTGGGGTTCCCACCCTTCTCCTGCGGGATGGATTACAGGCTGCCGACAGCTGGGCTTGACCACTTTTGCATGCCTACTCCTCTCCAGCCAGGCAAGGCTGAGCTCACATGTGAGCCCAGTGGTGGCCAGCAGGCTTCTGCCCTTGCCGACAGAACGGCGCCTCCACATCCCACTGCCACCTGCCCTCCAGCGAGCCCTCAGCCGTGTGGGGTGCGGGCCACTGCAGCTCAGACCCTAACACTCACTACTGTTGCCCCGAAAGCTCCCTCCTTCTAAGCAATTCTGCTCTCAGTGCTGCTGGGGAGCTTGTTTGGGTGCTCTCCTGCTTCCCTTTGCTGGTATTGCTGTTTCCAAGGGAAATATTCACTTCATATTTGGGGAGTGACTTGATCCAGGGGTTAGGGTGGCTGTCTCCCAAACTGTTTCTCCCTGTGCCTCCTAGATTACACTCTCTTCCTACTACTCTGGTATTCTTCTCTCTCCCCATCCCCCAGAGCCCCAGGTGAGTGGTTGTGAAAGAGGTGTTCTGTGCGATCCCTTTAAGAAGAATCCTGGGTCTGAGAAATCAGTCTCTTTCTCACAAACAGTATCCTGACTTGTTTCCAGCTAAATACTGTCCTTACGCCTCTTCTGGGCTCTGGGGCTGCAGGCTGGGGCTTTGTTCCTGGGGCTCCAGACCCTCCCCTTTCTGCTAAACTCACTTCCAGCCACACGAGTCTCTCCCGGCTGCCGTTCGCTCCAGGGAGCTGGGCAGCCCTCTCCACGTTTCCGCTTTTCCTACCAGTCTCGGTGTGTCTTCTTCAGTGTTCCTTGGTTGAAGAGTCCTCTTAGTTTAGTCCAAAATTGGTTTTTCCAGGTGATAGTTCTTAAAATTAGTTTGTAATCCACTTTGATTCTGGGAGGTGGATGTTGGTACGTCCGCCTACTCCAGCGCCATCTTGTCTTCCCCATATATATCATATTTATAAACTTATTTGACCTACTAATTCTTACTAAATTCACTTACATAACACTTCAAATAATTTCTTTCACTACTCATTCAGTTTGGAGGAAGCTACTACAGTTAATGCATTTACTATCATTAATATATAAAATTAAAATTCTTTAGGGTCCTGTTATTCCCTGCAAGAACTGTAAGTATTTGCTTCCTGTATGTGCTTTGACTAGGCAAGCCCAGGGTTTCAAATCAGTATCCTCGGCATTCCAGGTTGACATTTTGTCCACTGCACCACCACAGATCAGGCTCAATTTCTTCATTTTAAAAATGTGAGCAGTGGCCCTGGCTAGTTTGCTCAGTGACAGAGCATCAACCCAGCATGCAAGTGTCCCAGGTTCAATGTTCATTCAGGGAACACAGGAGAAGTGAACATCTGCTTCTCCACCCCTCCCCCTCCTCTCTTCCTCTTCTGCAGCCATGGTTTGATTTGGTTTCAGTGAGTAAGCCCCCCAGGCACTGAGGATGGCGCTATGTCCTCCATCTCAGGTGCTAGAAATAGCTCAGTTGCTGAGCAACAAAGCAACAGCCGCAGATGGCAGAGCACTCCCACATAGGGGGTTTGCTGGGTGGACCCCAGCTGGGGCGTATGCAGGAGTATATCTCTCTGCCTTCCCATTTCTCACTTAATAAAAGAAAAATAAATAAATAAAAATATAAAATGAAATAAAAATGTGAGTAACAGGCCCTGGCCGGTTGGCTCAGCGGTAGAGCGTCGGCCTGGCGTGTGGGGGACCCGGGTTCGATTCCCGGCCAGGGCACATAGGAGAAGTGCCCATTTGCTTCTCCACCCGCCCTCCTTCCTCTCTGTCTCTCTCTTCCCCTCCTGCAGCCAAGGCTCCATTGGAACAAAGATGGCCCGGGCGCTGGGGATGGCTCCTTGGCCTCTGCCCCAGGCGTTAGAGTGGCTCTGGTCTCCACAGAGCGACGCCCCGGAGGGACAGAACACCGCCCCCTGGTGGGCAGAGCGTCGCCCCTGGTCGGCGTGGCGGGTGGATCCCGGTCGGGCGCATGCGGGAGTCTGTCTGACTGTCTCTCCCTGTTTCCAGCTTCAGAAAAAATACAAAAAAACAAAAATGTGAGTAACAATAGTATTTGTTGGAATGATCACAAAGATTTAATGGTCTAATGCATATAAAAATACACAGCGAATGTTTAATATATGTTATCTTAGCTGTTTTGTTATCATTTTGTACACTGTACACTAGACTGTGTTAAGTTTTAAGAAAATGTGTATAACACTCTCAGGGCAGGAACAGTAAACAATCATTATTTAGAACAAAACATTTTTAAGTGTCTACCATGATCAGATCAGGTTAACATGCTTCTCATCATGGGACACTTCTGTTGCCCAAGAGCTACTTTCAACCCTGCCCTCCCCCAGTCAGAAGTTATCTGACAGGGCACACTCAGAATCTACAGTTAAACCTTGGCTCAAGGCATGGTAACTACTGCTGAAGTTGGTGGCAGAGGCAGGTCAAATAAAAGGTCTGGCCACAGATTTCAGGATGTTTGGGCAACAGGTAGAGAATTGAGCAGAGAAATAATAGAGTGTGTAGGCTAGGTATGAATGAAGAAGAAAAGACAATGCATGATGAATGAAGTGAGTAAAAATAAATAAATAAATAAATAAATAGGAAAAAAATTCTGTGTGGTAACCCTAAAACCCAGAAAGCTAAACAATTCTGCAAAAAAGATTGTAATTTAAGGAAGATGACATAAAAATGGATGACACTAAAGTAACAAAATTAGAAGTAAAAAGAGGAAGGTGCTTGGCTAAGAAACAAAGCTTTTATAGAAGTTTCCCACAGCTAATTTTATGTCACAGTCTGTTCATTTTGTGTAAATATGTATTACATACATACTATTGTTCTTACCAGTAGCTTTGAAGGCAACTTTTATTTTTGTTGACATGTCTCTATGTGAAAAACAACAAGGACTTAAAGATTTAATTTTCATCTTTGAGTTACATTCCTTGACTCTAGCCAAACCTTACAAAGAGTAACACAATAGATAAATTCCAGATTTTTCCCAAGCCAGACCAATTCTGAAGTGGTTGCTGTTTGGTTTCTGTAAGAAATATTAAGAGAAATAAATTATTTTAGACTCATGGAAAAATGTGTGTTATAGATATAAAGTTTCTAAACTTGGAAAATATTTAGTGATCTAACAGTTAAAATAATAAAATCTACTGCTTTTTTCAATCGCTTCAAAAGCATAACTACAAGTGAACACGTTGAATACTGTGGTGGCAATCCTTCCGAGCTCAGTCTCCTAAGATGACAGTTCAGTGAGTGAAAACCACCACGCCAATCCGTTTCTAAGCCTTTGCATCCCAGCCAGGGGACAGTAAACATTAACCAGTGCCAAACTGGATTCATCCAAGACAGCAGTTCTCAACATGGCTGCACAGTGGACACACCTGAGGAGTTTTAAAAAATACAAAATTTAAGAAATATCAAAAACCTTGAAACTGAAAAGTGTGGTCCAAGAACCAGAGTATTACTTTCACCTTGAAACTTGTTAGAAAGCAGAATGTCAAGCCCCACCTCAGGCTGCTGAATTAGAATCTGAATTTCACCAAAATCGTCAGGAGGCTTATATGCACTTTAAAGCCTGGGAAGCACTGCTCTAAAGAATCCTTGTCATTAATAATTATTTTCTTTCACTGATGTTAGACTGCAATTCCCTGGTTAATAAAAAAAAAGAAAAACAGCTCAACTTTTGTTCTCTAAAACTCAAGAAAACAGATTATCGTCTCTGACATTCTGCAGAATAACAAAGGTGGGAAATATGAAATGAGATCTATGCATGTAGGGTTGTCAGACAATATAGGATGCCTAGTTAAGTGTAAATTTCAGGTATATATCTATATATATTCATGATTCAGTCTTTGTAGGTTAGTGTTTCTAGGTAATTATCTATTTCTTCTAGGTTGTCCAATTTATTAGCATATACTTATCCATAGTAGTCTTTTATTAATTGCATTTGTGTGGTATCAGTGGTAATGTCTTTTCTTTCATTTCTCATTTTTATTTCAGCTCTCTTTTTTTCTTGATATGTTTAACTAAAAGTTTGTCTTTTATTTTTTCAAAGAAGAAATAGCACTTAGTTTCATCTTTTGTACTATCTTTTTAGTCTGTATTTCATTTGTTTGTTTTGATCTATATTTTTTTCTACTAACTTTGGGCCTAGTTTGTTCTATTTTCTAGTTTATTGAGAAGCAAATTTATGTTGTCTTCTTGAAATATCTATTCTTTTTTAATGTAGGTTTTTATTATTCTATACTTTTCTCTTAGGACTACTCTTGATGCCTCCCATAAATTTTGTTCTTTTTTTTTTTTTTTTTTTGTATTTTTCTGAAGTTGGAAACCAGGAGGCAGTCAGACAGACTCCAGCATGCGCCTGACCAGGATCCACCTGGCACGTCCACCAGGGGGCGATGCTCTGCTCATCTGGGGCGTTGCTCTGTTGCAACCAGAGCCATTCTAGTGCCTGAGGCAGAGGCCATAGAGCCATCCCCAGTGCCAGGGCTAACTTTGCTCCAATGGAGCCTTAGCTGCGGGAAGGGAAGAGAGAGACAGAGAGGAAGGAAAGGGGGAGGGGTGGAGAAGCAGATGGGCACTTCTCCTGTGTGCCCTGGCCAGGAATTGAACCCGGGATTCCTGCATGCCAGGCTGATGCTCTACCACTGAGCCAACCGGTCAGGGCTTGCCTCCCATAAATTTTGTATATTGCATTTTAATTTTCAACTGTTTGAGGATATTACCTGATTTCCCTTTTGATTTGCTTTTTGGTCATTGGTTATTTATGAGTTTGTTGTTTAATTTCCAGATATTTGTGAGTTTTTAAATTTTTGATCATTCTTAGAGAAGTGTGAACATGTTTTTACCTTTATTTCAAAATATTTTACTCCTAACAGATAAGCTTTAGACACTCACCAATATAAGTGAATTTTTATGACTCTAAAAGGAAATCTTTATGTATAATGATAAACTATCGAATTAAATAACAATTTTTGATCCATATTATTAATATTTTTATTTTATTTTGCAAAGCTTAATGATAGTTTATAAATATTTGCAAAATATTCATTGGAAAATATATATCCTAAACCTCTTAATTAGTAGACAAAATAATGCTTATATATAGCATAAGCAGAGTTCTGTTCCCATTTGGAAAGATGAATATATTATGGACCTGGTATACATACTGTAATAACTAAGGGCAGTGGCTCTCAAAATTTGATCTCAGTAACTTGTTAAAGTCTTAAAAATTATTGAGAACCTTAATGTGGATAAGTCCTATTTACATTTATGATATCTATTTAAATGAAGAATTTTTAGAATATCTATTAACTTATTTAAATATCTATTATATATAATATGTAACAAAATGTCACAGAGACAAGGACTACTTGGAGACCACATGGAGTGCACCGAGGCACCTAGGGAAAACAGCCTCACAATTCCCTATACAGGTTTCATGAGATGGGCCTGACTCCCCAGTCCTTAAGGGTATTTATTGACACATACAAAACAGAAGCAGGGTCAAGAATGAGGAAGTCAGGAAGCAGAGAAGAGAATGAGAAGAATGAAGAAGTCAGGAAAGGTAACTTCTTTAGAGCAGATAAAAGGACAAGCTAAGTATCTCAAATGTCCCTACCTATTGATTAATCAGAGTTGCTAATCTATTGCTATTGTGCTGCATTCAGCACAGTACTAAGTTCAGTACTTTTGTCAGGAAAGCCAGTGGTCCCCAACCTTTTTTGGGCCACGGACCAGTCTAATGTCAGAAAATATTTTCACAGACTGGCCTTTAGGGTGGGAGGGATAAATGTATCATGTGACCGAGACAAGCGTCAAGAATGAGTCTTAGACGGATGTAACAGGAAATCTGATCGTTTTTTAAAAATAAAACATCGTTCAGATTTAAATATAAGTAAAGTGGAAATAATGTAAGTTATTTATTCTTTCTCTGCAGACCGGTACCAAATGGCCCACCCACTGGTACCGGTCCGTGGCCCGGGGGTTTGGGACCACTGAGTAAAGCCACTATGGTCTTTACCTCAGGGAAATGAACTCTGTCTCTAAGTTCCTGTTCAGGGCCTCTACAACAAAACATAAGTGATATAAACATATTTTATGAAGTAATTATAAAATATACATTTAAAGAACTATAAAATAACTTGATTATCCAGAGCAAAAAAGAAATAGCAAGAAGAGTGGGATAGCGTTATAATTTTGAAAATCTCCTTTGTTTTTGATTTAACAGAAGAGAGCTTATTCTGTGTCATGTAATATCATTTATCATGTGATCTGGAATACTCATAAGCATGATAAAGACAAACTTGTATTTTTATTATTATTATCATTATTATTAAAAAATAGTGCAAACTTCACTGATCACTTAATGAAATATAGGAAATCAAGAAGAAGCCTTTAAAAATTACCTATTAGTTTGTCATAATCATTTATTGTACCATTTGACACCTATGGAAAAATTCCCAATTTGTCCTCAGTGTCAGACTTTGGGAATATAAAAATTCTGATCAGTAGTACCTGCTGAACATTTATCAGTTCAAGCATATTGACAAGTGTTAGGTAAATAAGTTTGTAAAATTTGTGATTTTTTGTTTTGCTCACTTTTATTGTTAAAAATGGCTGCTGACAAGGTGATTGTGTTGCCCAGGTGATACTGTTAATGACCTTCATGATTGGGAAGGGCTTGGACATGCTAATGTGTGTTGGAGGAGAGATTGTCCTACTAAAAAGTTTTAAGAAGAAGGAGCTAGGAGACCATTTTGGAAAAGGCCACATGGTTGCAGAGGAGGGAGGCAGCCAAGATAACCGGGTGCTAAAGGGGAACTGATAGGGGCCTTTGATTCTAGGAAAAGCAGGAGAAAGTCAGTGGCTTTGGGAACCCTAAATGGAAAGGGAAGTGTTTTCTCGCTGTGTGTATTTACTCACCTGCCAATTGTGAGCTGGAATAAAAGATAATGGCTCTGTTGTTTCATTACCGTCTATCAGATAGACTTGGCTCTGTTGTTTCATTACCGTCTATCAGATAGACTCTATCTGAAACTAGTGCGAACCTGTATGAGCCAGGCAGCTATAATGGCTGCGAATACTGGCCATACAACAAGAAACTCAGTATACTCATAATACAGAATTTCTCCACAAACTATATGTGAATCATTGGTTTTTATTTGCAGAAATGTAGTTCTAGCAACACTACAAAAAATATAGGATAAAATATTGATGAGAACATACAAGTTCATCAAAAATTCCTTTGTAATCATCTCCTTCCTTTACTAATTTTCTATTATAAGCTCTTTTTTTAGTCTTATCATTAATTATTTCTAAAACTTGGTATATTAATGTAATATTGACTTTGATAGTTTCTGTGGACTTTACCCTTTTCAGTCTAGCAATCACAAAGATTGCAAATGACTAGATATGTAACATTAACCTATTATTTACCCTTATAACATTATCTCAAATAAGGTAATAATTCTTCCCATATCTTACACAGTTATTAAGTATATTAATATATACAGAAATGTAGTGTAAACTATAAGGTGATATACAAATATAAACTGTAAATATTTCAATAAAAGTGAACACAATATTCTTTAGTTGCATGTGAATTCAAGACACATACCTGTATCCATAAATAGATGATGCCTAGACCACTATATCCAAATCTTAGTATGAGAATATGATTCCTAGTTGAGAGTTGATACATAGCTTTTGGTTAGTTTCTCAAGTTACCAATGACATTGGAAAACTCAGTTGAAGCATAGATCCTAATACATTTAGTGGTTGCTAGAAAACATAATTAATTCAGAAGACACTTTGGGAAATATTAATTTTTTATAGTAGTCTAACTTGTGATAGTTAATAAGCAGGGGAAGTATGAGTTTGTGTGTTAAATGATGTCATATTGGAACATGCTCTATTTCCATAACCTCTTGCTGTTCTAGACACAGTAACCTTTGGAAATGTAATATAATTTTTCATCTTTTGCATCAGTCTTATAGATTTGGTCCATTTCTTTCTTGTATTAAAGAACACTCTGGACTCTGCCTACAACAGGAATTGCTAGTTAATTGCTTTGTGGTAGCAGCAATGAACTGCATTCTCTTACTCAATTGATATCAGTGACCAAGTGAAATGAGATAGTTTCTTAGAAGTGAATTCAAAAGGAAAGCTCTTAAATGTTTTGCACAAGAATCTCAGCATGCCCTTGTCAGTATAACATAGCTGACACAGTGACAACCTAATTTCCCAGTAAGTATTCACTTTAGCCATACCAGCTGCTAGGCTCTACCACTGGCTGCAGCTTTGATAATAAATAGAGAGTCATTTTTGTAAAGAAGTAAATTGCTTTATTTATTACTTATGTTGCTTTTCTCATTTACTGAAACACTTTGTCACAGTTGGAGAATGCAGCTGCTTTCTTTCCCCTTATATTGCAAAAAAGTAATAATAAGAGAAATACAGTAGAGAGGAAAATTGTTTATTTAGAGTTTAAAATAGGCTGTCAGCAAATTAGGGATATATAATTTTCAGAAAATTAATATGTAAGTTAAAACAATACATACTGATAATGATCAGTTATTCTAATTGTGTTGTAGTAGTATTTTAAAACATATATTTCTTAATTAAGACAAACAAAATATCCATATTTCAAACTTTGAAGAAAAGTAAAGCAGGGCTGGCTTAGCTCAGTGGTTCCTTTGAGTCAAGTTTGCTTGTTAAAGAAAAATAAAGCTTGTGATATTTGGAATCCTTTGTGTAATCTTCTACAAAATATGATCAGATGTAAAATTTTTATAAATATATTTAACTATATCAAAGTCTGGCAAATATTAGCAATGAAATATTTAAAAACACAAAATTTAATTGTTTCTGAATAATATAATGAACCAGTTTAGAATATCAAAAAACAATTTATCTAAACCACACTTCTAAAGTTAATAAAATACTAAACTCATATACTCTTAGTTGTTTTTTATTTTATTTATTTATTTATTTTTTTACAGAGGCAGAGATAGACAGGGACAGACAGACAGGAACGGAGAGAGATGAGAAGCATCAATCATCTGTTTCTCGTTGCGGTTGCGACTTCTTAGTTGTTCATTGATTGCTTTCTCACATGTGCCTTGACCGCGGGCCTTCAGCAGACCGAGTAACCCCCTGCTGGAGCCAGCGACCTTGGGTCTAAGCTGGTGAGCTCTTTGCTCAAGCCAGATGAGCCCGCGCTCAAGCTGGCGACCTCGGGGTCTCGAACCTGGGTCCTTCCGCATCCCAGTCCGACGCTCATATCCACTGCGCCACCACCTGGTCAGGCTAGAATTATTTTATTATTTTTTTTAGTTGTTTTTTAAAGTCAAGTATATTTAGAATTGGTGGTTCAAGCTGAGAGAATTCATGTGTACAACAGATTATTCATGCTTAGAAATGAGTTAACCAAAAACCATGTAGTTGAACATGTCCTTCATAGTAGAAGGAATACACAAGTAGTAGTAAATTGTTAATGTAAATAATAAAAAAGGAAGATCAATGTAATCATACTAAAGATTTACAAAGAAAAGAGATTCTAACAACATAAAGACATAGTCTGATCTCATGGACAAATATATTTTGCCATTCCTGTAAAGTTTAGTTATGTTGATGCATCTTTAAAACAAATTCTGGTTTTGTTGGATTTGATTTTAGACAACTGGACTCATTTAATCTCATATTGAGTATTAACTATATATTTTTTATATTTAAAATTGTAGAACAATGTACATCCTTGTGCAAAATCCTTTTATATATTTTTAAATCTAATTCTTGTGTTCTGGTTTATACAGATAATCCACTGAAAGTACATAATTTTATGAATTCTGAGAAATAAAATACTATGGAATTATTACAACATAATTAAGAAAAAGACCACATCCAAGATGCCAAATTGATTCTTTATGCACCTTTGTAGCCCATCCCTTCACCTGTCTCTGGCTGCAGACAATTGCTGATCTGTCGCTTATTATTATGTTTCCATTTCCTGGAATTTTATATAAGTGGAATCACATATTATATGCTTTTTTGTCTGTATTTCATTTCACAGAGGAATATTGTTTTTAGATACATCCATGTTGTCTCATGTATCAGCAGTTCACTTTCTTTTTATGTAGAGTTATATACCATTGTGCTGGTAAAACATACTTTTTAATCTACTTACCTGCTGAGCATTTTATTATGTGCACATCGGCCATCCATGAATTTTTTTATAAAGTGTCTGTTAAAATAGTTTGCCTATTTTATTACCTTTTGTGATGGCATGGATGGACCTGGAGATTATTATGCTAAGTGAAATAAGTCAGGCAGAGAAAGAAAAATATCATATGATCTAAATTATATATGGAGAATATAATGAACAAGTCGAACAAAGGAATGGAATAGAGGCAGAGGTGGGATCACAGGGAGCAGAGGGAAAGCTGTCAGAGAAAAGGGGGGTGAGAGGTGGGATAAGAGAAGGTGAAGGGATTAGTGAAATTATATGTACATAACACAGAGATACAGATAACAGGACAGAGGGAAGGGGGGAGGGAGTTAGGGGAAGGGGGAAAAAAGAGGGTATAACGGGGGTATATGGTTGGGGGTTGAGGGTCTAATACTGAGTAAGAGACTTGAATCCATGTTAACACAAATTAAAATTAATAAAAAAATGAAAACATAAAAAAATAGTTTGCCTACTTTTAAAGAAATCTTTTCTTACACTAGATGGCAAATAATTGATCTGTATTTCTTCCAGATATTTCAAAATTTTAGTTTTATGTTTAGATCCACGATTCATTTAAAGTAAATTTTTGTGTATTATAAGAGGTAAGAGCTGATGTTTATTCTTTTTTCCACATGGTTATGCACTGTTGTTGTTAGTTCCATTAATAATGAAATAATATTATCACTTATTTGAATCCATTTTTAGCTTGATAAGATCACTTACATTTTTTGTTTGTTTGTTTGTTTTGTATTTTTCTGAAGTTGGAAATGGGGAGGCAGTCAGACAGACTCCTGCATGTGCCTGACCGGGATCCACCCAGCACGCCCACCAGGGGGCGATGCTCTGCCCATCTGGGGCGTCCCTCTGTTGCAACCAGAGCCATTCTAGCGCCTGAGGCAGAGGCCACAGAGCCATCCTCAGCGCCTGGGCCAACTTTGCTCCAATGGAGCCTCAGCTGCGGGAGGGGAAGAGAGAGACAGAGAGGAAGGAGAGGGGGAGGGGTGGAGAAGCAGATGGGCGCTCCTCCTGTGTGCCTTGGCCGGGAATCAAACCTGGGACTCCTGCACGCCAGGCCGATGCTCTACCACTGAGCCAACCGGCCAGGGCCCACTTACATTTTTAATAGTTATATATAAGGTCTACCGAAAAGTTCTGTCCATTTCTATTACATGTTTCAACACATAAGCACATGTATATTTGGCACATGTGTGCCTATTTTTATCACTTAATGTATACATACTGATGTAGCATATTAACTAAAACAAAATTGATTCACGTTAGTCTTATGTGTGAAGCGATAGTGTACTACCCATGGCTACTGATGAAGTTCATTTACGCCACTGTATTGTATACAAATTTCAACAAGGAAGAAATGCTACAAAAGCATGTAGAAATTTATTGAAAGTGTTTGGTGAAGGTACAGTTTCTGATAGGACATGCAGAAGATGGTTCAAAGAATTCGAAACAGGTGATTTCGACCTTTCTGATAAGCCACGTTCTGGGCAACCATCTTTGATCCATGATGATGTTGTTAAGACCATGTTGGAACAAGATCCTTTTCTGACATCGGAGATCGCAGAAAGGCTTAATTCAGCTCAGCAAACCATTTCGGACCATATTCAGAAGATAGAATTGATGTGGAAATATATTATTTAATAAAGTTTATTGATGGTAAGAAAAATTTGTATTTCGTTTTATTCCAAAAATGGACAGAACTTTCCGGTAGACTTTATACTAACATTAGGAAAAGTTCTAGAATAGGTGTTTAGTAATGTTTTTTGACTGAATTCATAAATTTTTAATGTCACCAGATAAAAAAATAATTATTGCATAAAAGCTCTTATTATCCAGTCAGATGATGCTTAATTCATGTAATTTGTGACAATTTAATGAGAATGTTTTGCTTAGATCTTACATTTGATTCAGGTATTGTTACAAGGTTTTGAGAATGTGTTGCCTTTGCTTCTTTATTAGGAATTTATTAGAAAAGAGTTTTGAAACATAATTTTCATGTACAAAATGACTGAAATTGAGGATAGACAATGTCTTTTTGTTCTTATATAAAAATTCATTTTTGTTAAAAATTAATAATCTTACTTTTAGTGAAATGCGTTGATAATTTATTTTGTTTTGTGTGAATGACCTAAATATGTTGATTATTGTATTGTAATAACCATCAGGACAATGCAGTTATTACTTAATATGTTTTATTGATAATTAAACATGAACTCCTGGCTTATTCATAACATAACATAGAAGCATAATATTAAGCAATTCTCAAATATGTTTAAAATATGAGTATTTGAGGACTGTATCTAAACTACTCACTGGATATATGTGAAAGAATTAAAAATTATATTGTTTTCTTTTCTAATGTTTTTTCTACTGGAAAAAAGTCCTAACGAATATTTGAACTTGACAATATATTTAATTTTACCTCAAGAATATTCCATGAAAGAAAAAAAAGTGGTACTCAGAGCTAACATCACTGTTTCAATTTCCCATTTCACCTTCCAGATTTCTACTTATATACATGCATATTTATAAATGTTCTTCTACATGTTTTTATATTTGACTTCCAGATTCCTTTTCATGATTCTGATATAGCAGACTTCTTTATTATTATTTCCATTAATTGTACAGATATATTTTTTAAATTTTTATTAACTTTTAATTTATTGTGTTTACATGGATTCAAGTGTCACACTGAATGTAACTCCCTCGCCCCCCACCCCTGTGTCCCTTTTTATACCCTCTTTGTCCCCCTCCCCCTTACTCCCTCCCCTCATCCCTCTAGGATTTGCTGTCCTGTTATCTATATCTCTGTGTTATGTATCAAAGTTTCACTAGTCCCTTTACCTTCTCTAATCCCAATCCCTCATCCCCCATCCCTCTGACTGCTGTCCCTGTGACCTCACCCCTGCCTCTATTCCATTCCTCAGTTTACTTTGTTCATTAGATTCCACATATATGTGAGATCATACAATATTTTTCTTTCTCTGCTTGGTTTATTTCACTTACCATAATAATCTCCAGGTCAATCCATGCTGTCACAAAATGTAAGATTTCCTTCTTTTTCACAGCTGCTCAGTATTCCATTGTGTGCATGTACCACAGCTTTTTAATCCCCTCGTCCACTGACAGACACTTGGGCTGTTTCCAGATCTTGGCTATTGTAAACAATGCTGCAGTAAACATAAAGGTGCATATCTTCTTTTGAATCAGTGATTTGGTATTCTTAGGGTATATTCCTAAAAGTGGGATAGCTGGGTCAAAAGGCAGTTCCATTTTTAATATTTTTAGGAAACCACATACAGTTCTGCACAGTGGCTGCACCAGTATGCATTCCCATCAGCAGTGCAAGAAGGTTGCCTTTTCCCCACACCCTCACCAGTATTTATTGTGTGTTGTTTTGTTAATGAGCACTATTCTGACAGGTGTGAGGTGGTAGATATCTCATTGTGGTTTTAATATGCATTTCTCTGATAATTAGTGACATTGGACATTTTTTCATATGCCTGTTGGCCATTTGTACGTCCTCTTTAAAGAAGTGTCTATTTAGTTCTTTTGTCCTTTTTTTTTTTTTTTTTTTGTATTTTTCCGAAGTTGGAAATGGGGAGGCAGTCAAACAGACTCCCACATGCGCCTGACTGGGATCCACCCAGCACGCCCACCAGGGGACGATGCTCTGCCCACCTTAGGGCATTGCTCTGCCACAATCAGAGCCATTCTAGCACCTGAGGCAGAGGCCACAGAGCCATCCTCAGCACCCGGGCAAACTTTGCTCCAATGGAGCCTTGGCTGTGGGAGAGGAAGAGAGAGACAGAGAGGAAGGAGAGGGGGAGGGGTGAAGAAGCAGATGGGTGCTTCTCCTGTGTGCCCTGGCCGGGAATCAAACCTGGGACTTCTGCACGCCAGGCCGATGCTCTACCACTGAGCCAACCGGCCAGGGCCTGTCTTTTTTTTAATTGGATATTTACCTTCCTGGTGTTGAGTTTTACTAGTTCTTTATAAATTTTCTTTATTACCCCTTATCAGACGTATTGACAAACATGTTCTCCCATTGTGTGGGTTGTCTTCTAATTACGTTCATGGTGTCTTTTGCTGTGCAAAAGCTTTTTACTTTGATATAGTCCCATTTGTTCAACCTGTCCTTTATTTCACTTACCCGTGGAGATAAATCAGCAAATATATCGCTGCGAGAGATGTCAGAGACTTTACTGCCTATGTTTCCTTCTATGATGCTTATGGTTTCATGACTTAGGTTTAAGTATTTTATCCATTTTGAGTTTATTTTTGTGAATGGTTTAAGTTGGTGGTCTAGTTTCATTTTTTTTGCAGGCAGTTGTCCAATTTTCCCAACACCATTTATTAAAGAAACTGTCTTTACTCCATTGTATGCTCTTACCTCCTTTGTCAAATATCAATTGACCATAAAGGCTGGGTTTATTTCTGGGTTCTCTGTTCTGTTCCATTGATCTGTATGCCTGTTCTTATGCCAGTACCAGGCTGTTTTGAGTACAATGGCCTTGTAGTATAACTTGATATCAGGAAGTGTAATATCTCCCACTTTATTCTTCATTTTCAAGATTGCTGAGACTATTCGTGTTCTTTTTTGGTTCCATATAAATTTTTGGAATATGTGTTCTATTGTATATTTTTGAAGTATGCCATTGGTATTTTAATAGGAATTGCATTGAATTTATAGATAGCTTTGGGTAATATAGACATTTTAATTATGTTTATTCTTTCTATTCATGAACACGGTATATGCTTCCACTTGTTTGTATATTCCTTGATTTCTTTTATCAATGTTTTATAATTTTCTGAGTACAAGCCCTTTACTTCCTTGTTAAGTTTCCTTCTAGGTACTGTGTTTTTTTTTTGTTGCAATAGTGAAGGGGATTGTTTCCTTAATTTCTCTTTTTGATAGTTTATTGTTGGTGTGTATAAAAATTCCACTGATTTCTGAATACTAAATTTATTTATTTATTTATTTATTTATTATTAATTTTAATGGAGTGACCTTGATCAATCTGGGTACATAGGTTCAGAGAAAACATCTCCAGGTTATTTTATTTTATTTTATTTTATTTTATTTTATTTTTTACAGAGACAGAGAGTGAGTCAGAGAGAGGGATAGACAGGGACAGACAGGAGTGGAGAGAGATGAGAAGCATCAATCAGTTTTTTTTTCGTTGCACATTGCGACACGTTAGTTGTTCATTGATTGCTTTCTCATATGTGCCTTGACCGCGGGTCTTCAGCAGACCGAGTAACCCCTTCCTGGAGCCAGCGACCTTGGGTCCAAGCTGCTGAGCTTTTTTTTTTTGCTCTAACCAGATGAGCCCGCGCTCAAGCTGGCGACCTCGGGGTCTCGAACCTGGGTCCTCTGCATCCCAGTCCAACGCTCTATCCACTGCGCCACCACCTGGTCAGGCTCCAGGTTATTTTGACATTTGATTATGTTGCATACCCATCACCCAAAGTCAAATTATCTTCTGTCACCTTTTATCTGGTTTTCCTTGTGCCCCTCCCCTCCCCTACCCCTTTCTTTCCTCCCTCCCCCCCTCAGTAACCACCACACTCTTGTCCATGTCCTTTAGTCTCATTTTTATGTCCCACCTATGTATGGAATCATATAGTTCTTAGTTTTTTCTGATCTACTTATTTCACTCAGTATAATGTTATCAAGACCATGTTGTTGTAAATGATCTGATGTCATCATTTATTTTTTTTATTTTTTATTTTATTTTTTATTTTTTTTATTTTTTTTACAGAGAGAGAGAGTCAGAGAGAGGGATAGACAGGGACAGACAGACAGGAACGGAGAGATGAGAAGCATCAATCATTAGTTTTTCATTGCGTGTTGCAACACCTTAGTTGTTCATTGATTGCTTTCTCATATGTGCCTTGACTGCAGGCCTTCAGCAGACCAAGTAACCCCTTGCTTAAGCCACAGGCCTTGGGTCCAAGCTGGTGAGCTTTTGCTCAAACCAGATGAACCCACGCTCTAGGTGGCGACCTCAGGGTCTCAAACCTGGGTCCTCCGCATCCCAGTCTGACGCTGTATCCACTGTGCCACCACCTGGTCAGGCCATTTCTTATGGCTGAGTAGTATTCCATAATATATATGTACCACCTCTTCTTTATCCAGTCATCTATTGAAGGGCAAATATTAATTTTATATCCTGCCATCTTGCTGAATTCATTTATCAGGTCTAGTAGTTTTTTTGAATGAGACTTTAGGGTTTTCTATGTACAGTATCATGTCATCAGCAAATAATGATAGTTTTACTTCTTCTTTTCCAATTTGGATGCCTTTTATTTCTTCTTCTTGTCTGATTGCTGTGGCTAGGACTTCCAGAACTATGTGAGTAAGAGTGGTAAAAGGGGGCACCTATGACTTAATCGTGATCTTAAGGGGATTGCTTTTAATTTTTGTCCATTGAGTATGATGTTGGCCATAGGTTTGTCATAGATGGCCTTTAATCATTTTGAGGTATGGTCCCTGTATTTCCACTTTACTGAAAGTCTTGATTATAAATGTGCACTGAGTTTTATCAAATGTGGGGTTTTTTGCATCTATTGAAATTATCATGTGGTTTTTCTCCTTCTTTTTGTTTATGTGATGAATCACATTGATTGATTTGCGAATATTGTACCAGCCTTGCCTCCCCAGAATAAATTCCACTTGACCATGATGTATAATTTTTTTCATGTATTGCTGGATTCGGACTATCCATTTTGTCTGTGTATTAGGTAGTGCTGTCTGACTTTGAAATTTTTGTGTTGTCTTTATGAAGAAGATGGGCTCAGTGGTACTGTCCTGCAGTCCACTTGTTTCTCTTGTTCTAGGAATGCTTCTTTTTTTTTTTTTTTTTTTTTTTTTTTTTAATTTTTTTTTTTTAAAGAGTTGGTATTTTAATTTTATTTTATTTATTCATTTTTAGAGAGGAGAGAGAGAGGGAGAGAGAGAGATAGAGGAGGGGGGAGGAGCTGGAAGCATCAACTCCCATATGTGCCTTGACCAGGCAAGCCCAGGGTTTCGAACCGGCGACCTCAGCATTTCCAGGTCGATGCTTTAGCCACTGCGCCACCACAGGTCAGGCTAGGAATGCTTCTTGAGGGTACTATTTTTCTTCTTGTTGTATGTGAGTATTAGATGCAATTGGCCTTTTCATGGGTACATTTATCCCCTCAGGCTGGCTGGCTGTAAGGATCAACGTTGATCATGTGTATTACACACTGTGCAATGTCTGTCTTGTTGGGCATATTTATTCTCCACAGTGTCTGGTGCCTGCTAGACTCCACCTTTGGGTGTGCTGCTTTTGTAGGTAGTGAGTCTAGGCTTGGTGCTGTCTGCCACCCATTAGCAGTAGTGTTGGCTCTAGTTCTTCCTGGGTTGGTGTCAGCTGTTGTTTGTAAACCATTTTGAGCTACCAGTCTGCAGCTACTGCACTTTTTGCTGTTTGTATCTGTGCTTTCTGTGTCTGAGTATTGTGAAAGGGGCCAACCTTTATATAAGGATCAGCTTGCTCCTGTTTAGAGATGGCAACAGCACCACAAAAACGCCAAGCTCTGTAAGATTTGTCTCAACTTTTCAGCTTCTCCTCCTCCTCTTGTCGCTGCCTGGCCTTCTCACAGTCTTCTGTAGTTAGACTGTAGTGTGGGTTCAGACTGGCATCACCCATTGAACCCCTCTATAGGTTGCACACTTGGTGGGTTAGGGCAGCTGAGGTTGTGAATACAATATTTGTGGGACCCTCTACTTCTGGAGTCTCTTGGTCAGGAGCTCAGTACAGGGAATGTGGCCCCTATTCCAGAGCTTGATCCCTCAGCCACTGCTGGATACTCAAATTTTATTTTTCCCCACAAGGTAAGCAGTAGGTTCAGACTGAGTGTGGCTGACATTCCCCTCTGCAGAAGTTATTTCAGCTGTTGAGACTCCAGTCTCAGGGAGGAAGACTGAGAGAGTCCTCTCCTGGGGTTGACTGTGCCCCTTCTGAAAGTAGCTAAGCTCCTCGACCAGATCCAACAATAGACTCACAGGGACCCACACTTCAAATGTCCATGCTCCAAGCCACTCTCTCTTCCCCCTGTGGAATCTAGCCTAGGAGGACAAAATATCCAGTGCCCAGGCTGGCTGACTATGAAGCTCTACCCTATCCAATGCACAAGAGCCACTTTGCTGGTGCTGATCACAGAGAGTGGAACTCACCTCAGCTGGGCCTGGTGTGAGGAGCTTTTCCTTAAGATACCACTCTAGCAAGGATTGTTAGGTCCTGAACCAATGCTTTCCACATCAGGCCAATGAATGTGCCAGCCCTGGGCCTCCCTAGCAGGAACCCAGCACAGAACAGTGGGAGACACTGCCCACGACTGGCCCTCAGCAACCTTCTTGGAGCTACACACAATTCAGTGTTTGTGGCTGCCTCTGCTGGCCCAGGTGTACATGGAAATACCAGTGGCTTACCTAGGCTGGCTTTTACCCACTCTGGGCCTGGGGGAAAGTCCACTCAAACAGCCAAGTTTCCCTGAGTCTCGCCTCCTGCAGCATGTCTGCTGGCTGCTTATTGGGCTGAGCCACTGAAAAAACCTCTGGTAGAGTCCTGAGCCTGCTGCAATTCAGCAATTTGGAAGGATGTTGGGTGTGGCTCCGCCCCTTGGCCTCAGGTGTCAGTCTGTCCAGACTTTTTTCAGAGACCTCAGTAGGGTGTGGCCCCAGGAGTCTGGTGGGTGTTGCCTCTGAGACACAGAGCTGTGATCTTCCCCCTCTCCGAACAGTTTCTGCTGAGTCTCTTGTGACGTGGAGGCACCAGTCATAGACTCGGGAGAGTACAGAGGGGAGCTCCAATCTTAACACCAGAATACTGAGTCACTGATGCACTCTCTGCTTCCTGGCCTCTCAGAATGACCTGTCACCATCCCTGGGGTAGGAGAGATTCCCCAGGTGGGGCAGCTGCTTTTCCCAGGCTGAAGCTACTCAGAGGGAATTGCTCCACCCATAAAAGATGACGACTGCCATACCAGAGAATGATTCAGCATAGGGATTCCGTTGGCCATCCCCCACAGTGTCTCTCCCTGGACTTCCAACTTTACACTCTCCTCCTGCAACTCCATTCTTCTCAGCTCTCCCATGCCAGAGCCCCAGGTAAGTGGCTGTGAACAAGGTTTTCTGCGTGGGAACCTTTAAAACTGAATCTGCGTTCCAGAGGTGTGTCTCTTTCTCACGAACAGAAACCAGGCTCTTTTCACAGCTAAATGCTGTCTGGGCACCTCTTCTAGGCTCTGAGGCTCTAGGGTGGGGCTCTGGGTCTGGGGCTGAGGACACACACCTCTCAGGGCAACTCACCCCGCCATGAGAGTCCCTCCGGCCGCCGCTCGCTCCTGGAGTGGGGCAGCCCTTTCCGCATGTCCATCCTTCCTACCAGTCTCCGTGTGGCTTCTTAGGTGATCCTTGGTTATAGATTCCTCTTAGTTTATTCCAAAGTTGGTTTTTTAAGATGATTGTTTTTAAATTAAGTTGTAATCCAATTTGGTCTTGGGTGGTGGCAGTTGGAACGTCCACCTACTCCGTCGCCATCTTTCAGACATATGGACTCACTTTTTTTATTATAAAAGATTTTTATATTTTAATTTTTATAAATTGATTTATGTAGTTCCTACAGAACTGATAGGTCAGTAATTTTAAAATGATGTGATTTGGAATTTAGAAATGATGTGATTTGGTACATTTACATTTGTTTTTCATCTATCTTTTCCATATTCCACATACATTAGTCACACAACATGCTACGTTGTTTGTGAATGCTATCAATTACTATGTATTCCTTGTACATAGGCTAATGGCTATAAACTGTTTTACTTATTCTTACATCCTCCACTGTGCCTCAGTCATAGTAGAAGCTTAGTAAATGTTTGATTTAGTCCCCCATATGGCGTTCAAGAACATCAGAATATAAATCTAAAATATGATGTTCAATTTAATTTAGTTTTTGAGATTATCTACATAACATTTGTAGTTTTTATACAGTGATATGAAAAGTCAAGTCTCTTGTCTACTCTCTTTCCTCTCTTACCTCAGATCTTTCTGGGTACAAGTGGCTGTATTCTCTAAAGGATTCATTGTGTCCACTGGGAGCAATTTATCCTACCAATATAACATCTTTATATGTTTGGGGGGGTATTAAAACTAGTTAACTCTTCCAAGAATAAAATTTAACTGGTATAAGCTCTTCCTAAGTGTATTTACATATTTATCTCCAGAACTCAGCATGCCTCCAAATTTAAGCTTTTACATCCCATAAAAGCATCAAAGAATTTTCTGCCATAGGTTCCTCAGCTGTCACAAACTGCCATTAAAAAAAAAGAATACAGCTGTTAATCTGCTTTTGGTTTAAAGTAAGCTGGGTGACATAGGAAATCTTTGTGCAGATCTCGAGCAGCACACAGGATGGGTGTATGTCAATTATGCAAATACACAAATAAAAGTGTTAGACAAAAAGAATGTCCTGGTTATATGTAGAAAGTTGTATTAATAGAAACAATTCAAGGTCAAGCTTAAATGGGAACATTTGTTTCTTCCAATAAATGAGTGGCTAATACATACCCGTGACTTGTATAAAATGTCTTAGTTAAATACTGTGAAACTTTTTGACTTTGTATAAATATGCTGTGTGTGTGTGTGTGTGTGTGTGTGTGTGTGTGTGTGTGGTATTCAGTTTCGGAGAAGAAACAATTGGAATAAGAGTCCACAGACCTGAGAAATTAGGTATGAAGACAATAATATTTTAAAAGAAAAAACACTCTGCAGCATTTCTAATATTATTTATGCCTACAATTCTGCACAAAACATTAAACCACCCTCTTAAAAACAGCTAAGCTTCAAGGAGGTAAGATAATTTCTTGAGAATAAAAAATTGAGGGGAACATAAATCTGGAGTGGTAAGCAAGTATTGAAACTGATGCCTATCCTGTGCATGGGCACTGGCTATGCCTTCAAACTTAATAGTGGGTCAGAATATTTAAAGCAAGACTTAGGGATAAACAAGATGGGGAATTAAAACAATGAGTCCCCTAAAAGACATATAAAAAGATGTTTAATGTTACTGATCATCAGAAAAATGCAAATTAAAACCATAATGAGATATCTTACCTCATACCTGTCAGAATGGCTACCATCAATAAATCAACAAATAATAAGTTCTGGCAAGGATGTGGAGAAAAGGGAAGTCCTGAGAACTGTTAGTAGGAATAGACTGGTGTAGCTACTGTGGGAAGAAGAATAGAGCTACCTCAAACTATTAAAAAATAAGATTGTCTTATAACCTAGCTTTTCCACTTCTGGAAATATAGCCAAAGAAACCTGAAACACTAATTCAAAAGAAGATATACACCCCTGTGTTCACTTCAGTGTTATTTACCATCGCCAAGATTCAGAAATAGCCCAAGTGCTCATCAGTAGATGAGCGGATAAAAAGGAGTGGTACATTCACACGATGGAATACTACTCATTCATAAAAAAGAAGGAAATCTTACCCTTTGTTATATGTAGCATGGATGCACCTGGAGAGTATTAAGCTAAGTGAAACAAGCCAGTCAGAGAAAAATATCATATAATTTCACTTATATGTGGAATGTAATGAACAAAATAAACTAACAAATAAAATAGAAGCAGACTCATAGATACAAAGAACAGACTGACAGCTGTCAGAAGAGAAGGGAGTTGAAGGGCTGAGAAAAAAGGTGAAGGGATTAAGCAAAAATAAAAATCATAACCACACACAACAGTATGCTGATTACAAGAGGGAAAGCAACCTGGGGTGGGAGATAAAAGAGGCTATAGGGAAGACAAATGGTGATGAAAGGAGATTTGACATGGGGTGGTGAACACACAATACAGTATACAGATGATGTATCATAGAATCATACAACTGAAATCTACATGATTATATTAATGTCACCCTCAGTAAATTCAATAAAAAATAACCAAAAATACTGAGTCCCTAAAAATATATTGGATCCTAAAAAGCTACAATTTTCATGAAAGAGTTGCCTTAAAAAAAGGTACACCATAAAGGTAGCAGTACAAATAAATGATGTCTTGGCTTCAGCTCTGGATAGAGGACAAAGACAGAAAATAAAAATATTTCTTTAGAATTCAGTACAGATTATCTCTTATGTGACTTTGAGGATAAAAGTCATGTTATGGTCCATAAAATTCCAATTGAGAAATTAATTTAAAGTGAATCTGTTAATTGTTCTCCCAGATGCCTAGCAGAAGCATTTGAAAAAATTTTAATAACTTTATATAATTAATTATTAAGTATAATTGAAGTATAATTAATATTCAGAGATTTGAGCATATTTAATATGTTCCATTTGATGAGCTTCTATAGAGTAAGGAATAATACATGCTATACAAATACAATTCCCAACAATACATTTCTTTAAAAATAAATGGCCCCACATTGATCAACAATAACACTTTCTACATACAGACACACACAAATACAAAAAAACTAAACACCATGCCTGTTAGTAGAAAATAAACAACATACATTCTAATTAGACCTCAAAGATTGTGTGTATATTTAAGTGACCAGTTACAGAGTATAAAATCAATGCATTTTATATGTTTAAATATATAAAAAAGGTATTGAAAAATACAGAAGTAGATTAAGAACCTATTTAAAAAATCTAGTCAAATTTGAACAGTGACTTCAGAAATTTTATTATATATTATATATGTATTCATAATGTTTAATGTCATATAATCAAAGAAATGTAAAAATGATTTGAATTGATAAAATAATAAATTAGTATAACTGAAGAGAGAATTGGTAAATTGAAGGATAAATTTGAAGGAACTAACTAAAATGTAACAGAGAAATGGAAAACATGGGAGTTATTAGAATTTGTAGAAGAGAAATAGAATTTCATATATAGTGATTTAGAAGAAAAGAATAAAGAAAGTGAGAAAGACAATAAAGAGAAAAATACCTTCAACAGAGCTGCTCATACTAGTAATACTAAAAACAAAAGATCTTAAAAGCAGTTGAGGTGTGTTGGGGAGAGGAAAGGAGAGGAAAGGTTTGCCTTACATTGGAATTATTATTCAGAACAAAAAGTAGAATATTTAAGTAGAATGGCATCTTTAAACTGCTAAAAAATATGACTGTTTCTGAGAACTTGTAGCCAGCCATAGTTATATCTGAAAATACATGTAAAATACAGGTTTTATTGAATAAAACCTGAAAGTTCCCAAAATACATTTAGTAGTAACATTTATAAATAATAAATATACTTTAGGAAGAAAGATTATGGCCTGGATAACTATGAAGGTTAAAGAGACAACCAGGAGCTTGGGCCAGGCTGAATAAAAAAATTTAACTCCTGCCTGACCGGGCGGTGGTGCACTAGATAGAGCGTCGACTGAGATGCGTAAGACCCGGGTTCAAGACCCCAGGTCGCCAGCTTGAGTGAAGGCTCATCTGGTTTGAGCAAAAGCTCACCAGCTTGAGCCCAAGGTGGCTGGCTCAAGCAGGAGTTATTCGGTCTGCTGAAGGCAATCAATGAACAATTAAGGTGTTGCAATACACAATGAAAAACTAATGTTTGATGCTTCTCATCTCTGCATTCATGTCTGTCTGTCCCTGTCTATCCCTCTCTCTGACTCTCTCTCTGTCTCTGATAAAAATAAAAATAAATTTAACTTCTATGCAAGGCCACTATGTGAAGGTGGGGAGTTAGCTGTTTTACCTAATAAGTAGAAGCCCACAAAGAGTCAAGAAAAATGATGAAACAAGGGGATATATTCTAAAAAGAACAAGATAAAGCTCAGGAAACTGATATTAATGAAACAGAGGTAAATGATTTAAGAAAAAATTTTTTTAAATAATGAACACAAAGATGCTCTCTGAGGTCAGTGTATGTATAATATAAATATGTGTAATTTATGACAGGAAAAACATACAATGGGGAGACTGTAAAACATAGAGCTAAGTATGCATCTGAAATTATTATGAGCTTACAATATACTCTTCCACCAATACAATGTTTTATGTGTGTGTCATGGTCACCTCATGGAAAAAAACTCTATAATAGATACACAAAAGATGAAGAGAAAAGAGGCAAACATCATTACAGGAAGTAATCATCACAAAAAGAGAGAGAGGAAGAGAGAAATAAAGAAACAAAGGAATTATAAATCAGCAGAAAATAATTACAAAATAGCAATTATAAATTCATACCTATCAAAAACTAATTTAGATGTAAATAGGATAAATTCTTCATTCAGACGAAATAGAGTAGCTCAATAGATTTTTTACAAAGCCTAACTATATGATGTTTACACAAGACTCACTTTATCTTTAAAGATACACATAGACTAAAAATGAAGGTGTGGAAAATATATTCCATGCAACTGGAAACCAAAAGAAAGTAGCAGCTGCTATAATTTTATCAGAAAAAAAGACCTTAAGCCAAAAACTCTAACAAGAGACAAAGAAGATCAGTGTATTATCATAAATAGTTAATTAATTAAGAAGATATCACAATTGTAAAAACTTATATTCCTAATTTATGTTCCTAATATTGTCACACCTAAATATATAAGACAAATATTAACATACTTGAATAGTGAAACAAACAATAACACAATAACAGTAAAAGAGTTAAACACCCCACTTTTAACAATGGCTAGATCATCTAGGTAGAACATCAGTAAGGAAATATTAATCTTAAACTATGCTTTATACCAGTGGTCCCCAACCTTTTTTGGGCCACAGACCAGTCTAATGTCAGAAAATATTTTCACAGACCAGCCTTTAGGGTGGGATGGATAAATGTATCATGTGAATGAGACAAGCGTCAAGAGTGTGTCTTAGATGGATGTAACAGAGAGAATCTGGTCATTTTTTAAAAATAAAACATTGTTCAGACTTAAATATAAATAAAATGGAAATAATGTAAGTTATTTATTATTTCTCTGCGGACCAGTACCGGTCCACGGCCCGGGGGTTGGGGACCACTGCTTTATACCATGTAGACCTAATAGACATATACAAATCATTCAATACAACAACAACAGAGTATACATTCTTCTCAATTGCACATGAAACTAAACAAATCTTAATAAATGCAATTAGATTGAAATTTTTTTTTGTTTGTTTTTTATAATTTTATTTTTTTAATGGGGTGACATCAATAAATCAGGATACATAAATTCAAAGATAACAAGTCCAGGATATCTTGTCGTTCAATTATGTTGCATACCCACCACCCAAAGTCAGATTGTCCTCTGTCACCTTCTATCTTGTTTTCTTTGTGCCCCTCCCCACCCCCTATCCCTCTCCCATTCCCCCCTCCCCCCCGTAACCACCACACTCTTGTCAATGTCTCTTAGTTTCAGTATTATGTCCCACCTACGTATGGAATAATACAGTTCCTGTTTTTTTCTGATTTACTTATTTCGCTTCGTATCATGTTATCAAGATCCCACCATTTTGCTGTAAATGTTCCGATGTCATCATTTCTTATGGCTGAGTAGTATTCCATAGTGTATATGTGCCACATCTTCTTTATCCAGTCATCTATTGAAGGGCTTTTTGGTTGTTTCCATGTCCTGGCCACTGTGAACAATGCTGCAATAAACATGGGGCTGCATGTGTCTTTACGTATCAATGTTTCTGTGTTTTGGGGATATATACCCAGTAGAGGGATTGCTGGGTCATAAGGTAGTTCTATTTTTAGTTTTTTGAGGAACCACCATACTTTCTTCCATAATGGTTGTACTACTTTACATTCCCACCAACAGTGTATGAGGGTTCCTTTTTCTCCACAGCCTCTCCAACATTTGCTATTACCTGACTTGCTAATAACAGCTAATCGAACAGGTGTGAGGTGGTATCTCATTGCCGTTTTCATTTGCATTTCTCTAATAGCTAAAGAAGATCAGCATCTTTTCATATATCTGTTGGCCATTTGTATTTCTTCCTGGGAGAAGTGTCTATTCATATCCTCTTCCCATTTTTTTATTGGATTGTTTGTTTGTTTGTTGTTGAGTTTTATGAGTTCTTTGTATATTTTGGATATTAGGCCCTTATCTGAGCTGTTGTTTGAAAATATCATTTCCCATTTAGTTGGCTTTCTGTTTATTTTGTTATCAGTTTCTCTTGCTGAGCAAAAACTTCTTAGTCTGATGTAGTCCCATTCATTAATTTTTGCCTTCACTTCTCTTGCCATTGGAGTCAAATTCATAAAATGCTCTTTAAAACCCAGGTCCATGAGTTGAGTACCTATGTCTTCTTCTATGTACTTAATTGTTTCAAGTCTTATGTTTAGATCTTTGATCCATTTTGAGTTCATTTTTGTACAGGGAGAGAGACTGTAGTCCAGTTTCATTCTTTTGCATGTGGCTTTCCAGTTTTCCCAGCACCATTTATTGAAGAGGCTTTCTTTTCTCCATTGTGTGTTGTTGGCCCCTTTATCAAAAATTATTTGACTATATATATGTGGCTTTATTTCTGAACTTTCTATTCTGTTCCATTGGTCTGAGTGTCTATTTTTCTGCCAATACCATGCTGTTTTGATTGTCGTGGCCCTATAATAGAGTTTGAAGTCAGGTATTGTTATGCCCCCAGCTTCATTCTTTTTCTTTAGGATTGCTTTGGCTATTCGGGGTTTTTTATAGTTCCATATAAATCTGATGATTTTTTGCTCTATTTCTTTAAAAAACGTCATTGGAAGTTTGATGGGAATTGCATTAAATTTGTATATTGCTTTGGGTAATATAGCCATCTTGATTATATTTATTCTTCCTAGCCAAGAACAAGGTATATTCTTCCATCTCATTATATCTTTTTCGATTTCCCTTAACAATGGTTTATAGTTTTCATTATATAAGTCCTTTACATTCTTTGTTATGTTTATTCCTAAGTATTTTATTTTTTTTGTTGCAATCGTGAAGGGGATTATTCTTTTGAGTTCCTTCTCAGTTGTTTCATTGTTGGCATATAGAAAGGCTATTGACTTCTGTATGTTAATTTTGTATCCTGCGACCTTACTGTATTGGCTTATTGTTTCTAGTAGTCTTTTTGTGGATTCTTTGGGGTTTTCGATGTATACGATCATATCATCTGCAAAAAGTGATACCTTTACTTCTTCTTTTCTGATATGGATGCCTTTTATTTCTTTGTCTTGTCTGATTGCTCTGGCTAGAACCTCTAGTACCACATTAAATAAGAGTGGAGAGAGTGGACAACCCTGTCTTGTTCCTGATTTAAGGGGGAAAGCCTTCAGTTTAGTGCCATTTAATATGATGTTAGCTGATGGTTTATCATATATGGCCTTTATCATGTTGAGATATTTTCCTTCTATACCCATTTTGTTGAGAGTCTTAAACATAAAATTGTGTTGTATTTTATCGAAAGCCTTTTCTGCGTCTATTGATAAGATCATGTGGTTTTTGTTCTTTGTTTTGTTGATATGGTGTATTACATTAACCGTTTTACGTATGTTGAACCATCCTTGAGATTCTGGGATAAATCCCACTTGATCATGATGTATTATTTTTTTGATATGTTGTTGTATTCGATTTGCTAGTATTTTGTTTAGTATTTTAGCATCTGTATTCATTAGAGATATTGGTCTGTAGTTCTTTTTTTGTGCCATCCTTGCCTGGTTTTGGGATGAGGGTTATGTTGGCCTCATAAAATGTGTTTGGAAGTATTGCTTCTTCTTCAATTTTTTGGAAGACTTTGAGTAGAATAGGAACCAAGTCTTCTTTGAATGTTTGATAAAATTCGCTGGTATAGCCGTCAGGGCCTGGACTTTTATTTTTGGGGAGGTTTTTAATGGTTTTTTCTATTTCTTCTCTACTGATAGGTCTGTTTAGGCTTTCTGCTTCTTCTTGACTCAGTCTAGGAAGGTTGTATTTTTCTAGGAATTTATCCATTTCTTCTAGGTTGTTGAATTTAGTGGCATAAAGTTTTTCATAGTATTCTACAATAATTCTTTGTATATCTACAGTGTCCGTGGTGATTTCTCCTCTTTCATTTTGGATTTTGTTTATATGAGTTCTTTCTCTTTTTTCCTTGGTAAGTCTTGCCAAGGGTTTGTCAATTTTGTTGATCTTTTCAAAGAACCAGCTCCTTGTTCTATTAATTTTTTCTATAGTTTTTCTGTTCTCTAATTCATTTATTTCTGCTCTGATTTTTATTATTTCCTTTCTTCGGCTGGTTTTGGGTTGTCTTTGTTCTTCTTTTTCTAGTTCCTTAAGGTGGGAAGTTAAGTGGTTCACTTGGGCTCTCTCTTGTTTGTTCATATATGCCTGAAGCGATATGAACTTCCCTCTTATCACTGCTTTTGCTGCATCCCATAGATTCTGATATGTCGTATTGTCATTTTCATTAGTCTGTATATATCTTTTGATCTCTGCACTTATTTCTTCTTTGACCCATTCATTTTTTAAAAGTATGTTGTTTAGTTTCCACATTTTTGTGGGATTTTTTTCCTCTTTTTTGCAGTTGAATTCTAGTTTCAAGGCTTTATGATCAGAAAATATGCTTGGTACAACTTCAATTTTTCTGAATTTGCTGATGTTGTTTTTGTGGCCCAACATATGGTCAATTCTTGAGAATGATCCATGTACACTGGAGAAAAATGTATACTCAGTCACTTTGGGATGAAATGTCCTGTAGATGTCTATCATATCCAGGTGCTCTAGTGTTTTGTTTAAGGCCACTATGTCTTTGTTGATTCTCTGTTTGGATGACCAATCTAGAGCCGTCAGCGGTGTATTGAGGTCTCCAAGTATGATTGTATTTTTGTCAGTTTTTGTTTTAAGATCAATAAGTAGCTGTCTTATATATTTTGGTGCTCCTTGGTTTGGTGCATATATATTAAGAATTGTTATGTCTTCTTGATTCAGTGTCCCCTTAGCCATTATGAAATGGCCATTTTTGTCTCTGAGTACTTTTCCTGTCTTGTAGTCAGCATTATCTGATATGAGTATTGCTACACCTGCTTTTTTTTGGATGTTATTTGCTTGGAGTATTGTTTTCCAGCCTTTCACTTTGAATTTGTTTTTATCCTTGTTACTTAGATGAGTTTCCTGTAGGCAGCATACAGTTGGATTTTCTTTTTTAATCCATTCTGCTACTCTGTGCCTTTTTATTGGTGAGTTTAATCCGTTACATTTAGTGTAATTATTGATACTTGTGAGTTCCCTATTGCCATTTTATATCTTGCTTTCTGTTAGTTTTGTGTCTTGTTTGATCCTTCTCTTTCGTTTTTCTATCTTTTGTTTTTATTTGGTTGTATTCCATACATCTTTCCTCTGTTGCTATCTTTTTTATCTCATGTGCTTCTGTGGTGGTTTTTTCAATGGTGGTTACCTTTGAGTAATGAAAAGGGTCCTTACCCTGTTCATTGTAGTGAACTATTTTGTGAGTACTTTTGCACTCCATCGTCCTTTGCTACTGTTAATCTCCATCTTCTCCCCCTCTTTCTTTTTGTTGTTGTCACAGTTTAAATTTGGTTTTATTGTGTTCTTCTTGGAGCTTTTACTTGTGGCTCTGTTTTTTTTTTGTTCTTTGTATCTGATTGGAGAACCCCCTTTAGTAATTCCTGGAGTGGGGGTTTTCTGATGATAAATTCCCTCATCTTTTCTGTATCTGTGAATGTTTTTATTTCTCCTTCGTATTTGAAGGATAGCTTTGATGGGTATAGTATTCGTGGCTGAAAGTTCCTCTCTTTCAGGACTTTAAATATTGGGGTCCACTCTCTTCTAGCTTGTAGAGTTTCTGCTGAGAAATCTGATGATAATCTAATGGGCCTTCCTTTATATGTTGTATTCTTCTTTTCCCTGGCTGCCTTGAGAATTTTTTCTTTGCTGTTGGTTTGTGTCAATTTCATTATGATATGCCTTGGAGTAGGTTTGTTGGGGTTAAGAGAACTTGGAGTTCTGTTTGCTTCTTGAACTTGAGGCTTTAGTTCTTTCCACAGGCTTGGGAAGTTCTCATCTATTATTTGTTTGAGTATGTTCTCCATTCCATTTTCTCTCTCTTCTCCCTCTGATATACCTATTATTCTTATGTTATTCTTTTTGATGGAGTCAGATAATTCTTGTAGGGCTATCTCATTTTTTTTAATTTTTGAGTCTCTTTCTTCTTCTCTCTGTTGTGCCTCAAGTTGCTTGTCTTCTATTTCACTAATCCTCTCTTCTATCTGACCTGTTCTATTAGCTAAGCTTGTTACTTCGTTTTTCAGCTCGTGAATTGAGTTTTTCATCTCTGTTTGATTTGTTTTTATAGTTTCAATTTCCTTGGACATATATTCTTTGTGTTCATTGAGTTGTTTTCTGAGCTCCCTATATTGCCTTTCTGTGTTTTCTTGTATATCTCGGAGGATTTTTAGTATTTCTATCTTGAATTCTCTGGCATTTAGATCCAAGGTTTCCAATATATTAAATTTTTTCTCCATAGATTTTTCCTCATCTAGCTGTGTTACCTCTCTTTCTTTTGTATCCATGATATTCGATTTTCTCTTCCTTAATGGCATCTGAGGGTGGTTTTGTTGATAGTATTAATGAGATTTAATAAAGAATAAAAAGTTAAAAAATAAATAAATAAATAAAAAATCGAAAAGAGTTGTTTTTTTTAAAAAATTAATAATGAAATAAAGAAAAATAAAATAAAATAAAAATTTTTAAAAAAAGGAAATTATTCCCCCCCTCCTTTTTTCCTCTCCTCTCCTCTCCCCTCTTTCTTGAGAAAATCTTGTGGTGGACTGTGAGTTATAACAAACAATGCCTGTGATGGAGGGCCTGAATTGGGGAAAAGTAATAAAGGGGCAAAAAAGAAAAAAAGAAAGAAAAAAAAAAGAAAAAAGAAAAAAGAAAAAAAAAAGATCGTATGGACCCACAAAAAGCAAATAAGGAAAAAATTTGGATCAAGAATAAAATGATTTGCTTTTAGGTGTTGGTTGTCTAAGAGTTATGATGAGAGGAATAAGAGGAAAACGGAAAAATGGGGGGACAAATTAAAAACTTACTATTGTATTTAGTGGAACAAGAACTAGATAATATGGAGAGCCAGGGATGGGAGCACTGCTAGTGAGTTAAAAAGGTGAAGTAAAAACGCCCCAAAATGCCACAAACATAGGTTTGAGTCACAGATAAGATAATTTGTTTGTTATTGAGGTTTGAATGAGAGGAGATGTAAAGGAGAAAGGAAGAAACTAATATAGAGGGAGAAAAGAAAGAGAGAGAGAGAAAAAAAAGAGGGAACCACTAAAAGAAGAAAAAAGAAAGGAGAGAGAGAGAGTTAAGGGTTTTGGAGTGCAACCCTCATAGAGAGAAAGGAAGAGAAGAGAAAAGATAATGGGAGATGTAACACTTATGGGTAGTGTAGTTCAAGGAGAGGAGAGAGTAAGACCAGTAGAGAGTTAATTGGCCAAATTGGAGGAGGAAAAAAAAGTATCAAGAATGAAGATAAGAGAAACAAACAAACAAATATAATAAAATGTGATAGGTTATAAAGTCTGCAGATTATTCTTGAGTTTGAGAGGTTATCTTCTTGCTTTTTCTTTTCTCTCCCTCTTCCTGGTCAGTGACTCCGGGTTCTGCCCCTTTGGCACGCTCAGGTAGAGGCTTGCAGTTGATAAGTCTCTATGGCAATGTCTTGTATTGTGCTTTAGTCTCGTGGGAGTCGAGGCTCATTAGCATTTATAGGCTCCGACAGTGAGAGAGTCCGTGTTCCTGGAACCTTTCTCCTAGTCTTTCCTTCCTCAATTAGTAGCCTGATAATCCAGCTATGGGGTTGCTGCTGCCTCTGCCTGGATAGTAAGAGGCTCAAAGAGCTGGCAACTCCCCACTCTATTTCCAATCAGCACAGGGCTCTGGGTAAGGCTCAGTCAGTCAGAGCTGCTAGCATAATCAGGCGGGCTTTCCGCCCACTCAAAGACCACTGGTTCTGCCACTCTGTCCGGTAACACAAGCGGGCGCCCACTTCTGGGGGGCGCTTGGAGGAAACTCTCACTCACTGTCTGCGACCAGGATATCCAGCCAGCAGTCTCACGCTCTGAGTGAAACCCCCAACCGCAGGGAAAAGTTGCAGCGTTGGAATTGAGTCTCGCTCCGTCCCGTGCGCGGCTTTTGCAAGGCGCTGGGGCGGCTCGAGATTCCGCTTTGGCCCACACAAAGGCCCCTGACTCTGCCCCTCTCTGCGATAACACGGGCGCGCACTGCCGAGGCACTCGGAGGAATCACTCACTCCTTATCTGCGCGCGCAAACCAGGATATGAGGCCGGCCGCGGTTCCCTCTGAGTGAAACCCTCACCAGCACGGAAAATCTCCACCGTTGGAATTAGTTCTCACTCTCTCCCGTGCGTGGCTTTCCCAGGGCGCTGGGGCTGCCCAGAGACTCTGTCCTCGGCCCACAGAAAGGCCTCTGACCCTGCCTCTCCGTGGGGCAACACAGGCACCCACTCTCGGGACCTAGGAAGAAATTCTTGCCCACTAACTGCGCACCGACCAGGAGACCGGGTAAAATGGCCGCTCCGCTTGTCTTTCTTTGTTTGGGTTTGGCGCGAGTGTTAGCTTGTATTGCCCGGGTTGCCACAGGATCTGATTTTCCTTGGCTTGGATCTGTGTTTCACAGCCTGGTTCGGCCGTTTGTGCCGCGGCGGCCTGGATCTATTCACCCCCTTTGCCCGCCTCAGTTTCTATATTCACAGTTACCAGAGAAAGCCGCCCTGTTTAGGTTAGTGAGGAAGGTGGAACATTTCTTACTCCCTATTTCCTTCGGGGTTTGGTTATATATTTAGCCAATTTTTCACTCAATCATACCTTTGGGTGTATTGCGAAGCATCTGGAAGCTCCAAGTATAGGTTTTTCTGTTTCTGGTTGAAGATCTTGTTGAGTTTTGGGGGAGATTTATCAGTATCGCTTCCTACCCCACCATTACTCTGACGTCATCAGAAGATTTCAAATAGATTGAAATTTTATGAAGCAAATATTCTGACCACAGTGGTGAAAACTAGAATTACAAAAGAAAAGGAAAATTTATAAATATGTGGATATTTGTAGTTAGAAGTTTATAAGAATTTATCCATTTCTCCCAGGTTATCTAATTTTGGGGGATATAATTCTTCATCACAGTTTTTTTATGAAGATAGAAAAATTAGGAAATCAAAACTCTGAATATACCAATTTCAAGTAAGGAGATTAAATCAGTAATAAAAAAGTCTTTAAACAAAGAAAAATTCAGGACCAGATAGTTTTATTGGTTAATTGACCATACATTTAAAGATGAATCAATGCCAATCCTTCTCAAAGTCTTTCAAAAAAATAAGAGATTACTTTCAGACTCGTTTTATTTTATTTTTTCAGACTCATTTTATAAGACCAGCATTACCTGGATTTCAAATTTAGACAAGGACACTATGAGAAACAAAAAATTATAGGCCAATATCCCTGGTGAACATAGATGCAAAATCCAACAAAATATTAGCAAGTCAAATTAACAGTACATTAAAAAGATCATACACTATAATCAAGTTGGCTTTATTCCTGCAATGCATGGATAATTCAACAAAAGGAAAAGATTAAGTATGATCCATGACATTAACAAAATGAGGGATAAAAATCATATCATTTCTAGATGCAGAAAAAGCATTTGACACAATTCAACATTCTTTTGTGATAAGAGTTCTCAACAAATTGTGCATACAAAGTAACTCAATATATTTATATTAAAAGACATATATGACAAGTCTACAGCTAACATCATGTTCAATGGTGAAAAGATGAAGGCATTTTCTTCTACAATCAGGAACAAGACAAAAATACAATCTCAACACTTTTATTCACAATAGTATTGGAAATGCTAGCCAGAGCAATAAGGCAAGAAAAAAAATACCCAAATCAGAAAAATAAAGAATATTATCTCTATTTGCAGATGACATGTTATATATAGAAAACCCAAAGAAGTCCACCAAAAAACTGTTAGAACTAATAAAGGAATTTAGTCAAGATACAGGCTACAAAGTCAGTACAAAAATCAGGTGCATGTCTGTACACCAATAGCAAACTATCAGAAAGAGAAATTAAGAAAACATTTCGGCTCAGCGGTAGAGCGTCGGCCTAGCGTGCGGAGGACCCGGGTTCGATTCCCGGCCAGGGCACACAGGAGAAGCGCCCATTTGCTTCTCCACCCCTCCGCCGTGCTTTCCCTCTCTGTCTCTCTCTTCCCCTCCCACAGCCAAGGCTCCAATGGAGCAAAGATGGCCCGGGCGCTGGGGATGGCTCTGAGGCCTCTGCCCCAGGCGCCAGAGTGGCTCTGTTCGCAACATGGCGACGCCCAGGATGGGCAGAGCATCGCCCCCTGGTGGGCAGAGCATCGCCCCTGGTGGGCATGCCGGGTGGATCCCGGTCGGGCGCATGCGGGAGTCTGTCTGACTGTCTCTCCCTGTTTCCAGCTTCAGAAAAATGAAAAAAAAAAAAAAAGAAAGAAAACATTTCCATTTAAATAACACCACAAAAAGATTTAAACAAGGAAGTGAAAGATCTGCATGCTGAAAAATATAAGATATTGATGAAAGAAATTGAAGACACAAATAAATGGAAAGATATCCTTTGTAGGAATAGGGAAGAATTACTATTGTTAAATGGCCATACTACCCCAAGTGATCTACAGTTTCAATGAAGTACCTATCAAAATTCCAATGTCAGTTTTTACAAAATAAAACAAACAGTCCCACAATTTGTATGGAACTACAAAAGATTCGAAATAGCCAAACAATCTTGAGAAAGAAGAACAAAGTTAAAGGTATCACACTTTCGGCCCTGGCCGGTTGGCTCAGCGGTGGAGTGTCGGCCTGGCGTGCGGATGACCCGGGTTCGATTCCCGGCCAGGGCACACAGGAGAAGCGCCCATTTGCTTCTCCACCCCTCCGCCGCGCTTTCCTCTCTGTCTCTCTCTTCCCCTCCCGCAGCCAGGGCTCCATTGGAGCAGGGATGGCCCGGGAGCTGGGGATGGCTCTGTGGCCTCTGCCTCAGGCGCTAGAGTGGCTCTGGTTGCGACATGGCGACGCCCAGGATGGGCAGAGCATCACCCCCTGGTGGGCAGAGCGTGGCCCCATGGTGGGCGTGCCGGGTGGATCCCGGTCGGGCGCATGCGGGAGTCTGTCTGACTGTCTCTCCCTGTTTCCAGTTTCAGAAAAGTGAAAAAAAAAAAAAAAAAGGTATCACACTTTCTTATTTCAAACAATATTTCATTGTTTCAAACAATGAAAACAATATTATATTGACATAAATATAGACATAGGCCAATGGTACAGAATAAAAAGCCCAAGAATAATATAATATAATATAATATAATATAATATAATATAATATAATATAATATAATATTACACATACACACACACACACAAGTAATTTACAACAAGGAGTCAAGAATATTTAATGAGGAAAGGATAATCTCTTCAGTAAATGATGTAGGGAAAACTATAGAACCAAGTACATGCTGAAGAATAAAACTACCCCTAGCTTACAGTGTACATAAAAATCAACTCAGAATGGATTAAAAACTCAAACATGAGATCTGAAACTGTAAAACTCCTAGAAGAAAAATTTGAGGGTCATCTCCCTGACATTAGTCTTCTCTAATATTTTTTTGAATTGGTCACCAAAACAAAGACAACGCAAGCAAGTTAAATTACTTCAAACTAAAATGCTTTGGGAAGTCAATAAAAACTATCAATAAAATGTAAAGACAACCTATGAAATGGGATAAAATATTTGCAAAACACATATACAATAAATTGTTAATATCTAATACACAGGATACAACTGAATAGCAAAGAAAAACATACCTAGTTGAAAATGAACCAAAGAGCTAAATAGCTATTTTTCCAATTAAAGAAACCAACAAAGAACAGGTATATGAAAAGGTGCTAAATGTCACTAATGATCAGAGAAATGAAAATCAAAACAACAGTCAGATACACCTCACACCTCTTCTAATGGTCATTAACCTAAAAGTCAGGAAATAAGTGCTTTGTGATTGTAACACAAAAATCTGTATTTTCTAACTTTTTTAAAAACAAAAACACTAAAATATTAGTATAAGTAATATGTACATAAAATAATACATTACGAATAATTTTATGCTAATATATTTGAACATTTAGGCAAACTGATCAATTCTTAGAAAAAGGTAACTTACTAACAACTAAATAATCATATATTAAAAAAGTTTGAATTGTAATATTAAACTATCTAACAAAGAAAACCCCTAGCCCAGAGAACTTCACTAGTAAATTCGACATAACCTTTAAGAAAAAATTATTTCAATATTTTTCCTAGCTCTTCCAGCAGAAAATAAAGGATTGATGCTTGTGAGGATAGCACAACCTTTATCTGGAAAAAAAAAAAAAAGATGAGAAATGGAAACTATAGACTAAATACTATCATGACTACAGAATCAAAAGTGTAAAACAAAACATTGGCACATTGAATCTGGGTACACAGAAAAAAAATAATGCATTTGTTCAAATGATTATTATTTAAAGTAACAAAAGTTTTGAGTGGCATTTTAAAACTCAATATAATAGAATAAAGGAGATTCAATTTAAAACACATAAAAAGTATACTATAACAAATACTATTTCTAAATTGGAAAGATAGTATATATCAATTATGACTATTGTATAAAAACTTTGGTAGTCCTAGGCACTGTCTTCTAGTTGCTCTGATTTGTATACATACCTATTGTCTTTATTGCACTTATTATATTGGGTTGTGGTTATTGGCATGCCTATCTCTCTACTTCACAGTAACAGCCTTGAGTAGAACCATGGATTTTTTAAAAATTTAATGTTCAGCACCACAGCCAGCATGAATCAGGAGCTCAATAAATGTTAGTTGAAAGAATAAAATTTAAAATTGCATAATTTACTCAATAGCTATTTTTGGTCCTTATCTGATCCATGGAAGCAGCTTAATCTCTTGTTTTGTCTTTCGCTCCAATCAGCATTTATATCCTCTGTATATAATCCAAACAACAAAACAAATGCATACCCTTAAAAGAGTTTTTCCAGGATTTGAACAACTAATATTTATGCATATATATGTATATTATATATTATATATGTGTGTGTATATATATATATATTTTAGAAATTAAGAGTTTGAGAACTTTCCTTAAATGTAAAGTTAAGTACAATAATTAGTGCTATTTATGTTACAACTATTTTCAGAATTTAAAATTTCACAATTGAGAGGTCCATGAGCCTGTTCACACATTTGGTGATTTGTTAAGAATCACAGGATTTAGAATGTATTTGTACTCATATCTAAGATTTATTAAAATGAAAGGATACCTTGTAGGATAAGTAAGGGGAAGAAACACAAGATGAGTCTGGAAAAATCCACACAGTCTTCCTCAAGCTCTCCCCCCTGTGGGAAAACGTGCTTGAGCACGTTCTTTTCTCCAGCAGTAAAAAATGCAGAAACGTGTGCAGTGTTTCTGCCCAGGAAATCCATTAGAAACTTAGCACTCAAAGTTTCTACTGAATTCTGGTTGTGAAGTCATTCCTGCCTTAGTGCATACCAAAATTCCAGCCTCCCAAAAGGTAATCAGATGTCCAGCAAATACCACATTTTGCAGAGTCTAGGTACAGTGCCCCATCTACTCAGTTAGGATAAGTTCTATGACAATTAGGGAATGCTAGAAAAGTCAAGTTATCAAACGCTAGCTAAAGGCCCTTCTAAAAACATCAGTTTCAAGCCTGTTATGTTAACTCTTTTCTGCACAATAGTATTCACTGGTATTTTAAAATTAACTATCTCTGGAGTACATTGATTAATAAAGAAGTGAATCAACTCAATGGGACAAAAGAACGGGCTTATTTTTTACCAAAGCTAACAATATAGAAGAGTTTAAGTAGATCTGGGAAACAGAACAGATTCTCAGAATACATAGGGATTCAGCTGTCTAGATTTGTCCAAGAATTCATTCTGCTCAGGGAGGTAAATCCAGAACAATAGACTTCTCCTTTTTCCACCAGTTCTGAAAGATGAATGTAGGCCCCCAGAAATACACTTTCTGACCGTGGTAGCCTGTGTATAACATGTAGGAAACAGGATGGATAATTATATTAATAAAATAATATTTCTCATAAATTAGGTAATTGTAGACATTTGATACTATTTAAGACCAATGTGAATTCAAAATTTTTTTTAATATTTTTTTTCTTTTTTTTTTAAATTTAATGTCGTGACATTGATAAATCAGGGTACATATGTTGAAAGAAAACATCTCTAGATTATTTTGACATTTGATTGTGCTGTATACCCCTCCCCCAAAGTTAAATTGTCTTCTGTCACCTTCAATCTGGTTTTCTTTGTGCCCCTCCCCTCCCCCAACCCCTCACTCTTTCTTCACCCCATCCCCCCTCCCCTCACCCCCCCACCCCTGTTGCCATCACATTCTTGTTCATGTCTCTGAGTCTCATTTTTATGTCCCTTCTATGTATGGATTCATATAGTTCTTAGTTTTTTTTCTGATTTACTTATTTAACTCCGTATAATGTTATCAAGGTCCATCCATGTTATTGTAATGATCCGATGTCATCATTTCTTATGACTGAGTAGTATTCCATAGTATATATGTACCAAAGCTTTTTAATCCACTCGTCCTCTGACGGACACTTGGGCTGTTTCCAGATCTTCGCTATTGTGAACAATGCTGCCATAAACATGGGGGTGCATTTCTCTTTTTGGAGCCGTTCTATGCTGTCCTTGGGGTATATTCCTAAAAGTGGGATAGTTGCGTCAAAAGGCAGTTCGATTTTCAGTTTTTTGAGGAATCTCCATACTGTTTTCCACAGTAGCTGCACCAGTCTGCATTCCCACCAGCAGTGCAGGAGGGTTCCCTTTTCTCCACATCCTCGCCAGCACTTATTCTGTGTTGTTTTGTTGATGAGTGCCATTCTGGCTGGTGTGAGGTGATATCTCATTGTGGTTTTAATTTGCATTTCTCTAATGATTAGTGATGTTGAGCATTTTTTCATATGCCTATTGACCATCTGTATGTCCTCTTTGGAGAAGTGTCTATTCATCTCTTTTGCCCATTTTTGGATTGGATTGTTTGTCTTCCTGGTGTTGAGATTTACAAGTTCTTTATAAATTTTGGTTATTAACCCCTTATCAGACGTATTGTCAAATATGTTCTCCCATTGTGTAGTTTGTCTTTTTATTCTGTTCTTGTTTTCTTTAGCTGTGCAAAACCTTTTTAGTTTGATATAGTCCCATTTGTTTCTCCTGTCTTTTATTTCACTTCCCTGTGGAGATAAATAAGCAAATATATTGTTCCGGGAGATGTCCAAGAGTTTACTGCCTATGTTTTTTCTAAGATGCTTATGGTTTCACTGCTTACATTTAAGTCTTTTATCCATTTTGAGTTTATTTTTATGAGTGGTGTAAGCTGGTGATCTAGTTTCATTTTTTTGCAGGTAGCTGTCCAATTTTCCCAACACCATTTATTAAAGAAACTGTCTTTACTCCATTGTATGCTCTTACCTCCTTTGTCAAATATCACTTGACCATAAAGGCTGGGTTTATTTCTGGGTTCTCTGTTCTGTTCCATTGATCTATATGCCTGTTCTTATGCCAGTACCAGGCTGTTTTGAGTACAATGGCCTTGTAGTATAACTTGATATCAGGAAGTGTGATACCTCCCACTTTATTCTTCTTTTTTAAGATTGCTGAGGCTATTCGTGTTCTCTTTTGGTTCCATATAAATTTTTGGAATATGTGGTCTATATCTTTGAAGTATGTCATTGGTATTTTAATTGGTATTGCATTGAATTTATAGATTGCTTTGGGTAATATAGACATTTTAATGATGTTTATTCTTCCTAACCATGAGCACGGTATATGCTTCCACTTGTTTGTATCTTCCTTGATTTCCTTTATCAATGCTTTGTAATTTTACGAGTACAAGTCATTAGTCTCCTTGGTTAAGTTTACTCCTAGGTACTTTATTTTTTTGGTTGTAATTGTGAAGGGGATTGTTTCCTTAATTTCTCTTTCTGATTGTTCATTGTTGGTGTATAAAAATGCCTCTGATTTCTGAGTATTGATTTTATATACTGCCACTTTGCTGAATTCATTTATCAGGTCCAGTAGTTTTTTGACTGAGACCTTAGGGTTTTCTATATACAATATCATATCATCTGCAAATAATGATAGTTTTACTTCTTCTTTTCCAACTTGAATGCCTTTTATTTCTTCTTCTTGTCTGATTGCTGTGGCTAGGACTTCCAGAACTATGTTGAATAAGAGTGGTGAAAAGGGACACCTCTGCCTTGTTCCTGATCTTAAGGGGATTGCTTTTAATTTTTGCCCATTTAGTATGATGTTGGCTGTAGGTTTCTCATAGATGGCTTTTATCATGTTGAGGTATGTTCCCTGTATTCCCACTTTGCTGAGAGTTTTGATCATGAAAGGGTGCTGAATTTTATCAAATGCTTTTTCTGCATCTATTGAAATTATCATATGGTTTTTCTCCTTCTTTTTGTTTATGTGATGAATCACATTGATTGATTTGCGAATATTGTACCAGCCTTGCCTCCCCAGAATAAATCCCACTTGATCATGGTGTATGATTTTTTTCCATATATTGTTGGATCCAGTTTGCTAATATTTTGTTGAGGATTTTAGCATCTATATTCATCAGAAATATTGGCCTATAATTTTCTTTCTTTGTGTTGTCTTTGCCTGGTTTTGGAATCAGAATTATGCTCGCCTCATAAAACGAGCTTGGAAGTCTTCCTTTCTTTTGAATTTTTTGAAATAGTTTGAGAAGGATAGGAGTTAGTTCTTCTTTGAATATTTGGTAGAATTTCGTTGTGAAGCCATCAGGCCCCGGACTTTTCTTTGTTGGGAATTTTTTCAGTCTAACACTCTCCCAACTGAGCTATTTCAGCTCCTAATTGTTGGGAGTTTTTTGATAAATTTTTGGATCTCATTTAGTGTAATCGGTCTGTTTAGGTTTTCTGATTCTTCCAGATTGATTTTTGGAAGATTGTATGTTTCAAGAAATTTGTCCATTTCATCTAGCTTGTCTAGTTTTTTGGCATACAGTTCTTCATAGTATTTTCTTACAATATTTTGTATTTCTGTTGTGTCAGTTGTTATTTCTCCACTCTCATTTCTAATTTTATTTATTTGAGTCCTCTCTCTCTTTTTCTTGGTGAGTCTAGTTAAAGGTTCATCAATCTTGTTTACCTTTTCAAAGAACCAGCTCCTAGTTTCATTGAACCTCTGTATTGTTTCTTTAGCCTCTATGTCATTTATTTCTGCTCTGACCTTTATTATTTCCTTCCTTCTACTACATTTGGGCTTTACTTGCTGTTCTTTTTCTAGTTCTTTTAGATGCAGGGTTAAGTTGTTTATTTGAGCTTTTTCTAGCTTCTGAAAGTGTGCCTGTAGTGCTATGAACTTCCCTCTCAGTACTGCTTTCGCTGTGTCCCATAAATTTTGAGTTGTTGTATGATCATTGTCATTCATTTCTAGGAATTTTTTTATTTCTTTTTTGATCTTTATTCTTAATCCATTCATTATTTAACAACCTACTATTTAGTTTCCATGTGTTTGAGAATTTTTGAGCTTTTCTGTTGTAGTTCATTTCTAGTTTCATGCCGTTGTGATCAGAGAAAGTGTTTGATATGATTTCATTCTTCTTAAATTTGTTGAGAGCACTTTTGTGCCCTAACATGTGGTCTATCCTAGAGAATGTACCATGAGCACTTGAAAAGAATGTATATTCTGGTGCTTTAGGGTGAAAGGTTCTGAAGATATCTATTAAATCGAGTTGATCTAGTGTGTCCTTGAAGTCTGCTGTTTCTTTGTTAATTTTCTTTCTTCAGGATCTATCTAGTGATGTTAGCGGGGTATTAAAATCCCCTACTATTATAGTATTACTGTTGATCTCACCCTTTAAATCCATCAAAGTCTGCTTTATATATTTAGGTGCTCCTATATTAGATGCATAGATATTTATAATAGTTATATCTTCCTGTTGGATTACTCCCTTTATCATTATGTAGTGGCCTTCTTTATCTCTTACTATATCCTGTGTTTTAAAGTCCAATTTGTCTGATATAAGTATTGCTACCCCAGCTTTTTTTCATTTGCATTTGCATGAAATGTTTTTTTCCATCCTTTTACCTTCAATCTATGTGTATCTTTTGTTCTAAGGTGTGTCTCTTGTAGACAGTATATGTATGGGTCCTGTTTTCTTATCCATGCAGCTACCCTATGTCTTTTGATTGGATCATTTAATCCATTTACATTTAAGGTTATTATTGATATGTAATTGTTTATTGCCATTTTATTCTTTAAAGGTGTATTCCTTTTTTGCTATATTCTTTTCCCACTTTGATCTGTTTACAACAGGCCCCTTAACATTTCCTGCAGCATTGGTTTTGGTGTAATGGATTCCTTGAGTTGTTTTTTTTCTGGGAAGCTTTTTATTTCTAAAATTTTTTAAATTTCTTTGATTTTAAATGATAGCCTTGCTGGATAAAGTAGTCTTGGTTGTAGGTTCTTGTTCTGCATTACTTTGAATATTTCTTGCCATTCCCTTCTGGCCTCAAGTGTTTCTGTTGAGAAGTTGGATGTCATCCTTATGGGGGCTCCTTTGTAGGTGATAACTTTTTTTCTCTTGCAGCTTTTAATATTTTCTCTTTATCACTTAGCTTTGGTATTTTAATTATGATGTGTCTTGGTGTAGGTTTCTTTGGGTTTCTCTTTAATGGAATCCTCTGTGCTTCTTGGACTTGTGAGAGTTTCTCTTGCATTAATTTAGGGAAATTTTCAGCTATGATATGATTGAACAACATCTCTATTCCTTGTTCCTTTTCTTCTTCTTCAGGAACCCCTATGATGCGGATGTTATTTCTCTTCATGTTGTCACAGAGCTCACTAAGAGTTCCCTCTGACTTTTTGAGTCTCTTTTCTCTTTTCTTCTCTGCTTTCATGCCTTCATTCTAGTTGTCCCCTAACTCGCTGATTTGATCCTCTGCTCTATCTATCCTGTTTTTAATTCCTTCCATTGTGGTCTTTATTTCTGATATTGTATGATTTGTCATCTCCAACTGATTCATTTTTATACTTGCTATTTCTTTATTTAGGTGTTCGTAGTGACCATCCATTGTTGTTCTAAGATCCCTAAGCATACTTACAATCATTATTTTGAACTCCGCATCTGGAAGTTTGATTATTTCCATATCACTCAGTTCATCTCCTGAAGGTTTCATTTGGATTGCACTTTTTTGTCTTCTCATTTTCGGTGTTTTGTTTGTAGAGTTGGTTGAGTCTAGGCTTGGTGTTGTCTGCCTCCAGTTTTTAGTTGTGTTATTTCTAAGTTTTCTTAGGTTGGTATCAGCCATTATCTGTAATCCACTTTCAGATTTGGGCAGCTTTGAAGTCTTGATTTGTTTGTTTTCTTAACAGTCTTGTTAATGATCTCAGCAGGAGGCTTCCTTGAAACTGTATTCAGGAATGCGATGGGTGTACCCTGAGACTCTGAAGTCCTCTTTATTCAACTAATCTCACTGGGGGCAGGGTGTTTTCTCAGCTTCAGTAGGGGGAGGTGTATCTCAGATCTCCATGGAGACCTGAGTTACTGCCCCTCCTCCCCACTTCTTGTTTTCAGCTATGTCTTGTTGTGCTGATTGGAGCTGGATAGATGTCCGGAGATCTCTGATCCGGAAGCAATTCAGCTCTGTTTTGTAAAAGGTTCAGTCCCTCCCCCAGCAATGGCCGCCTCCAGCACGGATGAGTCAGCTTTTTTTAGGTTTTCTCCTTCATTCCTTAGCCCCTCACAGTCTGTCCCTCTCTCTTTCCTTTCCACTTGGGAGATAAGCTAGTCTTTTCAACATACCTTGCTCCCTGGTCACCAGGCAAGTGGCTGTGAGCAGTATTTTCTGCTCTTTTCCCTGGAGTGAGATCCCCTCTGGGCTCTCAGCCTCACTCCCCCCTCCATTCCTGTAAGCAGGGGAGATTCAGGCGCTCCCCACCAGGTGTGTTGTGGCTTCTTCTTTGCTCCTAGGTTTTTGAGAGCTGTTCTTGCAGTTCAGAGTTGGTTTTTCATGCTGATTTTTCCTAAATTGATTTGTATTCCAGTTTGGTGGTGAGAGCTGGGTGTCTGTGCATCCGCCTACTCTGCTGCCATCTTTTTCTCCTGTATATTTCCTTTAATAACTACTAAAAGTTTTTCTTTTTCACTTCACCCCAAACTGGGGCTTGCAGCTTGTCAAAATCAGCAGCAAGGTTTGTGTTACATTTCCCAAGTTCATGACTCTGGATCAGGAGTCTCTGGGTTTCATAAAGTGGAAACAACAGTCTCTGACCTAGGAGAGTTCACTTAGAATGTGAGAGAAACCAGAATGTTCTCAGCCAGTTTCCCCAAGCCCTGATCCTCTGGTCAGAGCTGATTCAGTAGCCTAAGTTAACTGAACCAGCTGGACACGTTTGCACTGAGGAATGGAGACAAGTCCCAAAAGCTGAATTGAAAATTTAATAATATATATATATATATATTACTTTAAAAAATAAGTTATAAAATTTAGACATTGTTCTTTTCCTTTTTTATTAGCAAGACAGAGAGAGAGTCAGGAACATTGAGTTGCTCTTGTATGTGCCCTGACTGGGGAATCGAACTGGCGATGTCTGTGCTCCAGGACAATGCTCCAACCGAGCCATCAGGCTAGGGCTTAATTTTTTCTTATTTATTCACTGATTGATTTACAAAGAGACAGAGGAAGGAAGAGAGAGAGGAGGAGGAAGGGAAGCATTCATTTGTTGTTCCACACAGTCATACATTCATTGGTTGCTTCCTATTTGTGTCCTGACTGGGGATCAAACCCACAATCTTGTTGTTTGGGGACAACACTCTTCATCAATTGAGCTTACAAACCAGGACCTAGACACTGTTTTAAACACTGTTTTTGTTTTGCTTTTTGTTTTAGTAAAGAACATAACCTTAAAAATTTGTTTGGCCATATGAGAACTTTAAATATCAAAGTTGTTAAGAAATATTTTTATGACTCTTAGCATACATTAAGTTTTTTTAAATGTTTATTTATATTAAAACTACTACAGGGAAGCATACCATAGTATGCATAATTATAATAATAAAAATACCACATTTTAGAAGTGATGCATAATATAGTCTGCGAGGACACAGAAAATGATGCCAATTTTCTCCCTAATCAGGTAGAATTCATTTGGAAAGAATTTGATAAATTACCAGTTTATTGGTATCTCTTTCAAACCATATTATCTCTTTAACACAGCTGAACCAGTTAACACTGTGCTACTAGAGGAATAGATGTGATTTTGACTCATATAATAACAGGTTGGCAATCCACAGAGAAAAAATAATTTTTATATCTGGAAACTATACCCTATATTTGTTGGTAACTTTCCAACAGCAGGTAACTCATCATTTATCAGAAGAGAATAAGGAGAGATAGTATAGTTGTCCCTGAACTGTCAGTACCAGTCAAAGACAAACAAAAAAACCCAAATTGATATTTCCTCTTCAGGCTACAGGTATTTTCTGTGAACTACCATGTTTTACCCTAGGAAGACTATCTTAGGGCTATTAAAATGTTATTATGGCATGATTAATTTCAGGTAATAAAGTTTTTCTGTATGGTCACTCTATGAATAAATTTTTTTATAACAATGATGATTGTAAGATGGTACCTTATTAATTCTGTTTGCATTTGGGACAAAATAAATGTTACATACCTCAGATCTGGGAAAATTTCTTGTAGGTGAAGTTTGACCTGAAATAATTGAATCTTGAGCTGAGATGTATGTAGATCCTAGAAAAAGAAGAGATACCTTTAAATATGATAAGATGATGTTACTAGAACAAGGGTGAATATTAATGAATAAAATTGGTCTAGTGTTCTCCCTGCTGAGCTACCACAATCTCTAGATTACCACAGTGGTGGATTTACTTGAGTTATGGATATATATATATATATATATATATATATATATATATGGATTATATAACCTTTTTGAATATTCACTGTCTATAAATTTCCAGTGGTTCAGCATCAGTTCCAAGGACAAGTCTCTAATCCTTAACTTCTGATCCTAATTCTTTTAACATTATGACCAGCTTAATAACTGTAACTAACCACAGACCATGGCCAGAAAAACATTTCATTTCATTCAGTCTGCAATAGAAAACTATTAACAACTTGAATAACAAAAGCTGTCTTTTTATAAAGCATACTTTCACAGAAAATGTATGGTGGATTAAAAGAAGGAGAAAGATATGGGAGCAAGGGTATTAAAGTAGTAAAGAATGGAAAAAACAGGGGCAGGAGCATTGGGAATGGACAAAAATAGAGGGCAAGGGAAATTAGAAAAGTAGATTAGACAGAAGGTGGCAACTATGGGATGCAAAGTACAAGAAGAAGAATTAAAGATAATTCATGTTTTGTTCCTAGGTGAAAAGTGAGCAATCAGGAAGATGATGAATTTGATTTTGTATTGAATTTGTGACAGTAATTATCCACTGGATGGAGATATCTGATATTTTCTGTGTGTATATTTAGGATATGCATATAAAAGAGCTTTTTAGTGACTTCCAGAAATCTAGTAAGGCACATGGAAAGTCAATGTACATTTCCAGTCAAAAGGATATGGGAAATAAGATGTATTGTCTGAGGGAAGTTGATGGCACTTGTGTCCATAAGGAACTTCCTAAGGACAGATTTCTGAACTGTAACCTATAAAATCATAATATGTAAATAACTTACTCTACTTATCACTATAAACAGCCAGAGCAGGGTCCCTAACTTCCACACTTTGCAAATTTCAAAAGCCATACTTATCAAGCAATTACTCAACTATTTGGGCTAATTATAACATCTATAATCATAAATAATTTTATACCATGCTTTATTTTCTAAGATAACTATAATTTTTACAACTAAGTAGAACTTGAAAAACTATTATGAAAACATAATTACATTCTTAACAAATAGTAAACAATTATATTTTTCATTTTTTTACCTTTATCGTGGCAAATACTTGATTTTTTAGTTATCAAGCCATCTTTCTATATGGTACATTAAAGAGAAAAAACATTCATTAGTAACTATATTTCTGGAAAAAGATTTTGCCTTCTATCAACCAAATACAGATTTCCCTCTTCCCTTTATCCTCTAACTCTGTCATGAAAATTATCTCAGGGACAATATCTTACCAACCTCCTAGAATTCCTTTCACAGGGATCTCAAATTTAACTATTTTGGAATTGAGTTTAGTATGTAGCAATGTACAAACTTGTTCCTCTTCCAATGTTCAACCTTTTGTTTAAAACGTGGAGTTAATTTAATGGTTGGTTCTAAAAGTTTAGAGTCATTCAGTTTGTTTCAGAGAAAGACAGTCCAATCCATTCCAATCTAATCTAATGCTTAATATATACACTGCTTAAAATCAAAATAAAATTTATCATCCCAGAATCTCAATTTACTGTGTCTCTCTGGCCCACTAGAGAATGAATACTTACAGGACTGTCTCATTCATCTTTGTATCCTGTGTCACCCAACTTCCTCATTTTCCTTCCCCTCTGGCTTACCACAAGACTTGATCAGCAGTAGATGCTCAATAAATATTAGCTATTATTATCATTACAATTGCTAAATATTTGTTTAGATTAGTCTCTGCTAAATTATATAATGAGTTTAGCACAAGGGAAACACAACACTTTCAGGAAAAAGGTTCAGTTCTCATGAATAGAACCTAATATTCCTATCCAATCAGTACCATGCTGATAGTAAAAGAGAGAGCTTATAGCAGTAAAAGTTACTAGAAAAATAATAATCAGCATACAGAAGTTTGAGATATAATTTTATACCTTTTTTTCAGTGCCATTGTGTCTTGTAGTTGACTGAAAAACTGAATTTGCTAATTTTTTTGAAACATTTTTTTAATTATTTTGAGATTGATCAATAACATTTGTTGTAGTTTCTAAAAGCAAAAGAAAGAAGCAAACACTGTAGTTTCATTAAAAAAATTATTGAAATATGATTAAAGTACAATAAACTGTGCTTAAATTGAATGGTTTTATCAATTTTATAAAGTCTACATCTGTGAAACCATCACTGCAATTAAAATAACATTTCCAGTGTTCTCAAACGTTTTTTTCATCCAACTCTGTAATCCATTCATCTTTCCCCTCCCATCCATTGACAATACTGCTGTGTATCTCTCACACACATTTTCTTGAATTTTGTAGAATTTTGTATGAATAGAATCATATAGTGTGTACTCTTCTTTTATTTTTACTTCTTGCTTGGCTTCTTTCATTCAACATAATGTCACATGTAATAATTTGTTCCTTCTTTTTTCTAAGAAGATTTCCAGTGTATGGATATGTCACAATTTGTTGTTGTTGTTGTTGTTGTTGTTGTTGTTACAGAGACAGAGAGAGAGGAACAGATAGGGACAGACAGGAAGAGAGAGAGATGAGAAGCATCAATTCTTCATTGTGGAACCTTAGCTGTTCATTGATTGCTTTCTCATATGTGCCTTGACCAGGGGGCTAAAGCAGACCGAGTGACCCCTTGCTCAAGCCAGCTACCTTGATCTCAAGCTGGTGAGCCTTGCTAAAACAAGATGAGCCTGTGCTCAAGCCGGCAACCTCGGGGTTTCAAACCTGGGTCCTCCACCCAGTCCAACACTCTATCCACTGCACCACTGCCTGGTCAGGCTATGTCACAATTTTTTATCTACTTCTTGTTGATTGGTAAGTAAACACTAAAAGTGTAAAACTGTTTACACTTTTTTCTTCTTTTAAGTAAACCTTTAAGAAATTTCATGGATAAGTCTTTGTGTGGACATATTTTTTCATATCTATTGGGTAAATACCTTGTATTGGGATGACTGGGTCAGATGGTAGCTATGTGTTTAACTTTTAATCCAAAGTATTTTTACCATTTTATATACCATTCATCAGTTTATCAGCCTTTCAATTCTTCTACAACTTGTCAATACTTAGTAATCAGAAGAAAAAAATAGTAAAGATAAAAGTGAAAATCAAAGAAACAGAAAAACAAAAGAGAAAACAAAACTCACAGTTTACTCTGAGAAGTTCAAAAGGGATAAACCAGATTGATCAGGAAAAATAGAAGACATAAATTTCTAGTATCAGGAAAATTAGAGATAACAGCACAACAGTTTATAGATAATACTAAAAATAAGAATAAAAGAATACCATGAAAAATGTATGGCAATAATTTAAAAATTTTGTATGCAAGGGACAAATTCCTAGAACAATGCAAACTACCAAATTTATTCATGAATAAAGAGATATTGTGCCTGACCAGGCAGTAGTGCAGTGGATAAAGCATCAGACTGGGATGCGGAAGACCCAGGTTCAAGACCGGGAGGTTGCCAGCTTGAGTATGGGTTCATCTGGTTTGAGCAAAGCTCACCAGCTTGGATCCAAGGTCGCTGGCTTGAGCAAGGGTTTAGTTTACTCGGTCTGCTGTAGCCCCACGGTTAAGGCACAAAATAGAAAGCAATCAATGGACAACTAAAGTGCCAAAACAAAGACTTGATGCTTCTCATCTCTCTCCGTTCCTGTCTGTTTGTCCCTACCTATCCCTCTCTCTGACTCTCTGTCTCTGTCAATAAAAGAGAGAGAGAGAGAGATTGTAAGGAACCTTATATCTATTAAAGAAATTAAATATGTAATTAAAACATTTCCTCAAAGAACACTTCGAGCTCAAGCGACTTCACTTCTGAACTATACCAAATAGCTAAAAAGAAATTACATGAATTCTACACAAACTCTTCCAAAAAATTGAGGAGTGAATATTTCTCTCAAATCATGCTTTGATACCAAGATCACTGCTATATGAAAATCACTACAAGCTATTACAAAAAAAGAAAAACTCAGTCAATACTTCCCATGAGCAAAGAAACAAAAATTATAAATAAAATAAGCTAAAATAACAATACATAATAAAGATAATACATAATAGGTAAATGAGGTTTATCCTAAGAATGCTGGGTTGGTTTAACCTTTAAAAATAAGTCAAGGTCAACTAAAACAGTATGGTATTGGCAGAAAAATAGACCTCAGACCAATGGAACAGAATAGAAAGTTCAGAAATAAAACCACATATATATGGTCAAATAATTTTTGATAAAGGGGCCAACAGCACACAATGGAGAAATGAAAGCATCTTCAACAAATGGTGCTGGGAAAACTGGAAAGCCACATGCAAAAGAAGGAAACTCGACTACAGTTTGTCCCCTTGTACTAAAATGAATTCAAAATGGATCAAAGACCTAAATATAAGACCTGAAACAATAAAGTACATAGAAGAAGACATAGGTTCTAAACTCATGGACCTTAGTTTTAAAAAGCATTTTATAAATTTGACTCCAAAGGCAAGGGAAGTGAAGGCAAAAATAAATGAATGGGACTACATCAGAGTAAGGAGTTTTTGCTCAGCAAGAGAAACTGACAACAAAATAAACAGACAGCCAACTAAATGGGAAATGATTTTTTCAAACAACAGCTCAGATAAGGGCCTAATATCCAAAATATACAAAGAACTCATAAAACTCAACAACAATCAAACAATCCAATAAAAAAAATGGGAAGAGGACATGAACAGACACTTCTCCCAGGAAAAAATACAAATGGCCAACAGATACATGAAAAGATGCTCATCTTCATTAGTTATTAGAGAAATGCTAATCAAAACTGCAATGAGATACCACTTCACACCTGTTAGATTAGCTATTATTAACAAGACAGGTAATAGCAAATGTTGGAGAGGCTGTGGAGAAAAAGGAACCCTCATTCACTGTTGGTGGGAATTAAAGTAATACAACCATTATGGAAGAAAGTATGGTGGTTCCTCAAAAAACTGAAAATAGCCTGACCAGATGGCGCAGGTCAGGAAATAGGTGGCGCAGTGGATAGAGCATCGGACTGGGATGCAGAAGGACCCAGGTTCGAGACCCCGAGGTCGCCAGCTTGAGCGCGGGCTCATCTGGCTTGAGCAAAAAAAAAAAGCTCACCAGCTTGGACCCAAGGTCGCTGGCTCCAGCAAGGGGTTACTTGGTTTGCTGAAGGCCCGCGGTCAAGGCACATATGAGAAAGCAATCAATGAACAACTAAGAAGTCGCAACGTGCAACGAAAAACTAATGATTGATGCTTCTCATCTCTCTCTCCGTTCCTGTCTGTCTGTCCCTGTCTATCTCTGCCTCTGTAAAAAAAACAAAAAAACTGAAAATAGAACTACCTTATGACTCAGCAATCCCTCTACTGGGTATATACCCCCAAAACTCAGAAATATTGATACGTAAAGACACATGCAGCCCCATGTTCATTGCAGCATTGTTCACAGTGGCCAAGACATGGAAACAATCAAAAAGCCCTTCAATAGAAGACTGGATAAAGATATGTGGCACATACACACTATGGAATACTACTCAGCCATAAGAAATGATGACATCGGATCATTTACAACAAAATGGTGGGATCTTGATAACATTATACGGAGTGAAATAAGTAAATCAGAAAAAACCAAGAACTGCATTATTCCATACATAGGTGGGACATAAAAACAAGACTAAGAGACATTGACAAGAGTGTGGTGGTTATGGGGGGTGTGGGGAAGGAGAGGGAAGGAGAGGGGGGGAGGGGAGGGGCACAAAGAAAACTACATAGAAGGTGATGGAGGACAATCTGACTTTGGGTGATGGGTATGCAACATAATTGATTGACAAGATAACCTGGACATGTTTTCTTTGAACATATGTACTCTGATTTATTGATGTCACCCCATTTAAGTTAATAAAAATTAAAAAAAAAATAAGTCAAAGTAATTCACCACATTAAGTGAAAAAGGAAACAATTTAGATCATTATCTCAAAGAGACAAAAAAATATGATAAAATTAAATACCCATTCATAACAAAACCTTATAGTGAACTAAGAATATAAAGATTTGTCCTTTCTCTGATAAAATTTATCTTCAAAGGTCTAGAACTAATATTAAAATTGATATCTATTCTATTTCCTTATGTTTTGGAATAAGATTAGGATGTACACAATCACTATTTTCTTTAAAACTATCCTGGAGGTCTTGGCCAGCAAGAAAAACAACAAAGGGTGGACCCAAATAAAATTCCAGCAAACGTTGTAGAACAGGGGTTGGGAACCTACGGCTCGCGAGCCAGATGTGGCTCTTCTGATGGCTGCATCTGGCATGCAGACAAATCTTTAATAAAAAAAAAATAATGTTAAAAATATAAAACATTCTGATGTATTACAATCCATTCATTTCCTACCGTTCACGTTCACAATTGCGGGTGGCTGGAGCCAATCACAGCTGTCCTCTGAGACAACCCCTAATTTTTATTGGATAATGTGTAATGTACATGGGTCATTGTGAGGTCAGGAAGTAAACTTCCCCTCCTTTTAATCAAGTAGTGAGCTAGCTAATTGCAGAAACCCTTTTGACGAAGAAGATGGCTAAAAGAAAAAAAGATGAGGAGTATCATAATTTTTAGCAGGAATGGATGAGGAATTCACCTTTGTGGAGAGAGCAGGTTCTGCAGTGTGTCTAATATGCAATGATAAAATTGCATCAATGAAACAGTCAAATATAAAGTGGCACTTCGACACATGCCATACTACATTTGCATCTAAATATCCAACAGGGGACAGCAGAAAGAAAGCATGTCAAGAGCTACTATGCAGAGTGCAAGCTAGTCAGCAGCAACTCCGTGTTTGGACCCAACAAGGTGACTGGAATTTGGCTAGCTTTGCTGGTGCTTTAGCAATTGTGAGAAATGGAAAGCCATTCACAGATGGAGAGTATGCCAAAACATTCATGCTTTATGTTGCCAGTGAACTTTTTGATGACTTTTTGGATAAAGACAAGATAATGAAACAAATAAAAGACATGCCTCTGTCGGCAAGAACTGTTCACGATTGTACCATCATGATGGCAAATCAAATTGAGGCAACACAAGTGAAGGACATAAATGCAGCACCATTCTTTCTCTCACTTTGGATGAGTCAACAGACGTAAGCCGTTTATCCCAGTTCAGCGTCATTGCAAGGTATGCTGTCAGTGACACACTACGTGAGGAAAGTCGTGCTGTTTTGCCTATGAAAGAGACAACAAGAGAGGAGGATTTATTCAAGTCTTTCACTGAGTTTGCTAAAGAAAAAAATCTACTGATGGATAAACTTATTTCAGTGTGTACTGATGGTGCTCCGTGCATGGTGGGGAAAACAGAGGAAGCATACATGAAAAGAGACCCATCCAAAGTTTTCACTGCATCCTACATCAGGACGCAATTTGTGCTCAGATGTGTGGCGAGCAGCTTGGTGAGGTGATGTCGCTGGTCATTCGGGTGGTCAACTTTATTGTTGCCCGAGTTTTAAATGATCGCCAGTTTAAAACACTGCTGGATAAAGTTGGGAATAATTATCCTGGTCTGCTTCTGCACAGCAATGTGCATTGTTTGTCAAGAGGGAAGGTGCTCAGCCATTTTGTAGCTTGTCTGAGTGAAATCCAGACTTTTCTTGAAATGAAAAACATCGAGCATCCTGAGTTAGCTAACACCAACTGGCTCCTGAAGTTCTACTATCTCATGGATATGACTGAACATCTGAACCAGCTCAATGTGAAAATGCAAGATGTTGGAAATACAGTCTTATCCATTCAACAAGCAGTGTTTGCATTTGAAAACAAGCTGGAATTCTTCATCACTAACATTGAAACAGGTCGGTTTACTACACTTTGAAAAACTGGGAGAGTTTGAAGATGCATGCACAGCAAGTGACCCTGCTCAACATCTTGATCTCCAGTAGCTAGTGGGCTTCACATCTAATCTCCTGCAGTCATTCACAGCACGCTTTGGATAATTTCGTGAGCACACTCGTCTTTTTAAGTTCATCACCCATCCACACAAGTGTGCAGTGGACAGCGCCAACCTGAGTTACATCCCCGGTGTCTCTGTCAGAGATTTTGAGCTACAAGCTGCTGACCTGAAGGTCTCAGACATGGGTGAATAAGTTCAAGTCACTGAATGAAGATTCGGAAAGACTTGCACGACAGCAAGCAGAGTTGGCGAGCAAACACAAGTGGGGAGAAATGAAAAAACTTCAACCTGTGGACGAGCTGATTGTTAAAACTTGGAACGTGCTTCCCATCACATACCACACACTGCAGCATGTGAGTATTGCTGTACTGACAATGTCTCGCTGTACGTATGCATGAGAGCAGTCTTTCTCACATCTAAAGAACGTTAAGACCAACCTATGATCACGTTTAACAGATGGAAATCTCAACGCCTGCATGAAGTTTAACCTCACCACGTATCAACCAGACTACAAAACCATCAGCAAAACCATGCAGCACCAGAAGTCGCTTTAATGGTAAAAAGTACTTTATTCATCATTGGTTAGCAACAGCATAACAACGTTATTAAAAAGAATTCAGAGACCTATTGTACTTTAAAAGTGTTGGTCTTACATAAAATGCACACATTTACTTGTATTTAGTGTTAAACATATTGTATGACTCTCACGGAATTACGTTTTAAAATATGTGGCATTCATGGCTCTCTCAGCCAAAAGGGTTCCCAGCCCCTGTTGTAGAAATTGGAGAGCTGATTCTAAAATTTTTATATAAAAACAAAGGCCCTAGAAAAGTAAGTCAATCTTGAGAAATAACAAACATTGGAGAACTCAAACTGTCAAATTTCAAGGTTATAAACCCACAGCAATTAAGAGAATCTGTATTAACATTAAGACAGACAAATTGATTAATAAAACAGAAAAGAATTTTCAGAAATAGGTCCATATATGATATATAGCGTCACTTTGTCTTTTTAAAGATGCCAATAGGCCCTGGCCGGTTGGCTCAGTGGTAGAGTGTCGGCCTGGCGTGCAGAGGTCCTGGGTTCGATTCTCGGCCAGGGCACACAGGAGAGGCGCCCATCTGCCTCTCCACCCCTCCACCTCTCCTTCCTCTCTGTCTCTCTTTTCCCCTCCCGCAACGAGGCTCCATTGGAGTAAAGATGGCCCGGGTGCTGGGGATGGCTCCTTGGCCTCTGCCCCAGGCGCTAGAGTGGCTCTGGTCATGGCAGAGCGACGCCCCGGAGGGGCAGAGCATCGCCCCCTGGTGGGCAGAGCATCGCCCCCTAGTGGGCGTGCCGGGTGGATCCCGGTCGGGCACATGCGGGAGTCTGTCTGACTGTCTCTCCCCGTTTCCAGCTTCAGAAAAATACAAAAAACAAAAAAAACAAAAAGATGCCAATAAAACTCAATAGTGTTGAAACAATTGAAGGTGTACAATATAAGCTTGGATAATTCTGTCCTCCCAGATAACAAAAAGCTATAAAAAAATCACTCAGGTTATGTCACAAAGGACTCAAAGAGCTTTACTGAACAGGTTTCCTGGGCCAGAACTGTCACAGTATCAGCATTAATGAACACAATACCAGCAATGTATTGAAGAACATCAAATTTAAATTGGTTAATTCATAATGACACAAAAACACTAATTACTCAATGTTGGAGGATGCCAATGAGTCATTCATTATATTAGCAACTGATAAATAATGTTAAAATATTAAGCATCAGTCTGGTTTTCCTAAGTATTCTATACCACAATGTAATCAAACAGTACATTGAGGGGAAGTTTCTTTTTATAGAAGTATTCCAGCTAATCTATGATGAAGGAATGATAGAATTAAAATATCCCAATTTTGCAGCCCCTAATTAATTCTTTTTTTTTATTGATTTTTTAATTGATTTTTAGAGAGAGGGGAGAGAGAGAGAAGGGGGAGGAGCAGGAAGCATCAACTCCCATATGTGCCTTGACCAGGCAAGCCCAGGGTTTCGAACCGGCAACCTCAGTGTTCTAGGTCGACGCTTTATCCCACTGCGCCACCACAGGTCAGGCCCCCCTAATTAATTCTTAAATTTTGGTTTTGTACATAAATGGCTGTTAACATCACAAAGAGAAAGGTAATCAGATATTATATGCCTCCTGATGGAAAGACACACCATTTATGAATCAGTCTTGCCTAAAAAAAGAAATTGAACCTAAAATGTATCAATCTAACTAGTTTTTATAGAAAATACAAAAGAAATAAGAAATAACATACATAACTGTACCATATAGATGCAATCAGCAAAAGTACAGTCTGTGAGGATCTCAACAGTACAAGCAATTGAGTTTATTCAACAAATATACTGTAATTTATAAAAAGAGGGATATATATAGCAAGAGAACTTATAGATTAAGGGTCTGAAAAGAAAACTATTGCAATGTGCATCAATGTACAATAAATTCAAACTAACATCAAAACATTTTTGTGATATTCCATAAATAGTGATTAAATATATGATTATATTAAGGAATTATTTGTGCAATGTGGAAATAGTACTGCAGTTATGTATTAAAATATAATCCGCCTGACCAGGCGGTGGCGCAGTGGATAGAGCGTCGGACTGGGATGCGGAAGTACCCAGGTTCGAGACTCCGAGGTCCCGCGCGGGCTCATCTGGCTTGAGCAAAGAGCTCACCAGCTTGGACCCAAGGTCGCTGGCTCCAGCAAGGGGTTACTCGGTCTGCTGAAGGCCCACGGTCAAGGCACATGTGAGAAAGCAATCAATGAACAACTAAGAAGTCGCAACGCACAATGAGAAACTGATGATTGATGCTTCTCATCTCTCTCTGTTCCTGTCTGTCTGTCCCTGTCTATCTCTGCCTCTGTAAAAAAAAAAAAAAAAAAAAAAAAAAAAAAAAAAAAAATATATATATATATATATATATATATATATATATATAATCCTTATCTTTTAGATAAGTCCTGACATATTGATAGATGGAATGGTATTATGTGCAGGATGTACTTTGAAACATTATGGCAGCAGGGAAACACTATACGGTGCATAGACAGAACAAAATTTTCCATGAGTTATGTTGAAATTAAAGGATAAGCACATAAGGGTTCTCTCTCTCTCTCTTTTAATGTTTGAAATGTTTATAAGAAAAGCTAGAAAGAGTCATTGACAAAACTGTGAAAATATTTGCCATATAAATAAAACAAAGATGAATACTTTTGTCATATCAAAGAGAACTAATACAAATTGACTACAAATAAAAAGCAGAACATATACAAACCATGAAGGAAAAAAATGTAAAATTTTATTACATTAAGAAGTTTTATATATCAAGAGACAAAGGGAATAGAAACACCACATAAACTGAAAGAAATTTGCTATACCATATATATATATATTAATGAGTGTCTAGTATGATTAAAATAACCTTTCAAATCCATAACAAAAACAATGCAGTAGAAAAATGGACAAGTTATTTGAAAAGATAATTTCTCAGAAGAGGAAACAATACTCAGAATTTCTGTGCCTACATATATAACACCTATAGAGTCTCTTATCCAAGAACAGTAAGAGTTATAAATGTACAAGGATTTTCAGTGCAAGGTTGTTCAAAGAACAGATAATTCTACCAACAAAAAACAGGATGTATGAATTGTGGTATATTCAAATAATGGGATAAGATTAGCAACAAAATGAAGTGTGATAGGTAAAACTTCTGAAACGTAAAGCTGAGTGTAAAAGCAAGTCACAATAGCATATCAATTATACTAAAATATCTTAAATAATGGTATCTATAATATATGTGTATATTTAAGGGTACACATTCATATAATAAATATATTTTTTAAATGATGATTATGATAATTAGCAGATTTGGATAGTAGGTCTCTTTGTTCAGGAAGGAGGTCTGCTTAAGGGAAATTTGGCAAAGGATAAAAACACTAAAGTGGGGAAAAACGGAAACAAAGTAATACACACCATGATATATCATAAACTGCTCAAAACTACCCTCTGTAAAAATAAAATATATAAAAATCCTAACAACCAGAGAAAAATGTCACGTTACTTATAGAGGATTAACAATTTCAATACTGTAGTTATTTCATTTGAACCATGGGGACATAAATGAAGTGGAACAACAGTTTTTCTAAGATCTGGGAGGAAAAACACCTGTCAACTTGCAATTTTATATCAAGTGAAAATAGTAATTTTCAGGAATGAAGATAAAATAAAGACATTCATAAATGAAGAAAAACTAAAATAATTTAGTGCCAGAAAATCTGTTCTAAAAGAAACGTTTTGGGACATTCTACAGACTGAGGAAAGAACAAAACCTGGGATACCATGAATTAAAGGGCAACCAAAATGATAACTATTCAAGTACTTATAATAGACTGTTCTTCCTCAATTTAGTTATTTAAAATCAAATGCATTACAGTGTCTAAGTGGAGGTTTGTTATATGCAGATAAAATACAAAACTATACCAAATTTGAGAGAGATAGTCATATTACTACTAAGGTTTCCACATTCCACTTAAATAGGTAGAGTATTCGTGATTGATTGTAGAAAGCTAACAAAGTACATTATCTAGAACAGTAATTTTTAAAAAGTCAGTACAAAAGGACATTAGTAACAATAGCCATGGACAATTGAAAACCAAATTTTAAAAATACCATGTAATAGCAAAAAATTAAAGTATTTATGTCTACATATAATACAACATATACAAAATCTGTATGCTGAAAACTAAAAAACATGTATGGGATAAAGTAAGGACAACCTAAACAAGTAGAGATAATGTATTTATGGATTGGAAGATTCTATATGGTAAAGATTTCTTTTCTTCTCAGATTGATAGGTAGATTTATTTAATGTACTTCATTCAAAAACCCCAGCATACTTTTTGTCAACAAGCTGATTATAAAATTTATATGGAAAAGGCAAATTAATAAAAATAGCCATAAAATTTTTGAAGAAGAAAAAAATAGTTGGTGGAACTATACTTGGTTTTAAGACAATTAAAAGCTACAGCAATCAAGACAGTGCAGTAATGGCAAGGGCTAATCAATGGATCAGTAAATGAAAAGGCCAGTCACAGACACAGAGAAAATATCACATATCTGAAAAGACTTGCATTCAGAATATATAAATAAGTCCTAAAATTCAATAGTAAGAAAACTACCCAATTAAAAATGAGCAAAAAGCTTCAACAGATAATTTACTAAGCAAGATTTACAGAAGGCAAACAGCATATGAATAGATATTCAACATCACTATCCATCAGGGAAATACAAAGGAAAACCACAGAGAACTACCACTACATTTATTAGAATGGTTAAAATCAACGTTGTGGGTAATACCAATGCTTGCAATGATGTGTAGATAATGGATTTCTCTTGCATTACTGATGGGAATGCAAAATGTTATAACACTCTAGAACACTGGGGCAGTTATTTATAAACTTTAACATAACATATGACCCAATAATCCCTTGTTCACACAAAATACAGAATACAAATACTACTAACACTTCTATTTGTAATCACCAAAACTGGGAAACAACCCAAATTTTCTTCAGTTGGTGACTATATAAAGAATTTCTGGTGCATACCTGCAATGGAATACTACTCAGCAATAAAAAAGAGAAAATCATTGACACACGCAATAACTTCAATGATTTCAAAGGCATAATGCTAACTGAAAGAAGCCATTATCGAAAGGCCAATACCTTATGATTCCTTTTATAAGACACACCCCAAAGGGGAGGGAAGCCTATAATGAAGCAGAACATATCAGTGGATACCTGGGTTATTAGTGGGAGGGAGGGAGGTGTGACTGCAAAAGGAAAATTTTAGAATGTTGGAACTGCTCTTATGTGACTGTGGTAAAGGTCACACAAATGCATACATATATTAAAACTCATGAAATTGTATAAAAAATTCCATTTCACTTTAGTGAAGCAAAATAAATACCTCCAGATATTTTTTTGAGACTGAAAAACTGCAGAGACAAGATCAGAAGCAGGGGTTATAGGGAACTTAAGGCTCTGAACTCTGAGAGTTGCTGGCTACAAACTGTGGGGCACATTGCCCAGAGAGTGTAAAAGCAATGACACTGGGCAGAGTCTGTTTCAGGGTTCAGTGATGAAATTGAAACCAAGAAGGTTTGATTGTGGTGTATAGGAAAGAGGAGCACTTCTCATAATCCATAATTGGTGATGTCACTGCTGTATATTCTAAAACTCACAAAAAAGAATGACTCCCATGTGACTTTTCTTAGAGTGGAGTGGATAGATAAATCCCCCCCTTCCAAATATGTATCAATATATTTTCAGAATTTATCTTTTAATAGAATGTCTCCCAACTATGCTTAAAATTTACAGGTCTGTTCTCCACACAGTTGTCCCAGATAGACTGGTAACTTGGTGGGGCTGAAAACAATATGTTCCATCTGGCATATTTTCCTTCCATCCACGGAGACTTTCTGATACGAGCAAAACCAGTCTGGGCTGCATCAAACCCTAGAGTTTCAGGCAATCATCCTGTGTGAGATAACTAACTGCTTTAGATACTGGGAATTGAGTTTTACTGTCTGCAATTCAGTAGATGTGGGGCTAGTGTTGTCATAATTGTGTGTTGTAAGAACTCTTTGGTGTTTCATACAAAAATCTTTGGAATTAAAAATGAGAGCCATAAAGTTTAGAGATGAATCAGCTCAACTTCAATGGTTCTGAGAATGAAATACAGCATCAGCTAAAGCAACCCTATCTCTTCCCAGGTTTCTGAGCTCCATGAAACTGACTGATCAAATTACATACTCGGGGAGGAAAGGTTTTGAGCTTTTCTTTTTCTTTAGAATTTGTTCTGATAAGAACAAAGAAATTTAACTTTTATTCTTTAATTTTTCCCTGGAAATGTAGTAGTGGGAGGAACAATATTGTTCAATTTTGAGGAATCTAACACTTTTGGCAGTGTAATATTTGAAGGATTTTTATGCTCTTATTTGGGTTCCTGTGAGCTCTAATGGACAACATGAAGTAATACAGTGTCAGATAAATAGTAAAGTGAAATTTCAATAGGGTTCATGCTAGCTTTGCAGTTACTGTACTTATGACTCACTTCCAAGTTCTCTAAAATAATTTTGAGCATAAAAATTATTTTGCAATTTGTTAGGTTCCATGTACTGTTTATTTAATAGCAATAAACCCTTCATTTAATTTTTTATGAAATGATCATAGAATGTTAAGTTCAAAACACTAAATCAGGAAGTGGAGACAAAATCATGAAAGTAATAGAAGCTGTATCATTGCTGGTAAGAATCACTGTAAATCAGTCATTTGATAACAGAACAGAGGATTTATCTGCATTTAAGCAAAAGAGTCCACCTAAACGCAGTCTTTCCCCAAATTACTGTTTAGCATTTCTTATCACACTATTTAATTACCATAAATTCCTTTTTGCTTTCTGGTCACAGACAGGATAAATTAACTTTATATCATCATAAATCTTCTTCTTTGGAGAATGAGCTTAAAGAAATGTAATAAAATATTTATTTTGAATAATGGTGATGTCTTATCCAAGGTTGACTGTTTTCTTTTTTTTTTTTTTAATTATTTTTATTTATTTATTTATTTTAGAGATGAGAGAGAGAAGAGGGGGAGGAGCAGGAAGCATCAACTCCCATATGTGCCTTGACCAGCCAAGCTCAGGGTTTTGAACCAGCGACCTCAGCATTCCAGGTTGATGCTTGATCCACTGCGCCACCACCAGTCAGGCAAGATTGACTGTTTTCATGCCCGAGAGGAATTAAGCCATATGCTAAATTTTCATGCGGAACATTGGAGAGGTATTGGAGAAGATGGAGAGGTGTGAAATAGGAAGAAAGACAGTAACTCTCAAAGTACTGTCCCTTCAAGTTAAATGACATATTTGGAGAGAGAGAAGTTTCTTCTGGCAGAAAGGAAAAGCTACACTGTTGAACTGTAAAATGTAATTTCCTCTCTGTGGGTTGGATGCTAACATAACTACTAGCTGGAGACCCACCAGCCCACAGTGACTATTGCACTTCTTAGTTGTGCCCCACAACCTGGAATAAGCAACCATATACATACCTCGTTTTTGTGATAGAGGTGATTATAGTTCTTTTTCCTAACCATTTGGTAGGCCAAAGGATCCTTTACAGCATGTGTGCTCAATGGATTTCTTATCAGAAATGTAAACTGTGAGAGTGATCTGTCTTCCCACTGTAGTAGATTCACCTGAGAGTCCCTTCCTCTCCCATTCTCTCTTGTGTCCCTCCGAAAGCTCTCTGCTTCATGGAAGATGACAGCAGTACTAAAGAGGTATAATTTAATTTCATTTGTGAAACAAATATTCTTATTCTCTGTCACCTTGATAATATAAATTAATTTATATTCTACTTCTTCAAAAGTAGGAGATTTGAGGTAACAAATGTTTAAATGTCGACTTGAAACTTTTCCTATTAAATGAGAAAGTTAACAGTTAAAGAGTAAGAGACATATGTATATACTTACGGAGGTGATTTCTGAAGCATGACATTGCTGTCATTATGTCAATGAGCTGAATAGATTAGTTCATTCAGCAAACATATTTCATTTATACTTACGTACAATGAGTAGTAGATACTCTGTGAAACACAAAGGTTACGATATTATGGGTGATTAAGACAGAAGTATGTGCAGGTATATCAGGAATGACACAAAGTAGCCTTGGCCAGGTAACTCAGTTGGTAAGAGCATGATCAATACTCCAAGGTTGTGGGTTCAATCCCTGGTCAGGGTACTTACAAAAACCAATAATGAATGCATAAATAAATGAAAAAACAGATTGATGTTTCTCTCTCTCTCTCTCTCTCTCTCTCTCCTGCTTTCTCTTTCTCTCTAAAATCAATAAATTTTAAAAAAAAAGGATGACACAAAGTATACTACAGGGTTTATCAGGAGAGAGATGTCTTGATTAGGGTTATTAAGTAAGGCTTTATGGAGTTTCACTGACAATGGAGCCTAAATAATTGTAGGATTTGATGGTCAGTAAGCATGTAATTCCAGGTTGAGAAAATTGGAAAAGAGAGGTACAGAAGTATGAAAGGTAATTTGTATTTTAGGAATGATCAGTAGTCTCATTTGATTGGACAATGACATAAATTGAGTACTAACTATGGGCTAGAAATGTTAAACTCCTTTAAAAAATTATTTAGGAGTATTATCTTTGGTTTCAATGATGAAATTATAGCTTAGAGAGTTTAAGGTATTTGTACAAGCTCTTTACATGGCTGGGAAAATAGTAAAGCAGGACTTAGACTTCAGCAGTTTGGCTCAAGAGTCTATGTAAGTAAATGCTTGGATTACAGCTGCCTTCTTCAAGGAAATATGTGAAATACAATAAATTTGTTAGATTTGGTTTGGACCCTACATGGTGATGAATTGTTGCCTAACAAGACTGAGATTCATTAGAGAGGTAATGAGGATCTTTAAGTTTTAAGTATAATTAGTTAAAAAATGGATTTAAAGTAGATTATATTAAGAGCCAGTGGAGACTAGTTAGTCATTACTGGAGTAACATACATAGGTTCTCATCTAGAAACAAATGAAGATAGGGACAGAGGTAGGACTGATGAGATGCTATGATGATAACTGCATAGAAGATGATCATATATTTCCTCATACTGTATAGTCACAGATAATTAAAATAAAGTTAATATTTTTGCATTCAGGCCATGAAATTTTAATATCATTAATTAAAATAATTTGATAAAGTCCCCTATAATCTTATAATGTTATAAATAACAAGAAGCGGGTAGAGATTAAGCATAGCAAAGTAGTGATTGACTTTTTTTCTTTTTCTCCTTTCATTCTTCCTTATTCCTCCTTCTCTAATTTCTCTCTTCCCTTTGTTTTTCTCTGTTACTGTTTATTATTCTTTCTGGCTGACAACATAGCAGAAGACTATGTTGGTATATATTAACAATTATCTTAAATGTAACCTTTTCAACTTTCAGTAGCAAAAAATACATTAAGTATAGGGAAATTGGTTAGAACTTCAGTATAAGCAGGTTTGCCTACTGAACCATTAGATAAGATTATTTTTGTTCATGTTAATTTTTACATATATGTCTATTTTCAACTTGAACAATAATTGGGAAATGCCAAGAACTGTGCCTTATACAATGAGTATAAGTAAACAAAGTTTTACAAAATAAATTTTATATAAATACATAGAAAAGTACTTTCTACACAGCCACCTCAGCTTCTAATGTTCTTACATTTAGAATACATTCCAATCTGTCCTCTGTAATCTGATATGTTTTTTTCTCATATCTTCTCTTTTAAAGTCATTTTCTTGCATTTTTTTGTAAATGATAAGCCATTTTCTTCTCTAAAATAGCTTGTTTCTAAAACATTAAAGGAAATATATTGGTTAACATCAAATTGCTATTTAGCAATGAAAAACAAATACTTATAATATGGTAGTATATTGAAATTGAATAGTCACTCCTGTCTTGACTTGTGAGGTTACTATGAGTACAAATTTGGGAAGGAGTAAATTTCCATTTGTGGTCAAACATGATGAATATACATATTAACATATGGTTACAATTTACTTTACTGCACCTAGTGAGAGAACTAGTCCAGTTTCAGGTCAGAAATGATCTTATAATCCATAACTATCTTGAGAAATTGAGGACATTTCTAAATCATCTTCAGCTGGAGGATTCCTGAGTAATTTAACCACAAATCACTCAGGCCTACCATAGGTAAACAGAATATAATACAAGAAATGTGACTTCTCTTTGTGAATCTCTGGACTAATATTGATCCTAGATGTACCAGAAAGGATAGAACTGCACAGAACTGCTCAGACTGTTCTCTAGTACATTACGCAAGAGAATGGATCAGTACATGCATATGAGAAAACTACCGAAGGCCATAGAAAGGACAAACCATCCTAAAGAATTAGAGAGAACAGTGCTCCTCAGCTACTTATCATGTCTATTCTCGTCAGCCACCCTTGAAAAATTTCATTCACAGTGCATTGGGTAGAGCATTAAAGTGGGTTTTGTCTCAGTACTAAAGAATAACTAGTCCCAGATGAAATGTGGTTCTGGCTCCATCTAACACATTTTAAAAAGTAAGCCCTATAACAATCAAACTGTTTCTAAATAAATTATTTACTTCCAAGGAAAAAGCTAAAAATATTTATAAAAATTAAAATCACTCAGCACCCAAATGTTAAAATCAAAGACAAAAATATTAACATAGATAAAATAACTTCATTCCACATATTCACAAGCTAAAGACATGGAAGATATAAAAAGAACAAAAGTTATTTTTTTATTATTAATTTTAATAGGGTGACATGAATAAATCAGGGTGCATATATTCAGAGAAAACATCTCCAGGTTATTTTGACATTTAATTATGTTGCATACCCATCAAAAATCATTTTCCTAAATGTGTTAGATGGCAATATGATGGATACATTACAGCATAATAGGCAAATTCAGAAAAAGAGTTATGAAAATTTTTACTATAGAATTATTTTTATACTCTCAAATTATTTGGTAATCATCTTTGATGTTAAAAATAAAGTTAGAAGTAGTAGTATCATTTAGAAACAACGGTTGTTGATTTCCCTTAATCTAAAATGATCTAAGTAATTTATATAATTTCTTATTAAGTATCTCTCATGACCAAACCGCACCCCTACCCTACTGAAGTATAGAAGCAAGCTCATATCAAGTCTTGGAAGTCTTCAAAGTTTTTAAAAAATAATCTTCAACCCACTTTATTGTTGCTGGTAATGTAGCCATCTCTCTTTAATCTCCTCAGGATATTTTTGCACGAATGGTATGGTCTTAAATGTGGATCCTGAAGACTTTTATATTAGTTTCACAAAAGTCTACAATACAGATCACTCAGGTTAAAACCATAAGAAGGTTGAAAAAACTGCAAACACAATGTAAAAAGATAACAAATGTAAAATTAATGAATTTCACTTTTAAATGTAAATCTGCATATTAAAATGACTAGGGTACTCATTAAAAATAAAGCATGCAAGAAGAATCTGAAGTAGGGAAAACCAGAAGCAGAATGATTTGGATTGAATAATACCAATTGCTTATTTCTACTCCCCCACCACCACCACCACCACCATACTGGTCTGAATTATTCTAGAAATCCACCCTCACTCACGTCCTCCACTGATCTCCATCAATCCCTGGACCTGAGCCAGAGAAGAAAGGAAAAGAGGAATAGGAGAATAGGATAAAATTTGGTTTAATGTATAAACGTAATGCTAAGTTTCTCCATTTCCCTCCTTCCTCTTCTAGGTCAAGGCTCTGCTTTTGAAGGATAAAGAGATAATATTAATTATAACTATTAAACTCAATAATCTGAAAATGATGAAAAGTACAAACTGTATTCCCAAGATTCATGGAAAAAAATTTATCAAAAAAATAGAAGTAAAGCTCAGATATTAAAGATGATGGATTAGAGTTATTGTATCTTGGGGTCTAGGGTTTTATTTATAAAAGAAACCCAACAATCTCTGAGTGCTACAGTTAGAAAAAATGTTCAAGATTTAAATTAAAAAGTACAATGTATTGAAGAACCAGGTATAAAGGATATTGATAGGAACTAAGATTTCTCCATATGTGTAAAGACCAAACACAAGTTTGGACAAAAGCCATTAACTTATAAAAGAAGGAAAATATCAGCTAATAAGCATGTTTCTATATTTGTTACTTTAGAGGAAATAGCTTAGTTATTTAGTCTCATTTATAAATTAAAACATTATCAAAGTGGTTCTGTGTGTGTGTGTGTGTGTGTGTGTGTGTGTGTGTGTTCTTTGTCTATTTTTCAATAGCAGGATGGTGTTAATGTGTTAAGGGAAAAATCTGTGAAAGGGAAAAATTGGATGATAGGAGTAGGTGTGGATGTTGTCCTAATGTTATCACTTTATTTTTGTTTCCATTATCCTTCTTTTTTTCTTTATTTTTTTTATTTTTTTATTTATTTATTTTTTTGGCCAGAAAAACAAATTTTAGTCTATCGTATCGTAATGTCAAAGCAGGAACTGGCTAAGTGAAAGGCGGCTGGAATGTGTAGGAGATGCGACAAACCTGAGAGCATCTACCCTGTTTGTAGGCATCCAATTCAATTTATAAGACACCACAGTTCTGACATGTCTGCAGGTACCGATTTGTGACCTCTGCCTTGTTCTGTCTGACACATCAGTCAGGTTCTGAACAGGAACTAGGCTGTCTGGGTGGGACCCTAAAAAGAACTCCCTTAAAGTAGGTGGGAGGATGCTTTATATGTGGACAAAGAGGCAGAATGGTTGAACCTGATAGGATGCTAGCTTTCCTTTTCCATTTACCACTTCCTTGGAAAGTTTCTGTTCCTTTGCTTAACACTAGACTTTCATCCTTTCCAAGGGGCCTAAATCATAAAGTATAATTCCTTAATTTCCAGTGCTGTCCTGAGAAGGCAAAGGACAGAATTCTGCAGAGTAGTGTCTTGACTTTAGTGAGACCAGATATGAAGCAACCAACACTCATGAGTCAAGCACTGGTCTGATTTTTTCTTTTAGATGTTGAAACTTAGCTATTGACTTCTTTTATATATTGACTTTTATCTGTGATGAGATATTTCTCAAGATCCAACCGGGGCTACTGACATAAAGAGCACCTTTTAAACAAATCCATTCACTGGAACCAGGGTAACCCTTTTGTTGTCAATGAAAATAATGAGTCTGCTTACCTTTAAAAAATTTTAAAAACCCTAAAAGTGTAAATATAAAGCATTACTTCACTGAGGAGCTTTTACTGGAAGAAAGAGAAATCTCTCACAAACTCAGTCTTCAAGGAAATATTAATAGTTTGGTACCTAACTGTACTTAAATTAAGACAGTTTAAAGGGAATGAATGTAATAAAGAAGAGAGAGAACATTTATAAACAATATTTGACAGAAAATGGTAATACAGCCACAGATTTATTTGAGGGAGACAAAAGAGAAGGCTAAATTTAGACACAAAAGAGGAGTGATATAGGTTTCCACATGCTTTAAGGAAGCTAATTTGTGTGAATGTGACTCAGTTAAATTATGTGAGGTAGGCATGTTTTAATTAGCTTGTTTTATTCTAGTAGAACAGATTTGTTTTTAAAAACAACTATTTCCAGAAGCAAAACTTGCGTTAAGAAATCACGTTTCTCAGACAAGTGGCCCCACTCATTTCAGATATCACAGAGAACAGAAGGGTAAGAGGGTTACTCAGAATTCCCCTGGTAGAATTTTTTGCAATATTAATCAATGAAACCATTCCAGAAAAAGAGATTGAACCTCCTTTAGTGTTAATTATTGATTCAAGGGCTGGGGAGGTTCAAGGGTAGGAGCAGCATTGAGCACCTGGAACACGAAAGGGTTTGAGGGAAGTACACACTATAACCCAGTATAATTTAAGGTGCAGAATTATAATTATAGAATTGTAGTGTTGAGTAAAATTATACAAACCAAAGGCAATGCAAATTTTAAGTAAATATAAGCTCACTGGGGGCTATGATAGTTTAGAAACATTTCTGAAAGATGGCTGAAATTAACAGATTGAGGAGAAGAGCATAGGGTACGCCAGGTTTGGGGACAAGGCAAATAAAAGCACAGAATCATTACCATGGAATGTGTGAGTAGGCATAAAAGACCCCAACTGGAAGAAGCTGAGACTCTGAGTTGGAGTATAGTCTGGAAAGGAAGGTTGAGGGAGATGATGGAATCTCTTCAGGGAGGCAGAGCCTTCTTCCATTAAAGTGACATTAAAGTACCTAACTATATTAACTATCTTCAATTCCATTTGCCCCCCTCACATCTGTATATGCAATAGAATTCCTCCAGAAACAAAATCATAGACAAGTTTTGTTCAAGTTATTATTGGTTAAAATCATAATTAAATACCAGCCAACACCAATAATTTTCCACCTTTGAACCAAATATATTTATTTCTAAGTAAATAAAATCTCACTAAATAGGTATATCTTAAGTGTTATTATAAAGAAAAGTTAATGTGCTTTAATAAATTATGAGAGAACTAAGAATCTAAAGTTTCTAGCGCACGATCCTGTGTAAGCCATACTGGCTGAAGTGGCTTGGTATGAATCCTAAATAATACCTTGGTTTGGTTTAGATGTAGGTTTGATTTTTTTTTTCCTGTGAATGTCAATGCAAATTCCCTTCAGGGACTTTGTATAATGCAGCGCCTGCCATAAACAGCAAGCAGAAATGGGCAAAGACAACCAAGGTTAAGACGAAAACTACCTTGTGATTTAACTTCATAGTGTAGTATAACATACTGCTCCCGGGGATCACAGGCAGTTTGACCCCAAGAGGCCGGTTCAATAGTTCAGCAGCTCCAACCCCTAAAAAGTGGGTTTTGTGCACGCCCTGTCAGGTACAATGGGAGAGTTCTGCATTCCTTTCAGGCTTGGTTTACTTGGGCTGGCAGACCTGATCGTACTGCAACAAAGGAGCCACAGGCTCCTACAGTCGGTTGAGGGTCCCGATTGCCCCGAAGGACACCCTGCAGCCTCCGCATCCCTCACTCAGAGCCAGTTGTGGCCACCACTGCCGGCTGCACTGCACGAGGGCACCTGAATCGTGACTGTTGTGAACCACGGGACCTGCAGGTATCTCTCCCTGCCCTGCCCCACCAGAAGACAAGGACCTCAGGCCTCCTGCCACTCACGTGTCTGCACTTCTGGCTGTCCTAGACCATGCTGCTGGAGGCTGTCTTGGTGGCGGCAATGCTGGCAGCCTTGGAGCAGGCACTCAGGTCGAGGCCCATAGTCCGCCCAGGCCTGTCTGATCTGTGTCCTGTCCGGACTGGACCATTATACCCAGTATCCCCACGCGGCGTCCGGAGGCCCCACCCTCTCTCTTGCAAGGTTCCAGGCCAGAACCTTGGGGCTGAAGGGGCCGGCCCCTCCTGCTCGGGGATTGAGCTCTCCCAGTTGGTAAGTCAGCCTAGGGGCCAGTCTAAGAGACCCACAGTAGAAATACTATTTCTCTCTGAAACCAGCATCAAACCAAAAGACGCAATGTGTACAGCTTTGCTGGCACATAGCTGGCTAATTTCTCCTGGCCTCCAAGGAGCTATTGTTTCAGAAAAAAGACAAATCCAGGAGTGACTGTACTGACCATTCTAGGGCCAGAGGCCTGGCTTTCTACCTGTCCCCCTGGGTAGACATGATGACCACACCCTGTCCCAGTTTACCACAACCTCTTGCCACTCTCTATCTCACATAAAGGGCCTTGACTCCTTATAGGCTCATTGTCCTCCTCCACTCTCCTTCCTATAACCTTACTCTTTTATAACTCTCTTCTCCCTCTTCCACTTTGCCTCCTTTGCTTTCTATATCCTTTTCTCCTCTCAGCCTTTCAGCCAGAATTTATGAAGTGTCTGACCTCCTTGGGCAAGCCACTGAGCTGGACACTGGAGATTCAGTGGTGAGTGAAATATGACCCTTTTCTTTAAGGTGCTAAGTAAACTGTGAGCAAACTGAGGCAGAGCCTCTACCTGATTTCAGGAATTTGGACTTAGCCTCTTAGATTCCTTGGCCTTGAGGTTCTCTGTTATTTCTGGGCCATTTAGTAATAGTACCTACCATTTATTGAGAATTTACTAACTCCAGACACTGTGCTAAATATCATATTTAATCTTGATAATAGCCTGGTGGACAATTACCCTTTTTATTCAAAGCTTAAAGAAGAATTATAATCACTATTAAATAGTATCCCCAGAGGCAGTTTCTTAATCAATGCATTCCTCTTTCCATCTGCTCTATTTGTTTTGATGCTACTCATATGCTTAGGACTCCTAAATTTGAAATCTAACCTTCAGATATAGTCCACCTTCAGCTCTCTACGATGTATCACATCATTTTAAGTTTAGCGAACTCAAATCTCAACACATACCCTCCACCACAACAGGTCAAAACAATGGTCCTGTTGTTCCTGCATTTCCCATTCCAGTGACAATACCAGCTTCTCCCCAAGTCAGAAACTGACAAATGTTTCTAAATATTTTTCTTTCCTTTTATCCCCATCCTCATTTGACCTCTTAGTTCTACTGATTTTATCAATGAAATTAATTGGTCCTCTCTTCTCTGTCTCTATAGTGTTTCCCTAGTTAAGCCACTCATCTTTTTTTTTTTTTTGTCTATGTGATTGCAACAGCCTATAACAAACAACTCCCTGTCACCATTTATTCTCAACAATCCATCTTTTTTTTTTGTATTTTTCCGAAGCTGGAAACAGGGAGGCAGTCAGACAGACTCCCGCATGCGCCCGACTGGGATCCACCTGGCATGCCTACCAGGGGTCAGTGCTCTGCCCATCTTAGGGCGTCGCTGTGCCACAATCAGACCATTCTAGCACCTGAGGCAGAGGCTACAGAGCCATCCTCAGCACCCGGGCAAACTTTGCTCCAATGGAGCCTTAGCTGCAGGAGGGGAAGAGAGAGACAGAGAGGAAGGAGAGAGGAAGGGTTGCGGAGAAGCAGATGACGCTTCTCCTGTGTTCCCTGGCCAGGAATCGAACCCGGGACTCCTGCACGCCAGGCCAATGCTCTACCACTGAGCCAACCGGCTAGGGCTGCAACAATCCATCTTTTATCAAATTGATCTTTGATGCCATTTCTCTACCCTGTATTAAATTCCTAAATTCTCACAAGAAGACAACACATAGCATATAACAGCCTCTGTGACTTGGTCCTGTGTTACTTTCTTATTGCTGCTGTAAGAAATGAACACAATCTTAGTGGCTTAAAACAACACGAAGGTAATATCTTATAATAATTGAGGTCAGCCATCTGAAATGAATCTCATTGTGCTGAAATCAAGATGTTGCATTTTTCTGGAGTCTGTAGGGTAGTGGTCCCCAACCCCCGGGCTGCAGACCAGTACTGGTCTGTGGGCCACTTGGTACCAGTCCGCAGAGAAAGAATAAATAACTTACATTATTTCTGTTTTATTTATATTTAAGTCTGAACAATGTTTCATTTTTAAAAAATGACCAGATTCAGCCCTGGCTGGTTGGCTCGGCGGTGGAATGTCAGCCTGGTGTGTGGGGGTCTCGGGTTCGATTCCTGGCCAGGGCACACAGGAGAAGCACCCATCTGCTTCTCCACCCCTCCCCCTCTCCTTCCTCTCTGTCTCTCTCTTCCCCTCCTGTAGCCGAGGTTCCATTGGAACGGGGATGGCCCGGGCGCTGAGGATGGCTCTGTGGCCTCTGCCTCAGGCGCTAGAATGGCTCTGGACACAACAGAGCGATGCCCTGGAGGGGCAGAGCATCACCCCCTGGTGGGCATGCCAGGTGGATCCCGGTCGGGCGCATGTGGGAGTCTGTCTGACTGCCTCCCCATTTCCAGCTTCGGAAAAATGAAAAAAAAAATGACCAGATTCCCTCTGTTACATTCGTCTAAGACTCACTCTTAACGCTTGTCTCGGTCACATGATACATTTATCCATCCCACCCTAAAGGCCAGTCCATAAAAATATTTTCTGACATTAAACTGGTCCATGGCCCAAAAAATGTTGGGGACCACTGCTGTAGGGTACATTCTATGTCCTTGTTTTTTCTGGCTTCTAGAAGCTTCCCTTTTCTCCCACTTCAAATCCAGTGTGATCTCTCTTTGATTCAGACTTCTGCTTCCTTCTTTTAGAATTAAAAATATTTTGATTACACTGAGGCCATTTTGATGACCCAGGATAATTTCTTTATTTTAAGGTCAGTTGATTAGCAACCTTAATTTCATCAGCAATCTTACCTCCCCATTGCTATGAAACATAGCGTTCATAGGTCTTGGAAATTAATAAGTAGACAATTTTGAGGGATGTCATACTACATACCACAGCCCTTTTCTCCCTTTCTAAGACACAACTTCCCTATAACAGCTTTCAGAATTGAACCTTAAATGATGCAGTTATTTGCAATTATTTCCCTGCCCTGGGCCTGCTGATTCAAGTCTCTGTGTCTTTGTTGTGCTGTTTCATCTGCCTAGCAGCCCTGGGTGTGCCATTGCTTGGCTAATTTCAATCAGCCTTTCAGACTCCAGAAAGACTTTCTGACAAATTCTCTTTCTCTGTGTTCCCCTCCATATAACACTTTCCACATTACATCAAAAATATCTCTTTACCTGTCAGTATCACTTGAATAGAATGGAAACACCTTGAAAGCACATATTGGCTTATTCATCTTTATATGCACAGCAGTTAGCATAATGCCTAAGTGTACTTTCATCGTCCTTAGCAGACCTGAATGAGAACGTATTGAAATTGTTTAATTTAGAAGATTACTCTGATGACAATATAGAGGGTGTATTTGTAGTGGAAAGACTGGAAGCCTAGGAGACATCATGATATGTAGTCACATAGGCAAGAAACAAGCAAGTACTAAAACAGTGAGTTAAAAGCAGTCAGAGTGAAGCAAAGAAAATGGATTTGAGAGGCATCTGAAGTAACATTGTCTTAACTTGGGGTTCTTCCTAATCTTGCCTACTTTATAAATAACAAAATTGGAGGGAATGATTACTGTTATGAAGCTGATAAGGGTAGATGACAAACATGGATTTTGGTCCTTAAGAGTTAACTGGCTTTCTCATCATTCTAATATAAGTATATTTGATCAACTTGTTCATGGTAGAATATCCTTGTCATCCGGAATGGAAAATATTAAGTTGCAGGTCTTCAATACAATCCCTTTCTTTACTAGGGGTGTTCCAGAGAAAGAAGAAGGCAAGTGACCTGAACTAATCCCCTTATAAACATACTAATGATACCTTTACTGTCACAACAACAGTATCAAATATTTTGTTAGCAGAAGAATTTTTTTCCATAAAATGCTTTTAGCAGGATCTGCCTAATTCTCTATAATTGCTTATAGCAATTATGCAGTAATATGGAAACTGGAATATATGGATTTATGGATAATGCTGGTTAAAAGATGTTACATAATCCATGAAAACCCCTCAATATAGCATATAAATGTCTCATAACCTCAATGGCTCCTTCCATGAAAGTGAGGTAATTGCATACCGCAGAGAGTGTCATATGTTAGCTTGGACCGAGTGCATCTGATGTGGTAAAACAGGACCTGGGGGCTGGACCAGAGGTCCTAGACCTCTCCTTGTTTTACCTGTGCTTCATGATTAGATGTTTCCTTAAGATTATTAGTAAAATTTGATAAAGGATAAGAACTCTGAGCCCTGTGAGACTGAATTATCAATTTTTCGCTTTATATTATATTAAATTCCAAGCTGTATTGATTTCTAACCTAGTTTTTCTCAAGTTTTATTTTTCTGTTAGTTGATTTAATCATGTTGGGGTTCCTCAGAGCACAAAAAAGCAGAATTTTATATGGGTAAAGTGATAACACATGTGGGTAAAATTTCAAACAATAAAAAGTAAAATAATTCACTTTAATTTTAAGACTCTAATGCTCTCAATCAAAAGCAAATAATGGTAGTCTGTGTATCTTTATATACATGCAGACATTCCTTATGAAGTACTTAGTGTTGAGTTTTACAGCTTACATTTTTCACCAAGCATTATATCTTGAAACTTATTCCATTCCATATGGACACACCAATTTAATTTAGTTTTTAACTACATATTTTGGTATATAATGCTGTAATTACTATAATTTATTTAACTAGTCTTCTATATATGAATTTTTAAATTTCTTTCCATTAAAAAACTATAAGTATCCTTTTACACAGATTGCTAGATTAAAGAGTAGGTTGATTTCATTCTTTTCTTTTTACAGATATTTTCATGTTCCAATCAAAGCAGTTGCACTAGTTTATCTTTCCCCGATGGAGTTTTTGTTTTGTTTTGTTTTTTGTTTTTGTTTTTTTTGTATTTTTCTGAAGCTGGAAACGGGGAGAGACAGTCAGACAGACTCCTGCATGCGCCCGACCGGGATCCACCCGGCACGCCCACCAGGGGGCGATGCTCTGCCCCTCCGGAGCGTCGCTCTGCCGGGACCAGAGCCACTCTAGCGCCTGGGGCAGAGGCCAAGGAGCCATCCCCAGCGCCCGGGCCATCTTTGCTCCAATGGAGCCTTGGCTGCGGGAGGGGAAGAGAGAGACAGAGAGGAAGGAGGGGGGGTGGAGAAGCAAATGGGCGCTTCTCCTATGTGCCCTGGCCAGGAATTGAACCTGGGTCCCCCGCACGCCAGGCGGACACTCTACCAATGAGCCAACCGGCCAGGGCCCGGATGGAGTTTTAATAAGGTAAGCGCCTTCTATCAGTGTCTTTTTGTCATCAGTAGGTTTTTCTCATATGTTGTGGTTTCAAGTAATGGCTAAACTAGTTTTTCTAATTTTTTTTTTGTTTTGCATACAATAGAGATACTTTTTCCTCAATTTTTGCTCTCTATATTTTGTATTTTGTATTTTGAAAACTATTCTCTGCTAACTTTAAGAAAACTCACTGGATAATTGTTATTTTAGTATATAAGCTTAGAGGATGAGTAAAAGAAAAGTAATGGCCAAGATGCTTATTATGAATTAATCTGAAAAATGTAATTTTCAGATGCTTTAAGAATCAAAGCAAAAATCAATAATCAGAAAAATACTGTATGTATGTATTTAGCCTAAAATGTATCACAAATTAACAATAACCTTGAGTTTGTCAGCCTGACTACGTACAAGAGTTAAAACAGCAGGCCTGAGACTGCTATCTTTCAGAAAATTCTACTTGCAAGGTTCTTTCTGGGATGGCATCTGGGAACATGGCAGTTGAATCATTAAAAATTGATTAACAGGGCCCTGGCCGGTTGGCTCAGCGGTAGAGCGTCGGCCTAGCGTGCGGAAGACCAGGGTTTGATTCCCGGCCAGGGCACATAGGAGAAGCGCCCATTTGCTTCTCCACCCCTCCCCCGTGCCTTCCTCTCTGTCTCTCTCTTCCCCTCCCGCAGCCAAGGCTCCATTGGAACAAAAATGGCCCGGGCGTTGGGGATGACTCTGTGTCCTCTGCCTCAGGCGCTAGAGTGGCTCTGGTCACAACATGGCGACGCCCAAGATGGGCAGAGCATCACCCCCTGGTGGGCAGAGCATCGCCCCCTGGTGGGCGTGCCGGTTGGATCCCGGTCGGGCACATGCGGGAGTCTGTCTGTCTCTCCCTGTTTCCAGCTTCAGAAAAATGCAAAAAAAAAAAAAAAATTGATTAACACTGGTTAACTGTACCTAGACTGTTGGTAAAAGTGTGGTTTATGTTGAATGCGTGCTTTCTATCTGGGAGTTTGGAATCATTATGTGCTAAAATGTGTCCACCTAAAATTCACATGTGGATATCCTAACCCACAGTACCTCAGAATGTCACTGTATTTGGAGACAAAAACCTTAAAGAGGTCATTAAGTTAAAATTAGTTCAGTAAGGTGGGCCCTAACCTAATATGACTGGTATCCTTATAAGGAGATTAGAACACAGAGAGACACAGAGAGAAGACCATGTGAAGGAAGACGTGGGGAGAAGACCACCTACAAGTCAAGGAGAGAGGCCTCAGAATAAACCAACCCTGCCAGTACCTTGATCTCAGACTTCCAGCCTACTGAATTAGGAGAATATTAAATTAATTTCTGTTGAATAAGCCACCCAGATTGTGGTATTTTGTAATATCAGTTCTAGAAAGCTAAGTCTAATAAACTAATGAGCTGAGTTGCTAATGGGCACTTTGGCAGAAATACTGCATTTTTTACTGCTGGGGAAAAGAGGATGCACTTTCTATGAGAGGTGGAGAGAATTTGATGGAAGCCTGCCTTTGAATTTCTCTAGACTCTGCTTGAGTCATTTTCCCTTGCAGACCCTATGTATCCCTTTACTATAATAATCCCTAGAAGCGAGCACAGCTATATGAAGCCCCGAACATCATGAAGATCCCAGAAAGTTTGACCAAGCCAATAGAATGTTCCAATGAATCAATTATTTATTTATTTATTTATTGCATTTACATAGATTCTCATGTCTCCCTGAACATATCCCCCCTCCCTCATATTCCCCTCAACAACAGCTCCCTCCCCCCTTCCCTTCAGGTTTAATTCCATTCCTCAGCTCATATTGTTCCTTAGATTCCTCAAATGTGTAAGGTCATATTATATTCTGCTTTCTCTTCCTGGCTCATTTCACTTAACATAATAGTTTCCAGGACCATTCATGTTGTTGTAAAAGGTAATAGTTCCTTCTTTTTCATGGCCCCATAGTATTCTGTTGTATATATGTACCAGACACAGAGAGAGAGTCAGAGAGAGGGATAGATAGGGACAGACAGGAATGGAGAGAGATGAGAAGCATCAATCATTAGTTTTTCGTTGCGACACCTTAGTTGTTCATTGATTGCTTTCTCATATGTGCCTTGACTGTGGGCCTTCAGCAGACCGAGTAACCCCTTGCTGAAGGCAGCAACCTTGGGTCCAAGATGGTGAGCTTTGCTCAACCAGATGAGCCCACGCTCAAGCTGGCAACCTTGAGGTCTCGAACTTGGGTCTTCTGCATCCCAGTCTGACGCTCTATCCACTGCGGCACCACCTGGTATGCTGTACCACATTTTTTTAATCCACTCGTCCAATGACAGACACTTGAGCTGTTTCCAGATCTTTGCTATTGTGAACAATGCTACTGTAAACATGGGGCGCATTTCTTTTTTTTCAGTTGGTGATATGGTGTTCTTGGGATATATTCCTAAAAGTGGGATGGCTGGGTCAAAAGGCAGAACCATTTTTAATTTTTTGAGGACTCTCCATACTGTTTTCCACAGTGGCTGCCCCAGTCTGCATTTGCACCAGCTGTGCAGGAGGGTTCCCCTTTCTCCACATCCTCACCAGCACCTATCGTGTGTTGTTTTGTTAATAAGCGCCATTCTGACTGGTGTGAGGTAGTATCTCATTGTGGTTTTAATTTGCATTTCTCTAATGATTAGTGATGTTAACATTTTTTTCCTTCTGTCTATTGGCCATCTGTATGTCCTCTTTGGAGAAATGTCTATCCATTTCTTTTGCCCATTTTTTGATTGGATTGTTTGTCTTCCTGGTGTTGAGTTTTACAAGTTCTTTATAAATTTTGGTTATTAACCCCTTATCAGATGTATTGTCGAATATGTTCTCCCATTGTGTGGTTTGTCTTTTTATTCTGTTCATATTGTCTTTAGCTGTGGAAAAGCTTTTTAGTTTGATATAGTCCTATTTGTTTATCCTGTCTTTTATTTTACTTGCCCATGGAGATAACTCAGCAAATATATTGCTGTGATAGATGTCAGTGAGCTTACTGCCCATGTTTTCTTCTAAGATGCTTATGGTTTCAAGACTTACATTCAAGTACTTTATCCATTTTGAGTTTATTTTGTGAATGGTATAAGTTGGTGGTCTAGTTTCATTTCTTTGCAGATAGCTGTTCAATTTTCCAAACACCATTTGTTAAAGAGGCTGTCTTTACTCCATTGTATGCTCTTACCTCCCTGGTCAAATATCAATTGTGCATATATGTGGGTTTATTGCTGGGTTCTCTGTTCTCTTCTATTAATCTATATGCCTGTTCTTATGCCAGTACCAGGCTGTTTTGAGTACAATGGCCTTGTAGTATATAACTTGATATCAGAAAGTGTTATACCTCCCACTTCATTCTTCTTTTTCAAGATTGCTGAGGCTTATTTGTATTCTTTTTTGGTTCCATATAAACTTTTGGAATATGTGTTTTATATCTTTGAAGTATGTCATTGGTATTTTAATTGGTATTGCATTGAATTTATAGATTGCTTTGGGTAATATAGACATTTTAATGATGTTTATTCTTCCTAACCATGAGCATGGTATATGCTTCCACTTGTTTGTATCTTCCTTGATTTCTTTTATCAGTTTTACAATTTTCCAAGTACAAGTCTTTAACCTCCTTGGTTAAATTTACTTCTAGGTACTTTATTTTTTTGTTGCAATATTGAAGGGGATTGTTTCCTTAATTTCTCTTTCTGACAGTTCATTGTTAGTGTATAAAACTGCCTCTGATTTCTGTGTATTAATTTTATATCCTGTCGCTTTGCTTAATTTATTTATCAGGACCAGTAGTTTTTTGACTGAGACTTTAGGGTTTTCTATATACAGTATCATATTATCTGTAAATAATGATAGTTTTACTTCTTCTTTTCCAATTTGAATGCTTTTTATTTCTTCTTCTTGTCTGATTGCTGTAGCTAGGACTTTCAGTATTATGTTGAATAAGAGTGGTGAAAGGGGGCACCCCTGCCTCGTTCCTGATCTTAAGGGGATTGCTTTTAATTTTTGCCCATTGAGTATGATGTTGGCTATGGGTTTGTCATAGATGACCTTTATCATATTGAGGTATGTTCCCTGTATTCCCACTTTGCTGAGAGTTTTGATCATAAATGGGTGCTGGATTTTATCAAATGCTTTTTCTGCATCTATTGAAATTATCATGTGTTTTTTCTCCTTCCTTTTGTTTATGTGATGAATCACATTGATTGATTTACAAATATTATACCATCCTTGCCTCTCCAGAATAAATCCCACTTGATCATGATGTATGATTTTTTTCATATATTGCTGGATCTGGTTTGCTAATATTTTCTTGAGGGTTTTAGCATCTAAATTCATCAGGGATATTGGCCTATAATTTTCTTTCTTTGTGTTGTCTTTGCCTGGTTTTGGAATCAGAATTATGCTCGCCTCAGAAAAGAAGGTTGGAAGTCTTCCTTCCTCTTGAATTTTTTGAAATAGCTTGACAAGGGTAGGAGTTAGTTCTTCTTTGAATATTTGGTAGAATTCACCAGTGAAGCCATCTGGCCCAGGGCTTTTGTTTGTTGGGAGTTTTTTTTGATATCTGTTTCAATCTCCTTTGTTGTAATCGGTCTGTTTAGATTTTCTGATTCTTCCAGATTGATTTTTGAAAGATTATATGTTTCAAGGAATTTGTCCATTTCACCTAGGTTGTTTAATTTTTTGGCATACAGTTCTTCATAGTATTTTCTTAAATATTTTGTATTTCTGTTGTGTCGGTTGTTATTTCTCCACTCTCGTTTCTAATTTTATTTATTTGAGTTCTCTCTCTTTTTTTCTTGGTGAGTGTGGTTAAAGATTCATCAATCTTGTTTACCTTTTCAAAGAACCAGTTCTTGGTTTCATTGATGCTCTGTATTGTTTCTTTAGTCTCTATGTCATTTATTTCAGCTCTGATCTTTATCATTTCCTTCCTTCTACTACCTCTGGGCTTTACTTGTTGTTCTTTTTCTAGTTCTTTTAGATGCAGGGTTAAGTTGTTTATTTGAGCTTTTTCTAGCTTCTTAAAGTATGCCTGTAGTGCTATGAATTTCCCTCTCAAGACTGCTTTTGCTGTATCCCATAAATTTTGAGTTGTTGTATGCTCACTGTCATTCATTTCTAGGAATTTTTTTATTTCTTCTTTGATCTCCTTGTTAACTCATTTTTTATTTAATAACATGCTATTTAGTTTCCATGTGTTTGAGTACTTTTTAGTTTTTTTGTTGTGGTTCCTTTCTAGTTTCATGTCATTGTGATCAGAGAAAATGCTTGATATGATTTCAATCTTCTTAAATTTGTTGAGACTGCTTTTGTGCCTTAAGATGTGATCTATCCTAGAGAATGTACTATGAGTACTTGAAAAGAATGTATATTCTGCTGCTTTAGGGTGAATAGTTCTGAAGATATCTATTAAATAGAGTTGATCTAGTGTGTCCTTCAAGTCTGCTGTTTCTTTGTTAATTTTCTTTCTTAAGGATCTATCTAGTGATGTTAGTGGGGTATTGAAATCCCCTACTCTTATAGTATTCCTGTTGATCTCACTCTTTATATCCATCAAAATCTGCTTTATATATTTTGGTGATCTTATATTAGGTGCATAGATATTTATAATGGTTATGTCTTCCTGTTGGATTGCTCCCTTTATCATTATGTATTGACCTTCTTTATCTCTTACTATAGCCTTTGTTTTAAAGTCCATTTTATCTGATATAAGTATTGCTATCCCAGCTTTTTTTCATTTCTATTTCCTGAAATATTTTTTTCCATCCTTTGACTTTTAGTCTATGTGAATCTTTTGTTTTGAGGTCTGTCTCTTGTAGACAGCATATGTATGGGTCCTGTTTTCTTATCCACGCAGCTACCCTATGTCTTTTGATTTGATCATTTAATCCATTTACATTTAAGGTTATTGTTGATATGTAGTTGTTTGTTGCCATTTTATTCTTAAAGCTATATTCTTCTTTTACTATATTCTTTTCCTTCTTTGTTCTATTTACAACAGGCCCCTTAACATTTCTTGCAGCATTGGTTTGGTTTTAATGAATTCCTTGATTTTGTTTGTTGTTTTTGTTTTTGTCTGGGAAGCTTTTTACTTCTCCTTCAATTTTAAACAATAGCCTTACTGGATAAAATAGTCTTGGTTGTAGGCTCTTGTTCTGCATTACTTTGAATATTTTTTGCCATTCCCTTCTGGCCTCTGTTGAGAAGTCGGATGTTATCCTTATGGGGGCTCCTTTGTAGGTGATAGCCTTTTTTTGTCTAGCAGTTTTTAATATTTTCTCTTTATCTCTTAGCTTTGGTATTTTAAGTATGATGTGTCTTGGTGTAGATTTCTTTGGGTTTCTTTTTAATGGAGTTCTCTCTGCTTCTTGAACCTGTATGATTTTCTCCTGCATCAAATTAGGGAAGTTTTCAGCTATGATTTGATTGAACAAAGTCTCTATCCCTTGTTCTTTCTCTTCTTCTTCAGGAGCTCCTATGATGTGAGTGTTGTTTCTCTTTAGATTGTCACAGAGCTCTCTTAGAGTTTCCTCAGCTTTTTTATTCTCTTTTCTTTTTTCTGCTCTGCTTCTGTGTTTTTGTTTATCTTGTCTTCTAAATAGCTGATTCGATCCTCTGCTTCATCCAGCCTGCTTTTAATTGCTTTTACTGTAGTCTTCATTTCTGATATTGTATTTGTCATTTCTAACTGGTTTTTCTTTATTATTTCAATGTCTTTTTTAATACTTGTTATCTCTTTATTTATGTGCTCACTATGACCATCCATTGTTGTTCTAAGATTTTTCAGCATTCTAATATATATTATTTTAAACTCTGCATCTGGTAGTTTGCTTATTTATGTCTCACTAAATTCATTTTCTGGGGGTTTCTCTTGTTGATTCGTTTGGACTGCACTTCTCTGTCTCCCATTTTGTCTGCATTACCCTGGATTTCCCTGAGTGGGACTTGGGGCAGGTCAGTGGGGGTCACTGCCTGTGACTGGTTCTTATCCACCTTTTGGGAACTACAGGTTATCCAGATCTTGTGACTGCCTCTGTGGGTCCAGGTGCCATTGTATATATCAGCTGCACTCCTAGGCTTGCTTTTCTCTATTCTTGGCCTGGCAGAAGTTCCTTTAAAAGTTCAAGTTCCCCGGCCATGGCCAGTTGGCTCAGCGGTAGAGTGTCGGCCTGGCGTGCAGGAGTTCCGGGTTCGATTCCCGGCCAGGGCACACAGGAGAAGCACCCATCTGCTTCTCCACCCCTCCCCCTCTCCTTCCTCTCTGTCTCTCTCTTCCCCTCCTGCAGCCAAGGCTCCATTGGAGCAAAGATGGCCCGGGTGCTGCAGATGGCTTTGTGGCCTCTGCCTCAGGTGCTAGAATGGCTCTGGATGCAACAGAGTGATGCCCCAGAGGGGCAGAACATCGCCCCCTGGTGGACATGCCGGGTGGATCACGGTAGGGCGCATGCGGGAATCTGTCTGACTGCCTCCCCATTTCCAGCTTCGGAAAAATGAAAAAAAAAAAAAAAAGTTCAAGTTCCCCTAAAATCCACTTTATTTTGGCTCTTATTGCTAGCTACCTGTTGGGCTCAGTACTGTAATTCTGTGATTAGGTATGGTATTAAATGTGGCCTACTCCTTAGCCTCAGGTGTCATTCTATTCAGACATTTTATTTACTTATTTTATTTTGGTTTTTTGTTCTTTTTCAGCACTCAGTAGAGTGCAGTCTCAGGGGTCTAGTGGGTGTGGCCCCTGTGCTCCTGTTGTGTGGTCTACCAGGCCACTGCCACTGTTGCTTTCCGGGGGCTTTTGGGTTCAGGTGCTGCTGGCTCCAGCCCACCTCTGCAAGACCCCCCACTGCTCTGGTCAGACTCACACGTGCTTGCGCGCCTGTTTGGACTGCTTCTGGGGCTGCCTCGGTGGACTCTGATCTCAGTAGCTGCCTGGAGGGGAAGTCCCGCATGCCCTCTTGGATCACCACTGAGGTCGCCCATGCTTTTGCTGCTACTGAGGGCGCACCCATACCCCAAGCAGGTTTGCGGGCCTCCCGGATCCCTGTAGCAGCTGGTGTGACTTCCACCCTTGCTGGTGGGCTTGCACGTGGGCACATTCCCCCTCTGCTGACTCTGGGGCCTCTGCGCCCATCAGTGGTGGACCACTCAGTGAGCAGGGCTGTGTGTGAGCCCAAGCTTCCCCAGTGGCAATGGCAGTTCTCAGCTCTGGCTGGCTTGTATGTCCTCACTGGAACTTCCGCAGCCGCACCCTGCTGCCTCCAGCCTGCCTGCCCCAGGTGAGCTCTCAGCAGTGTGGTGGGTGGTGTAGCTTAGACCTTTACACTCCCTATTTGTGTCCCTAACATGGCACCTGGCTCTAAGCACCTTTGTTCTAGCTAGGGTAGGGAAGCCTCTGGTGGACAAAGCACTTCTTTCCTTTGCTGGTGATGCTGGTTCACTTTAAATTTGGGGAGTGACTCAGCCCAGGGATTAGGGTGTCCTCCTGGAGCTCCGGGAAGGTGGCTGTGAGCAAGGCTGTCCATGAAGTTCCTTTAATACAGAGGCTGGGTCTGAGAGTCCTGACTCCTTCTCTCAAACCAATGTCTAGGCATTTTTCTCAGCCAAATATAGTCTGTGAGTGCCTTCAGGTTCCAGGGCTTTAGGCTGGGATTCCGGTTTTGGGGATAAGGACCTACAACTCATTGAACAGCCCTCCCTGTCACAAAAGTTTCTCCTGAGCACTGCTCCCCGCTCCCAAGAGCAGAGCAGGCTTTTCCGTGTCTCCATTTTACCTACCAGTCTCAGTGTGGGTTCTTTGGTGGTCCTTGGCTGTAGAATTCTCTTAGTTTAGTCCAAAATTTGTCTTTCATGATGAGTGTTTTCATATTTAAGTTATAATCCACCTTGGTTCTGGAAATTGGGAGTTGGTGCATCTGCCCACTCTGTGGCCATCTTGGAACCCCCCCCCCCCAATGAAGCAATTTTGTAAGCATCTTTTTTGGCAGAAACGCTGCATTATCTGTCTTCTTCTGACTTACTTTTAACTGAAACTAAAGATGGGTCTCTGCATATAGTTGTACTTGTCAGTCTTGTCGCATTTGTCTCATCACAGTAAAATGAAGGTCTTTAGAGAAGATTTTGTCTTGTTAAATAAACTCTTCCATAACTGGAACAGTGCCCAGTGATTATATTAAATAGAAAGGATTCAATGGTAGGTATTCAATAAATGCTGCTTTAGCAAATCAGTGAATCGGTTCTTTTTTTCTTGGTCACTGCATAAGTGGGCCCTGTCAATGCTTACTTTGGGGTATCTATGGTTTTTTTTATCTTCACATTTATCTCTGGGCAGTGATCCTTGTAATTGACACTGTCTTCTTTTAGATAATATTCCACATCTTAACCCCTAATTTATTGTTTTCCTACACAATGTTAAGAATATGAATATGGAATACAGTGGTACCTTGAGATACAAATTTAATTCGTTCTGTAACCAAGCTTGTAAGTCAGTCAATTCATATATCAAACTGCCAATACTGGACCCGTGCGCCAATGAGCTAACTAGCGGGAGCTTCCCGAATCACGACTCATATCTCAGAATTTCACTCAGATCTCGAACAAAAATATGGACCAAGTCACAGCTCATTTCTTAAAAAATATGTATGTTGGTCTGTTCGTATCTCAAGGTACCACTGTATAAAAAAGTGTATATAGTTTGTCATTCCTCTCTCTCATTCATATATTTATTTGATAAATATGTATATCATTCACTTTGTTGCATACTTTCCTTGGATGCAAAAGAATATTTTAATTGTGACTGTTTGGCTTTCAAACATGAAATCTTATAAAATCTATTAGTACCCATAGATTAAACTGAATATAGGTTTTACTGATCTGCATAAAGATGTGTTATTTTGTTAAATGAAGGATCAAAAACTGTTAGTAACTTGTGAAATTAACACAGATTAAGAGCAGTATTTTTAAAGATAAAGCGAAAGAGGAAAGAAAGAAAATATTGTCTTTCAATTTTAGTAAGAGTTATACTTTATGCAAATTTGTTTTAAATATAGCTTAAATTCTTAAAGACCTTTTAGAATTTTTTTAATTTTTTTTTTTTTTTTTTTTGCATTTTTCTGAAGCTGGAAACAGGGAGAGACAGTCAGACAGACTCCCGCATGCGCCCGACCGGGATCCACCCGGCACGCCCACCAGGGGGCGACGCTCTGCCCACCAGGGGGCGATGCTCTGCCCATCCTGGGCTTCGCCATGTTGCGACTAGAGCCACTCTAGCGCCTGGGGCAGAGGCCACAGAGCCATCCCCAGCGCCCGGGCCATCTTTGCTCCAATGGAGCCTTGGCTGCAGGAGGGGAAGAGAGAGACAGAGAGGAAGGCGCGGCGGAGGGGTGGAGAAGCAAATGGGCGCTTCTCCTATGTGCCCTGGCCGGGAATCGAACCTGGGTCCTCCGCACGCTAGGCTGACACTCTACCGCTGAGCCAACCGGCCAGGGCCTACCTTTTAGAATTTTAGAACAGAAAATATCATTGGACATCATTTCAAAGAATACTTTTAGTTTACATATTGAAACTGAAAAGTGTGGTCCAGGGACCAGAGCATTACTTTCACCTTGAATCTTGTTAGAAAGCAGAATGTCAAGCCCCACCTCAGGCTGCTGAATTAGAATCTGAATTTCACCAAAATCGTCAGGTGGCTTATATGCCTGGGAAGCACTGCTCTAAAGAATTTTTGTCATTAATAATTATTTTCTTTCTCTGATGTTAGACAGTAATTACATGGTTAATTGGAAAAAAAAAAAAAAAAGGGAAACAGCTCAACTTTTGTTCCCTAAAACTCAAGAAAACAGATTATCATCTCTGACATTCTGCAGAATAGCAAAAGGTGGATAATATGAAATGAGATCTATGCATGTAGGGTTGTCAGACAATATAGGATGCCTAGTTAAGTGTAAATTTCAAGTAAGAGATTATTATTTTTTTTTAGTAAAAGTGTGTCACAAGTATTACATAAAATATGCATATACTAAATAAAGTATTCAGTGTTTATCTAAAATCCAAATTTAGCCAGTCATCCTGTGTTTTTATTTGCTAAATCTGGTAATCTTGCATATATATTCCCAGGAAAGTCTCTTTGCTCTCTAGGCTTTCCCAGAATAAAGGGGAAATGATACCATAAATGGCCACGCCGCTGCCCCCTAAGCAGTCTAGACTGATTGACTGTAATGTTGTTTCTCTTCCTGCCCAGACAGCCAGGACTCTGTGACTCCCCTAAGCAGAGCTGGTGACTCACCCAACAAGAGAGTAATGGGAAATTTACTTGCTGACTCAGGAAGACATAAACTTTGGCAAACTTTTCCTCCAGTCTAAACCAAAAGAAAAAAATTTCCAAAGCAAATGTTAAATGGAGAAAAATATATTTGAAACAGTAACTTGAGGCAGCAGGCAAATGCAAGGCTTATATTCACATGTTTTCTATTAGTTGATTAAAAAGTCATTTTCACGGTTTGTTCCACTATTGCACTCAGAAGCTGGTATTTTTCTTAAGAATTACTTCTATTTAAGCCTCCTCAGAGGCTACTTTCCAAGAATACATTTTAGGTCCATTTTCTTAATATTATATGTAGTTTGCAAATAAATGAAAACGTCTTGAAGCAGAGATGTGGGTGTGGAGTAGATGGCTACCCTCTGTCACTGACTAACAACAGGCTTTGTAACTCTAAGCAAATCTGATATTTCAGTTTTTCCTCCTGAAATGATTAAATTTTTAAGGTTTCTTTTCTATTGATTGATTTTTAGAGAGAGGAGAGAGAGAGAGAAAGGGAGAGAAAGTAGAGGGGGTAAAAGCTAGAAACATCAACTCATAGTAATTACTTCCTGTATGTGCCTTGATTGGACAAGCCCAGGGTTTCGAACCAGTGACCTCAGCATTCCAGCTCAGTGCTTTGTCCTCTGCACCACCACTGGCAAGTCTGATTGTTTAATTTTATAATCTGTACCTAACTCCTTAGATTGGCTTCAGCCCCTCTTGATTCTCTCCCACTATTTTAAGATAAGATCTCTTGCTGTTATTGCATCACTAAATGATTAGCTATGTTAGAAGAAGAAATTAGATATACATTAGCCAGTTCTGACTTTTTTTGTTGTTGTTAGTGAGAGGAGAGGAGGCAGAGAGACAGACTCCCACATGCGCCCTGACTGGAATCCACCTCGTAAGCCCATTAGGGGGTGATGCTCTGCCCCCATCTAGGCTGTGGCTTTGTTGCTCAGCAACAGAGCCATTTTTCTGGCCCTGGGACAGAGGCCACAGAGCTATCCTCAGCACCCGGGGCCAAGTCGCTCCAGATGGAGCCCATGGCTGCAAGAGTGGAAAAGAAACAGAGAAGGGGGAGGGGAGGAAAAGCAGATAGTCACTTCTCCTGCCCTGACCGGGAATCAAACCCAGGACATCCACATGCCAGGCCAACACCCTACCACTGAGCCAACAGGCTAAGTCCTGACTTTTTTTAAAAAATCTAAATAAAGTGTTATCTGAAAAATCTGAATAAAAATGTGAAAATTACGCCATCTTATTATAGTAATAATTTTTTAAAAATAATGTCATAGTTGGCCTGACAAGGAGGTGGTGCCGTGTATAGGGTATCAGACTGGGACACTGAGGATCCAGATTCGAGACCCCGAGGTTGCTGGCTTGAGAGCAGGTTCATCCAGTTTGGGCATGGTCTTACCATCTTGAGCATGGGGTCACTGACTTGAGCATAGGGTCATATATATGACCCTATAGTCGCTGGCTCAAGCCCAAAAGTTGATGGCTTGAGCCCAAGGTCGCTGGCTTGAGCAATGGGTCACTCACTCTGCTTGAGCCCCACCCCCAGTCAAGGCACATATGAGAAAGCAATCAATGAACAACTAAAGTGCTACAACAAGTTGATGCTTCTCATCTCTCTCCCTTCCTGTCTGTCCCTGTCTGTTTGTCTGTCTGTCTCTCTCTCACTTCAAAAAAATCATAGTTACTTTTGAGGAGGTTGAAAATGGAAGTGTATAATACCACTCTTCTTGGGAATGTCTGAATCTTTTCAGCCGAGGTTGGATGCTTATACTTAAAAAGTCATGATATAGACCAGGAGTCTCAAACTTGCGGTCCGCCAAACAATTTTGTGCGGTCCGCAGACTAATCCACGAAGTTCAAAATATTTTGGATAAAATTAAGTAAGCCTAGGGGCCTACTTGTATTTTTCATTTCTCTAGCATCCTAGCTAGATATTAGCTTAGTTAACAGCAGTTGTGATGCGAACTACAGTTTCTGGTCGTTTTGTGACACTGAGTAAACTGCATGTACGATTGTGCTTGTTGTACTGATTTTTTTTTGTTTTCAACTGCAGTGAGAAAAATGTTGCATAACAGTTGCCTTTTGTAGACCTAGTGCGGCCCACCGAACGGCTGTAATCTTGCTCTGTGGCCCACATGCTGAGTTGAGTTTGAGACCCCTGATATAGACAATCCTGGTTTCAGAACCTGAAAGCAAACCAAGTTTTTGCTATCAGATATAGGAAGAAACTTACATTTAAAAGGAAAGCCCACAAATACCATATTCTGGAAGTTTCATAACCACTTCAATCCCGCAGACAGGATGATGAAGGCTAAAAGTATTAAGTACCTAATACATACTTGGAAGTACAGTGTGAGGTGTGGGGAAATACAGTGTGTTCGTAAAGTCATGGTGCACTTTTGACCGGTCACAGGAAAGCAACAAAAGACAATAGAAATGTGAAATCTGCATCAAATAAAAGAAAAACCCTCCCAGTTTCTAAGAATAATGTGGCAGCATGTGCGCATGCGCAGATGATGACGTAACACCGTTTATACAGCGGAGCAGCCCACGGCCATGCCAGTCGAGACGTGGACTGTACAGAGGAAAGTTCAGTGTGTTCTGTGGCTCGCTAAATTCGAATCCGTGACCAAAGTGCAATGTGAATATTGGCGTGTTTATAACGAAGCACCACCACATAGGAATAACATTACTCGGTGGGATAAGCAGTTCAAAGAAACCTGCGTTTGGTGGAGAAACCCCATTCTGGTAGGCCATCAGTCAGTGATGAGTCTGTAGAGGCTATACGGGATAGCTACCTAAGGAGCCCTAAAAAAATCTGTGTGTGAGCCCACATCGAACTGCACTGAATAGGTATGAAACTGGGAGAGTTTTCCTTTTATTTGGTGCAGACTTCACATTTCTATCGTCTTTTGTTGCTTTCCTGTGACGGGTCAAAAGTGCACCATGACTTTACGGACACACTGTAGAGCTCCATGCTCTGAAGCTGACTCTATCAGGAAATGGAATCAATTTTCCCACACTTGAACCAGGTTTGACCTTGTGACTTGCTTTGGCAGATAGAATGTGACAGAAATGATAATGCGCAAATAAAACCTTGGCCTCAGGAGGCCTTGCAGCTTCTGCCTTTGCCTTCTTGGAACACTGCCTTGAGAATGCCATGTAAGGAAGTCGCTCCTGGTTTCAGGGGCTGGTAGAGGATGAGAAGCCATGAAAAGGAGAACGGAGGCACTCAACTGGCAGCCAGCACCAGCTGACAAAACGCATGTGAATGAGGTCATTTTGGACCTTCCAGTTTAGCTGTGCCTCCACCAGAATGATACCGTCTGAGTGAGCCAGGAGAAACTGCTAGCTGACCCGCATTGAATCATGAGAAATAATAAATCTTTGCTTTAAGCCATTATGTTTGGGGTGCCAGGAAAGGAAAGAGTTGTTACTTAGCAAAGATAACTAAAATTCCCCAAAGAAAATTGTTAAGAATGCAGATCCCAGGCCCCCACTCCAGAGATTCCGATTCCATAGGTCTGGCTTGGGATCCTGGCATAATATTCTCCCACCAGGCCCTCGGAAGGAGTTGGTCCTCCTACCACCCTTTGAGAAACACATCCTAGCAAGATTTCCTTCAGAACTGAGCTCAGATGCAACCAGAAGCTTTTAAAAAATGTTTGTATGGAAAGAGAAAGAAAATATACCAGTATGTAATTTTTATTCTTTTTTACTTGTAAAATATAAATTGAAAAGGTATTTTTATCCCTCTCCATTTGCCTAGCATGGATTAATTGGGGAAGCAGTAAGAGAACATGCCTCTGGGAGAAACCAGGTATGTTGGGAGGTTTTTATTTATTTTTATTTTTATTTATTTATTTTTTATTTTTATTTTTTTTTACAGAGACAGAGAGAGAGTCAGGTAGGGACAGACAGACAGGAACGGGGAGAGATGAGAAGCATCAATCATCAGTTTTTCGTTGCGACACCTTAGTTGTTCATTGATTGCTTTCTCATATGTGCCTTGACCGTGGGCCTTCAGCAGACTGAGTAACCCCTTGCTCGAGCCAGCGTCCTTAGGTCCAAGCTGGTGAGCTATGGCTCAAACCAGATGAGCCCACGCTCAAGCTGGCGACCTCAGGGCCTTGAATCTGGGTACTTCTGCATCCCAGTCCAATGCTCTATCCACTGCACCACCTCCTGGTCAGGCAGGAGATCTTGAAGTAAGAGGTTAGGCATAAAAAGATGCTGCTGCCCTGGGCAGATGGCTCCTTTGGTTAGAGCATCATTAGAGGTGCAGAGGTTGCCAGAACAGCTTGATGTTCCTGTCTCTCTCCCTCCCCCTTCTTCTCTCACTGAAATCAGTTAAAAAAAAAAAAAGACGCAGCAGTGTTGAAGCAGACAGAAAAGGAATGCATATTGTTTTGAGCATTGTGAAATGAGGAGTCAGGAGAATAGGGAAGGCTCAGGGAGGTGAACACGGGAAGTGTTGGTGAATATTCTGAAATCAGGGTAGAAAGAGGAAGGTGAATCTGCTTGAGAGAAACAAGGAGTCTTTTACTGGTGTGTGCACCCCCATTAACCCTGTGATAGGTGCGTCAGAAAATTAAGCTGGTCTGAAGTACTTAAAGACTAGGCTTTGGTTTTGCTAGATGGTGACCTTGAAACTACTTACTGGGTTTTGCTTTTATCTGTCTTATAATTGTGAATTCTGCTAACATATCATTGGAAGAGAGGGTCCAACTGCAAAGAAATACCTGAAAATCAATGAGTTAAAGCATGAAGGAAATGTTATTTAATTGAAGAGAAAGATGAATTATCAGGTAAGTGTTGTCTTACTCTCAGAGATGGCTGCCTCTCTGTGCTAGATGGGAAATCAAATTCGGTCTGTTTGTGGTTCTTTAATGCCTCAGGAGGTGATAAGAACCAGAAAACCCTCAACAGCTGATATCTCCCCAGGATCTCTGGTGAGGTCAACCTGTATTTTCTGTGCCACAGTGAGAGTGAAATCACTTGTGGTAAAAATAAAACCCCAATTTCTAGTATAGTAACATAACATACTTAGAAATCTCCCTTTTTTAAAAGCTGTTTGTGAGACTTTAGTTGCTGAAATAAAGAATAAGAAAAAAACCATAGGTATCTAGTTGACATACAAGATTCTTCCTAGATTTTAGGGGTTTGAAGATTCTCTGACCCTCACCAAATTATGATCCCCCCAACTCTTGGGGAAAAAGGTGAAATTAAACTGTTACTCTTGGGGAAAACATACAAATATATGTGTGTTTTTGCTGGGAATATAGATTATAAATACTCAAATAAGGGAAAATATATAATATTTGTATAATTATGATGAGAATCTTATTTGTCAGCATTGGCTAGGATGTATTACAGTATCAAATTAAGACACAAATCTTAGTAGCTTAACCCAACAAAAGTTTGAATTTCACTCTACTGCATGTGAGACAGTAAAAGTGTGATGCAAAACTAAGGTTTTACAATTTGTTTCTGTATACTATGACAGCATGTGTAGAAAATAACATTCATTATGCTTTGTAGCCAATAAAACTCCTATAAAAATAATAAGATTTTCTGTCAAAGCTAAAATAAATTTTCTCTAAATATAGTAGAATTCTAAGTGTGGTAAAGCCAAGAAGCAATTTCAAACCATCACAGCCACAAACCTAGGGTTAACTGAGGAAATGGCTTGTTAGAGTAACAGTTTTTGCAATATCTAAAGATAATTTATAATTTATTAACAGAGAAAAAGTTTTAAGCCAACATTGCATTTTGAGCATGAAAATATTATGCCAATGATCAAGTAATTTTCACAGTTTAAAACTAACAATGCCAGATTTACATCACAATAAAAAAGAATGGGGGGGCCTGGCCGGTTGGCTCACTGGTAGAGCGTCAGCCTGGTGTGCAGGAGTCCCGGGTTCAATTCCCGGCCAGGGCACACAGGAGAAGCACCCATCTGCTTCTCCACCCCTCCCCCTCTCCTTCCTCTCTGTCTCTCTCTTCCCCTCCTGCAGCCGAGGCCCCATTGGAGCAAAGTTGGCCCAGGCACTGAGGATGGCTCTATGGCCTCTGCCTCAGGCGCTAGAATGGCTCTGGTTGCAACAGAGCAATGCCCCAGATGGGCAGAGCATCGCCCCCTGGTGGGCATGCCAGGTGGATCCCTCTCGGGCACATGCGGGAGTCTGACTGCCTCCCCGTTTCCAACTTCAGAAAAATACAAAAAAAAAAAAAAGAGCTGTGTGCCTAGTTTCTTGTAATGGACCTTTAAAAAAAAAGAAAAAAAAAGAATGGGGGGATATTTTAATGCTTTATAATAGAGATAACTAATTAACATTGAAATTAAAAATTTGGGGCACATTTGAGAATATTTTCCCCCCTACATAGGTACTAAGATTTATATGGGGGCCCTGGCCAGTTGGCTCAGCAGTAGAGCGTCGGCCTGGCGTGCGGGGGACCCGGGTTCGATTCCCGGCCAGGGCACATAGGAGAAGCGCCCATTTGCTTCTCTACCCCCCCCTTCCTCTCTGTCTCTCTCTTCCCCTCCCGCAGCCAAAGGCTCCATTGGAGCAAAGATGGCCTGGGCGCTGGGGATGGCTCCTTGGCCTCTGCCCCAGGTGCTAGAGTGGCTCTGGTTGCAGCAGAGCAACGCCCCGGAGGGGCAGAGCATCGCCCCCTGGTGGGCAGAGCATCGCCCCTGGTGGCCGTGCCAGGTGGATCCCGGTCAGGCGCATGCGGGAGTCTGTCTGACTGTCTCTCCTCGTTTCCAGCTTCAGAAAAATACAAAAAAAAAAAAGATTTATATGGGGACATTTATATGGGGACAAGGCATGTTACTTATCAATACACAGTGGGTATATATGTATATATTTAAGGTGACCAATCATTCTCCTTTAGGGATGACAGTCCTTCTTTTGTAATTTCTGTCCTCTCTTGAATGGAGTGTCCTCCTACATGTCCTCCCTTTTGATATTGGAAGACTAATTTGTAAATGTCAATCCATTGCAAGTGATGTGACGTATTTGTATCTAAATGAGTACTTTTTTCTTACAATTATTATTAAAAGTTAATAGGCATGTAAGCATAATTACAATATAAAATATTACAAATGTTTTTATTATGCATTTATCAAATTATAGTATATTATTGTTGCAATGAATAAAAAGTTTCTTTTATTTATGATATTTTCAATTTATTTTTGATCTTTTCATTGTAAAAAAGTTGGTCAACTTAATATATTGTAAATTGTGTGTATATGTGATATACATATAATGTTTTATACCTCACTGCATCCCTTTTTTTGCAGAACTACTCTTCCTGCATTCTGAACTGTTAAGAACATCCTATCTACTACAGAGCTGTGACACATCCCCACCACAAGAGTGATCACCTGACCTAGGTATGGCCAATCATAATATCTCACTCCTCTAAACACAGTGATTGGTTCATGGATGAGCAATTATTGTAAACAGAGCCAATAGGAATCATCGCCTGGAGTTGATATACTGATTTGGAAAGAGGGCAGCTTTTTCAGGTAGGATAGGATTGCTAAACTAGGATAAACCTGATTGCAGATAACTATTTTCTTCATTCAGCTGGGGGGCCTAAGGAGAGGGTAAAACTAAAACAAAGAAGGAAGCAGAGCTGGAAAAGGAGGAGGGGGGAAAAGAGGGAGGGAGGTGGGGTTAAGAGGGATCCATACAAATCCTTGGAAATTGTGTTGTGCTTGAGGCCAGAGTCAACTCTGGGTTTTCTGGTTAGGTGAGCCAATCCATTCTCTTTTTGCTTTAGCTAATGTGCTTTAACTAAAATAATCCTGACAGACACTTCATTCTTTTTTTTATTCACTTTTTTATTATTATTCATTTTAATGGGGTGACATTGAAAAATCAGGATACATATATTCAGAGAAAACATCTCCAGGTTATTTTGACATTTGATTATGTTGCATGCCTATCACCCAAAGTCAAATTGTCTTTCATCACCTTCTATCTGGTTTTCTTTGTGCCCCTCCCCTTCCCCCCTCCTCCTGACACCTCATTCTTGAAGGCTCTACAGGATTTGCCATAATGCCATGGTATCTTACATGTAGCCCTCAGTCAGTAAAGGTTTTAACTCAATGAAAGTATAGATCAGCGGATCTCAACCTGTGGGTCGTGACCCCGGCGGGGGTCGAACGACCAAAACACAGGGGTCACCTAAAGCCATCGGAAAATACATATTTATTATACAATACATTTTTTAAAATAAAATATGTATTTCCGATGGCTTTAGGCGACCCTGTGTTTTCGTCGTTAGACCCCCGCCGGGGTCACAATCCATGGGTTGAGAACCGCTGGTACAGATGAATCTATCTCCTGGAACCATCGAAAGTTGTAGGTGATTTAGCATAATTTTATTAAAATAATTATTATCTACTTGCTTCTCTAACTCAATCCAAGAAAAAAATACCTTATTCTAAATTTAAAGTTCCATTTCTTCTACATAACATTGGATCCTCACAATATGGCTGAATTCTTAATTAATATATCCATGTAAAATATCATAAAACAAAGCACTCTATATATACATATATCTTTTTTTAATGACTTTTTAAATCCATGCAGTTTTCCTTCCAAAATGACTTGTTTAGCAAATTTTTGTCATGCCTTTTTTCTAGTACTCAGAAAATATTCCCTATTGGGGACAATATTTTAAATGGTTGTCAAGTTCTCAGACATGTTCACAAAATTTTATTTAATCCGTATTGTTTATGGCTGTAATATAATGATAATGTAATAAAAGATAAATGTTCTTCAAGAGCCTGGCTTTCTAGTCCTCATAACACTTTTTATTATTTTTATGACCATGGCCAAGTCTTCTCTGAAATTCATTTTTTCTTATAGTAATATATCATTATATGACATATATAGTTATAGGAAAAAGAGAAAATTTTATTTAAAATCCTTGAGCAAGAATACTTTTTAGATTAAAAAGTATTTTTTAATGTAGATTTTTATTTTAAATTTGAGTCTAGCAATATAAGTCCTAAACATAGTCTGAAAAAAATGGGGCAAAATAAAGAGAAGCCTGAATTGCTCAGAATAAAAATATGAGAGAAATTTAGACATGGCCTTTACTCATAGTATAGAATGAGGGGTGAGATCTGGTAATGAGGGGAAGGGGGGGAAAAAGAGGATCTGATGGAGGTGGGTGCAAACAACAAAATGGGAGGACAAGAGTCTGAGAAGGAAACACAGCAGGAGAAGCTCCCAGAGTAGGAACACTGAGGCTTTGACGATCAAGGCTACATAATGTTTCACTGCAACTTACTCCACCACCTCTGGTATTACCGTCAATCCTTGTACAGAATTCTGCTAAGTGCAAATACCTTGTATTTGGGTTGCTTTGTGGAATCAATATAAAAGAGACTCTGTGCCATGTTTCGGTTGAGAGGGTATGTGCAGGCTAAGTGAACAGACCAGATGCAGAAGTCAGATGCAAGTGAGAAGTCCATGTAGAGGAAGCCCCTTGGAGAATTCTGGGAAGCATAGGGAGGGAAGGACGTTGGGAATTACTTACAGCTCACCAGGTGCATATTTCAGAATTTCAACTGAAATCACATTGTTTACTTTAAGATCAACTTGAATTTGATTCAGAACCCTTAGTGCTCCTGTATGATCCCAATTCCCATAGCTTTGCTCTTTATAAGCAGAGAGACCTCTGATGAATCTGGAAGTCCCAGCATTTAGGGATGGTCTCCACAGCCTATACGTAGCCAGTACATTTGAAGATATGAGGGATGTCCCAGAAAGGAAGGGCTATTGAAGGCAAGGGGGGGGGCTGAGACTGTTAGAAATGTTGATGCCAGAGCAGATTCTGTTTTTTTCTATTGTACTTAACACACTGTGGTTCTATGATAACTAAACTAACAAATGAATTAATTCCAGGTATCAGAAATGAAAAAATTGGTGCACAATGGAGCAGAAAATGGAGAGGAAATAGAGTTTAACTTTTCATTTTTGTATCTATGGCAATATAAAGTTGGAAGAGACTTTAGACTCTATCCTGTTCTTTTAGCTCTGTAAATACCATTTATAACTATAATATACAATTTGGGAGACACTAGCCACAAGTAGCTATTAAAGTTCAATAAAATTTAAGATTTGAGTTCTCATACTAGCCTCCTTTCAAGTGCTCAATCATCACATGTGCCTAATGCAAGTCTGTGGGGCAGTATAGGTACAGACTATTTCCATCATAATGGAATGTTCTATTAGACAACACCAACTCATTGCACCCCAATCTTAGCTTGAATTATTTTTAAGGAGTGTCATTCCTTATTGGTTTTGGGCCAAACATAATTGTTAGGCTGTCTTTGAAGTTTTCTTTCATATATTTATTCTAGATTGTTTAGATATGTGTAAAGATTTATTCTCTATAGGGAACATTTTATTACAGTAATGGTTTTAAAAAATTGTTCATGATAAAGATATTATAGAGCAGAATAACTAACTTAAAATTGTTGGGTTCAAAAGTTAACTCAGTTTCTTAAAGAATCTCAATTATGCTTAAAGAAGAGCATTAATTAATAATCATCTCCATAATAGTAATTATTTTTCAAAACTCAAAAGAAAAAATATAACTGTAGAAATAACTTTATGCTTTACGAAAATGGTAAATATGCACCAAACCTTTTATTTAATTATTTTATGTTTCTATGAGCTCAACCTAATACAATTATGTGATTAAGAGCTCTGTATTTTACCCTCTAATGAATGTAATCATTTCTTTTCTTTTTAATAAATAAATTTTTATTAATTTTAATGGGGTAACATCAATAAATCAGGGTACATATATTCAAGAAAACATGTCCAGGTTATCTTGTCATTCAATTATGTTGCATACCCATCACCCAAAGTCAGATTGTCCTCCATCATCTTCTATCTAGTTTTCTTTGTGCCCTTCCCTCCTCACCCTCACCCTCTTTCCCTCCCCCGCCCCCCATAACCACCACACTCTTGTCCATGTTTCTTAGTCTCGTTTTTATGTCCCACCAATGTATGGAATCCTGCAGTTCTTGGTTTTTTCTGATTTACTTATTTCACTCCGTATAATATTATCAAGATCCCACCATTTTGTTGTAAGTAATCCGATGTCATCATTTCTTATGGCTGAATAGTATACCATGGTGTATATGTGCCACATCTTCTTTATCTAGTCTTCTATTTTTTTCTTTTTACAGTGATTAAAGCCTTTAAGCAAACTCTTGGCCAATACAGCAAGAATCCATAAAAGAGTAGTGTCCTTAACATGTTCACCAAGTCCAAGTTGGCCCCAACACCATGCCAAATCCCTGAAAAATGCAACCCAACCCCAGTTCAGTCTGTTAGGAGCTGTCACCAGGAGCAGGAGTCCAGGAAAAGTCCACATTCAGGAAAAGTCCGCATGGCACTGGAATTGTTGTCACAATTCTATACTTTGCAACTCATGTCCAAGTCCCAATGACTGCTGCTTCTAGCTGGTAATGATTCAGGTAGACTGGAAAAGCCATCTGCAGCATGTGTGGAGATTGAGCTTCTGTTCTCCTCTGCCTGGAGAGATGAGACCAGGTTGCTTTTCCCTGGAGCTCTGCAACTGTGGCCTGGTAAAGAGAACCTTGGAATACACTAACCTGGGTGGCAAAGGTAGATTCATTATAGAAGTTGGCAAAAGGGGGAAAGAGAGCTCTAAATTAGGAGTAGGTCCCAGCATGAAATATGAGTGTGGCATTGAGGTAGGAGGAATAAAGGAAACACTATATATTAAACAAAGCAGCAGAAAATAGGACTATCAACACCCACAACAGAGATCTTCGAGGGAAGAATAAAAAATGTGACTATTCAGGCAAGACATAGTTAAGTGGCCCTTGTGCAAATGAGATCAGTTTACCTGCTTCTTGGAAGAAATACCCTAGGCTCGTCCACAGAGTCATAGATGGGGCAGACGACCCTGGGCACCTTCAGCCTCCAGTGGCAAACCCCAGCTTTCTGGGTAAGGTTAGGCCATAGGTGGCTGGAGCAGGGCTGGAAGAGACTGAACCCTCCCTTAGAGGAGCAAGGGAGAAGCCTACCTTCCAGTGTCCCTGTTTCCTCACAGTAGAGGCATGTAAGCCTGGCAGGCTTTAGCTCAATGACCTTCCTTTCCACTATTGAAGCAGGACCCAAATGGCATCCTATGAGACCCCTTTGGGGCATTGGAGCCTTTAAGGGTGTATCCTAAAAGCTGGTAGTTCCCCTGATCTCTATTGGGCTTTTTCTGCCTCTTGGTATCTTAAAAGCCATGCTCAGAAGATCTTGCTGAGGGGTTTGAGGATCCCCATCCACCTATATAAATCTTTTCCATGTATCTGGAGCTATTTGGAAAAAGACAAAACAGTGTTATTAGCTGGATCAAATAAAGAAGGTAGTAGTTTGCAGGAGAAAAAGATTTGGTGTTTCCTGTTCATCAGCATTCAAAAGAAATTTAAAATTTTTTAAGTAAAAAGCATGATCTGGTAGACCCATAGGAGTTCCAGGATATGACTCCTCCCTTTTAAACTTTTTTAAATTGACCTTAAAATATTTGCTGGGTACACTTTAATAATACCTTGACTTTAAAGATTGTAAGAAATACACATAATTCGAAAGGTTTGACAAAATACAGTAAGTGCTTTTGCTCCATATGCAGGAGCATTGTCAGTTTAACCAGTTTAGGAAATCCAATAATAGAACAGTGCATACAGACAATGAGCTATAACATGCTTAGCAGCCTCTCCTGTTCTGACAGAGGTTACTATAAATCCAGAATATGTATCCACTCTAACGTGAACATAGGACTGTTTGCCAAATGAAGGTATATGAGTAACACCCATTTGCCAAAGTTGTCCTGGTAGGGGTCCTTGAGGGTTAACTCCAAATGAAGGGGCAGATTGTAGTATAGGACCCCTTGGACAGGATTTCCCAATCTGCCGTGCTGCTTCCCGAGAAAGTTGAAACTGTTTACACTGGGCTGCAGCGTTCTGGTGATGAATTAGTATGAGACTGAATTGCTCAATCTGTCATGGTTGCTCCAAATAATTTTCTTTTGGGTAGCTTGATCAACAAAGGCATTCCTAGGCCCTGGCAGGTTGGCTCAGTGGTAGAGCATTGGCCTGGTGTGCAGGAGTCCCAGGTTCAATTCCCGGCCAGGGCACACAGGAGAAGTGCCCATCTGCTTCTCCACCCCTCCCCTTCTCCTTCCTCTGTCTCTCTCTTCTGCTCCCACAGCCAAGGCTCCATTGGAGCAAAGTTGGCCTGGACGCTGAGGATGGCTCCATGGCCTCTGCCTCAGGTGCTAGAATGGCTCTGGTTGCAACAGAGCAACACCCTAGATGGGCAGAGCATCCCCCCCTGGTAGGCGTGCCGGGTGGATCCCAGTTGGGCGCGTGCGAGAGTCTGTCTGACTGTCTCCCTGTTTCCAACTTCAGGAAAATACAAAAAAAAAAAAAAAAAAAAAAAAAAAAGGGGCTTTCCCTTGTGCTAAAGCTACAGGGAACATGGAGTGAGCTCGAGTATGTCCTATAAAACATGGAGCTCTATGTTGACATACAAGTCTTTGAAGAAGGAGGAACTGCTGAAATAGTTCATCAGCATTTGTCCCTAAGACAGCAGTCTTTATAGTGGAAACACCATAAGTAAATATTTGCTGTCTGTGTATAGATTAAAGGGGAAATATGGCAAATGCTGAAAAGCCATGATTATGGCATATAATTCTAGACTTTGAGCTGATTTTAAGTTGACAGTTTCAGTATAAAGTTGTCCATTGATTTGCAAGAGCGATTTGCCATTTAGTGGAAGTTTCCCAGAGCCATTGTTGTTGATCCTTTGAAAAAAGGAACAACAATAATTTTGAGGCTCAAAACCTATAAGCTGTAAGGGTCGCCTATACCCCTTGATAATCCAGGAGGCAACAAGATCAAAATATGGAAGTGTATTCCATGGGCTATTAGATGGTTCAATGTGCCCAAGCTGTAGCTGCTCTTGTACCAATTGAGCAGCTGCCCTAAGTTTCTCCTGAGAAAGGGGTCTTTGGTCTACCCATACAGGATTATCTGATTTCCAAGTAATTGGGTCTGCACAATGCATTATTGAGGTAACAGGAGCTACCAAGGCCCCTATGCTAAATTTTGATATCCTAATCCATACCTTCTGGTATTGGGTGCCACTTCTATGGGGGTGAGAATTCCTCGCTGTTCTTTCCCTAGATCCTTGGTGGGCAAAAATCCCCAATCAAGCATCTGAGTATAGACTAAACCATTAGAACTGACAAGCAACGCTCCCATATTTTTCAAAACATCTCTACCCCACAAATTAACTGGCCATCCAGGGAGCACATAAGGCTTAAAAAATCCAGAATGACCTTAATCTTCCCAATGTAGAAAACTAGAACTTTGTTGAGGGGATTTATTCTGCCATATACCTTGTAATTCTGTGGCTGCTGCATGAGTGGGCCAGGAAGGAGGCCAATGTAGCTTAGCAATAACAGATACATCAGCTCCAGCATCTAAAAGTCCTTTAAATTTATGCTCATGTAATGTTAGTTTCATTTCAGGTAATCATTTCTTATTAAATCTAAATATTTAATACTTTATGAAAATTCCATCCTATTTCCATAATGACTGAATGGTGGAAATCTTTCATTAGTTTTCAAGTTTTTGGATGAAGTAAGACTGGAGAGTTTAGGAAACCCTAAATGAATCATTTAAAGGGACAAAATTGATGAAGGTACCAATACATATATAAGACTCATAAGAACTTAATTCATACTTTGTTTATTAATACCAAAAACTGAATAAGCTTTCATAGAACATATAAAATTATATTAGGCATTATAAAGTAAACTGACTCTGCTTTCTGTAAATAATAATTATAACCTTGTATCATCAAGAAAGCTGTCAGACAACCTGACCAGGTGGTGGCGCAGTGGGTAGAGGGACAGACTGGGAGGCAAAGGACCCAGGTTCGAAACCCTGAGGTCACCGTCTTGAGCGCAGGTTCATCTGACTTGAGCGCAGGCTCACCAGCTTGAGCGTGGAGTCGGTGGCTTGAGCATGGGATCATAGACGTGACCCATGGTTGTTGGCTTGAGCCCAAGGTCACTGGATTCAGCAAGGGGTCACTCGCTCTGCTAGAACCCCCTGGTCAAGGCACATATGAGAAAGCAGTCAATGAACAACTAAAAGGAACCTCAACAAAGAATTGATGTTTCTCATCTCTCTCCCTTCTTGTCTGTCTGTCCCTATCTGTCTCTCACTCTGACTCTGTCACACACACACACACACACACACACTGTCAGACAATGCTTCTATTTTAGCTACTTAAAAAAAGTAGAAAGAGTGGCATATAGCTAGAAAAACTTCTATCAAAATAGGACAAGAATGCAAAAGTTTGGTATTCAAAGTCTAAATCTACAGTGGTACCTTGAGATACGAGTTTAATTTGTTCTGTAACCGACCTCGTAAGTCAGTCAACTTGTATATCAAACAAATTTATCCCATTTTAAATAACTGAAATAGATTTAACCCATTTCAACCCTGTGAAACATCCCTAAACCATCCTAAATTATGAAAAAAGCCATGTTTTTAATTAAGAAACACACATGTATACTTTACCAATGCATAACAAAATATATGAAATAAAAGAAAAAAGTGTTATTTAGTACTGTATTTTACCTTGGAGACAGAGGAGTGCGGCTAATGGAGGTGAATGGCGGAGGAGGAGGGAGGAAGGGATGCAGGCACTGTAGACATGGAAACTAAAACTGCACTTTCTTAACACTAAATGTAAACTAAAACTGCATTTTCTTTACTTTAAACAAATCTAAAACTGCACTTTCTTTACTTAAAATAAAACCACAAAAACTTAATTGTAAAAAAATGCACCTTCTTAACTTTAAACTTAACCTAAGCTTAACATTACGTATTTTTCATTTAATCAACTAGCAGCAGCTTCCCGAATCATGACTCATATATCGGAATTTCGCTCAGATCTCGAACAAAAATACAGACCGAGTCACTGCTCATATCTTAAAAAATTCATATGTTGGTCTGCTCGTATCTCAAGGTACCACTGTATTTTTTTTAAGAATTAAGATGGATGTATTAGATTAGTTTAGTTGAGATGTAACTGAAAATGCTGGTAATATATGTTTAAACAAAAATAGAGGTGTAATTTTCTCTCAGATAATATAGGCTGCAGATTTACAGTTCAAGACAAGAATGATGGGTCCATGGTTAAAAGAAACCCAGACTATTAGCCCTGTCATTCTTAAATCATGACCTCTATTACCAAGTGAGGCTGCTGCAGCTCCAACCATCACATTCATGTCCCAGGCATCAGCTATAAAGAAATTGCAGAGGAAAGGGTACTGATCATTAAGCTAGCTCCCTTCTAAGACCTTTTTAGTAGCTTCACCTGACAACGTCTATATCTTTTGGTTATCTCTAAGGGAACTGGTAAGTGTAGCTTCTTTTGTTCTTGTTTTTGTTGTTGTTTTTTTCCAGCTAGACAAATGATTGCCACCACACAGACAATATTGGGTAGGTAGCTAGCAGTCTCTATCAGAGCAAGTGGATACTTCCATTTGTTAAACTGGTCACATTGTATATACTTACTTATATAGGAAACAAAATTGTGTAACAATAAAGAGCATAGGTTGTAATTAGAGTAATCCTATATCTGTTTGCCCTAGAAAATTCTAGTGCATAGCAGTTGTACCAATATAATTATTATCATTATCCTTATTACTTTCTAAAGTAACCCAGTTGGATAGTAAATTATATGGTCACTTTAACTATAATAGACTGACTGGAATATTTCTAACAAGTCCTAGCTCTGTGGCCTCAGCAAATTATATAACTTCTCAAAACTCATTGAATCAGTTATTCATTGCTGAATAACAAATTGTCCCCTGAATGTATTGGTTCAAAGCAACAAACAATTATAATTTCATAGCTTCTGTAGGTCAGAAATTGAAGAGCAGCTTAGATGGATAGTTTCTGGATTGGGGTCTCTCTAAGGTTAGATGATCAACTACTGGGCAGAAGGTTCCACTTTGAAGCTGACTCACATCTGTTGGAAAGAGGCCTCGGGTCCTCACCATGTGGGCCTCTCATAGGGCAGCTTGTATGTTCTCCCCTCATGGCAGCTGGCTTCCCATCAAGAGAAAGAGCAAAAGGAAACCGCAATGCCTTTTACTACCTATCAACAACACTGTGCGGCACTTTCTCTTTATTCTATTCATTAAAAGCAATTCATGAAATCCAGCTCACACTAAGGATGAGGAATTAGGCAGCACCTCTTGAAGGGAGCATATTTTAACATTACACACATATTGTTCTCATTTGTAAAATGAGGTAAAGTTACCCACGTGCAGTAGTAATTGTAATGTTATGAAGATGCATAACCCATAGAAAACATTTTAATAGGGCACTTGGAACAGCGTAAGATATGTCCCTTAATAAACGTCAGCTAATATTATTTACTTATTTGTCTAATTAAACTGTAGGGTTTTGACAGGAGTCATACCCGATTTCTACTGGTAATTCAAGCTTCAATTGAAGTGCTGAGCATATAGAGGGGTCGTAATAAATATTTGATAACTAAATGAATGATTAACATACTTTAATAAGAGCAGTTAAATGAAGTATTCCTATCAGTGGAGAGAAACATACTACAACAGACATTTGAATAAATTTACATTTTATTAGTGTTAAAAAATTATAGCTCCTTTTATAATAGGGCAGGAAAAAGTACATCATACTAATATATATTAAGTTTTATAACTTAACTAATAATATTCACTAATATATAATACTATTATAGGATCATTTTCTTATGTTCTTAATATTAAATTGCTCAGTCTGACCAGGGGATGGCACAGTGGATACAGCATAGGCCTGGGACACTAAGAACCCAGGTTTGAAACATCAAGGTTGCTGGCTTGATCATGGGATCATAGACATGACCCCATGGTCACTGGCTTGAGCCCCAGGTCTCTGGCTTCAGCAAGGGGTCACTGGCTGGGCTGGAACGCCCCAGTCGAAGTACATATGAGAAAGCAATCAATGAACAACTAAAGTGCCACAACTATGACTTGATGTTTCTCATCTCTCTCTCCCTTCCTGTCTGTCCCTGTCTCTCTCTCTCTCTCTTGCAATCTCTCTAAAGGAAAAAAACCAATTGCTCATTCAAAATTATGTCTTTTAGACATGTCTAACCAGGTCTTAATGAGGTAAAACTTAGAGTTGTAACATAAGTCACGGGGATACAAAGTAGCGCATAAGAAATGAAATCAATAATATCACAATAATTTTTCATGGTGACAGATGGATAGTGGACTTTTTGCAATCACTTTGTAAGGTATATAACTGTGAAATCTCAGTATGTTGTATATTTGAAACTAATATAATGTATATCAACCATGATTTAAAAAGAACTTTATGTTCCAGAATAAAAATGAGGCATGATGCCAAAATTTATTTTTCAATAATTATTTAAATGGCATATTGCTAAACAATAGAATTAAAGCATGTATCTAATGAAAAAAATCTAGAACTACACATACATATGTGTTATATTAATGATATGTTTTGTCATTAATGACATTTTCTTGCTATTTTTTTCCAAGAGAAAAAACATATATGCATAACTTTGAGGGCTATAGATTTTAAAGCTTTCAGTTATGAGTGTTTACATTTATTAAAAATCTGAAAAATAGCCTGACCAGGTGGTGGCGCAGTGGATAGAGCGTCGGACTGGGATGTGGAAGGACCCAGGTTCGAGACCCCGAGGTCGCCAGCTTGAGCGCGGGCTCATCTGGCTTGAGCAAAGAGATCACCAGCTTGGACCCAAGGTCGCTGGCTCCAGCAGGGGGTTACTCGGTCTGCTGAAGGCCCATGGTCAAGGCACATGTGAGAAAGCAATCAATGAACAACTAAGAAGTCGCAACGCGCAACGAGAAACTGATGATTGATGCTTCTCATCTCTCTCCATTCCTGTCTGTCTGTCCCTGTCTATCTCTGCCTCTGTAAAAAAAAAAAAAAAAAAAAAAAAAAATCTGAAAAATAAAAGAGAAGTTTGAGTTTATAATCTCCAGTTACAGCAAGGCTACATTTATATGCAATAATTAGTCAAAGGAAAATATTAGTTATAATTTATCAGGTGCCAGAAACATTTTATATTATGCCACATGATTTCTCTTATGACTCATGGCATAAGTAAAACAGTGATTTAAAAAAATTTTGTTTTTTTGATGTATTATGTTTTAAAATGTGTTTGCTAATTCTGAATATACCACAAATATTTTGCTTTCTACCTCTAAGCCTCTCATTTGACTTTTCGGTGATAGAAGAGTAACTTAGCTTTACCCTCTTCCAAACATGGATTTTTTTGTGGTATAAGCTCTGTATAGAGCAATGTGATTTATCTATTTCTTTTTTATTTGTTTACAGAAATGAGATTCTTTTTAAAATTTTTATTATTTTTATATTTTTATTGAATTTATTGGGATGGCATTGGTTTATAAAATCGTACACAGTACAACTCAATGAAACATCATCTGCACACTGCATCATGCGCTCACCACCCAAAGTCAAGTGTCTTTTCATCCTCATTTATTCCCAATTTTACCACTTCTACCTCCCCCAACCCCCTTTTCCCTCTGGCTATCACCATATTGTTGTTCATGTCTATGTGTTATGTATATATATATATTTTTTGTTGTTATTGTTGTTGTTGCTTAATCCCTTCTGTGATTTATTTCTTTTTTTTCTTCTTTTTTTTTTCTTTCTGAAGCTGGAGGCAGTCAGACAGACTCCCGCATGCGCCCAACCGGGATCCACCTGGCACGCCCACCAGGGGGCGATGCTCTGCCCCTCTGGGGCATCGCTCTGTTGCGACCAAAGCCACTCTAGCACCTGAGGCAGAGGCCATGGAGCCATCCTCAGCACCCAGGCCATCTTTGCTCCAATGGAGTCTTGGCTGCGGGAGGGGAAGAGAGAGAGCAGAAGGAGAGGGGGAGGGGTGGAGAAGCAGATGGGCGCCTCTCTTGTGTGCCCTGGCCGGGAATCGTGTGATTTATTTCTTAACACACATCAGTACGCACATCAACACTTCAAGCTTTTAAAACAAATTAAATCCTTTTAGTAGTTATAATGTAAGAAAATGATGTAATCTTTAATTAACTTAAATGCAATAATAGACATAATTTTATTTACATTTTACATGTTAATTATTTGACGGGAAGTTCTGAAAACTACCAGGCATGTCCTTGAAATAAAGAAAGTCACCTTGAGAGCATGGTGCTTTTTCATAGTATGATCTGGAAGACTCCAGGCGTGCACAGGATGTTTCTTGCTCTTCATGATGAATTTTTATCTTCTTCATAAACCCCAAACTCTAATTCCAAATTGCCACAGGGAATGAAAATCAGCTACACTATCTTAGAAACACTATTCTAGATGAACTAAGTAGTTAATCCTATTTCTTTGCCAGATATAAAGTGAATCTACTAGATAGATATTCCTAAGCTTCTTTACTTCTTGAAAAGTACATATTCATTCACTTATTAGTGTAGAATACTTGAGTTCTTACCTTTATGTGTTCCATTTATGAGACAATTGCTTTTTAAAAAAATTCATAGATTCACTCATTTTTCCTTAAACAAATATTTCTTGGTTTCCTGCTACTCGGTAAGAGCTGTGCTGGGCATGGTACATAAGATCAATGTATTCCTTACAATTTTATTTGTTAATAATACCTCCATAAGGCTGGGGAGAGGGGAATCAACATGTTCTCTTCTCTCATGGAATTTACAGGCAACTCTCCAACAAGTTCATTGTGATTTTTTAAAATATAGACTCAGCATTGTATTCAGCATTAGTGTAGAATATATAAGTTAAAAGAAAAAGCTCCTATTTTTAAGGAACTGATTATTTTACTTGGGAAAAAAATACTAAGATGCCTAAAAATATCAAGAATTAATATCAAATAGAGTACATTCAAATACTGTCAAACACAAGTAAATAAATACAGTACATAAATGCTAAGTTGTGAGTGTATTAGACTTGGACACACAAGCTACTTTAAAGAGAAAGAAGAAAATGAAGTCTTGTGATGCTTCCTGGTGGAAGAGTGGTGTTGCACGTTGAGAAGACTAGAACCTCAGGAGCAAACGCACAGAGGAAGAGGCCAGCCTGGCGTATTTGTAAGACTTGAGAACAGCACAAGTATTTACCTTCCAGAAGCTTTTTTGCCTAGATGCTCTGCTCCCTTCAGGCTTAGAATTCCAGTGCTTATTTGCATATTCCCAGGTATGAAAGAATTCTTAGGATTTTCATGCAAAAGTTATCAATATGGCCTTTTTAATTTGAACTTTAAATCACATACTATTAAAAAGAGAAGATGAAAAATTAAAAGCCAGATTATAAGCCCTGGCTGGGTAGTTCAGGTGGTTAGAGCATCGTCCCGATGTGCCAAGATTGTGAGGGGGGGAGGCAGAGACAAACTCCTGCAAGCACCCGGACAGGGATCCACCTGGCAAGCCCAGTAGGGGGCAATGCTCTGCCCATCTAGGGCTGTTGCTTGGCAACTGAGCTATTTTTAGCACTTGAAGTGGGAGGCTCTAATGAGACATCCTCAGCATCCAGGGCCAACTTGCTAGAACCCATCAGGCCATGGCTCTGGGAGGAGAAAAGAGAGAGAGAGAAAGGAAGGGGTGGAGAAGTAGATGGTCCTGTCTCCTGTGCACTGGGACCAGGAGTCAAACCTGGGACACCCATAGGCCAGGCTGACACACTACCACTGAGCAAACTGGCCAGGGAATTTTTTATTTAAATTACAGTTGATATACACTATTACATTAGTTTCAGGTGCACAATCCAGTGATTAGACATTGATATAACTTATAAGTGATCACCATCTCTGACACTATACATAGTTATAATATTACTGACTGTATTCCCTATGCTATACTTGACATCCCTGTAACTATTCTGTAACTACCAATTTGTACTTCTTAATTCCTTCACGTTTTTCACTCACCTTTCAACCTGACTCCTATCTGGCAACTGTCAAATGTTTTTTTTTTTAATTTTTTTATTTTTTTGTATTTTTCTGAAGTTAGAAACAGGGAGGCAGTCAGACAGACTACTGCATGCACCCGACCGGGATCCACCCGGCACGCCCACCAGGGGGTGATGCTCTGCCCATCTGGGGCCTTGCTCTGTTGCAACCAGAGCCATTCTAGTGCCTGAGGCAGAGGCCACAGAGCCATCCTCAGCGCCCGGGCCAACTTTGCTCCAATGGAGCCTTGGCTGCGGGAGGGGAAGAGAGAGACAGAGAGGAAGGAGAGGGGGAGGGGTGGGGAAGCAGATGGGCGCTTCTCCTGTGTGCCCTGGCTGGGAATCAAACCTGGGACTCCTGCACGCCAGGCTGACACTCTACCACTGAGCCAACCAGCCAGGGCCAAATGTTTTCTGTATCTATAAGTTTGTTTCTATTGTGCTTGTTCATTAGTTTTTTATATTCCACATATAATTGAAATCATATAGTATTTTACTTTCTCTGATTTATTTCACTCAACACAATACCTTCTAGGTCCATCTATGTTGTTGCAGATGGCAATATTACATTCCTTTTTTTTATGGCTGAGTCATATTCTATTGTATACATGCACTATTTCTTTATCCATTATTTTATTAATTTATATTTATGATGCTTCAATATCTTGACTATCATAAATAATCCTACAGTGAACATATGGAAGCATATATCTTTTTGATTTAGTGTTTTGGGTTTCTTTAGATAAATATCCAGAAGCGGAATTGCTGTGTCTATCTTCATCTCTTATTACAGCCTTTGTTTTAAAGTCTATTTTGCCCTGGCAGTGTTGCTCAGTTTGTTGGAGTATCATCCTGATATGCCAAGGTTGTGGATTTGATCCCATTAGGGCACATGCAGGAGTCAACCAATGAATGCATGGGTAAGTGAGACAACCTATAGACATTTCTCTCTGTCTCTCTCTCCCTTCCTCTCTCTCCAAAATCAATGAAAACAATTTTTTGTTAATTTAAAAAATAAAATCTATTTTGTCTGGCATAAGTATTGCTATCCAAGCCTTTTCTGTTTGTTTGTTTCTATTTTCATAAAATATCGTTTTCCATTTCCTTACTTTCAGTTTGTGTGTGTCCTTCCAGTGAAATAAGTCTTCCGTAGAACGCATATGTAAGTGTCTAGTTATATGATCCATTGAGCCATCCTATGTCTTTTTATTGGAGCATTTAATTCATTTGCATTTAATTATTGATAGAAATGTATTTATTGCAATTTTATTCACATTTTTTACCTTTTTTTGCCTTCTTCTTGTTAAAGAAGACCCTTTAACATTTTTTTGTAATACTGCTTTGGTGGTAGTAAACTCTTTTAGCTTTTTCTTGTCTGGGAAGCTCTTTATCTGTCCTTTGATTCTAAATGATAGCTTTACTGGTAGAATAATCTTGGTTCTAGGCCCTTGCTTCTTATCAATTTGAATATTTCATGCCAATTCCTTCTGGCCTGCAAAGTTTCTGTTGAGACATCAGCCGACAATCTAATGGGAGCTCCTTTGTAGGTAACTAACTTCTTTCTCTTGCTGCTAAGATTCTCTCTTTGTCTTTAACCTTTGGCATTTTTAAATTATGATGTGTCTTGGTGTGGGCCTCTTTGGGTTCACCCTTTTGGGGACTTTCTGGACTTGTATGTCTATTTTCTTCACCAAGTTAGGGAAGTTTCCCATCATTACTTTTTCAAACAGATTCTCAATTCTTTGCTCTCTCTCTTCTCCTTGTGGCACCCCTGCCATGCAGCTGTTGTTATGATTGATGTAACAGAGGCTCTATAACTTATCCTCACTTTTTTTAAAGATTTTATTTATTCATTGTAGAGAAGAGAGAGAAAGAGAGAGAGAGAGAGAGAAGGGGGGAGGAGCTGGAAGCATCAACTCCCATATGTGCCTTGACCAGGCAAGCCCAGGGCTTTGAACCAGCAACCTCAGCGTTTCCAGGTTAACGCTTATCCACTGCGCCACCACAGGTCAGGCCCTATCCTCACTTTTAAAAATTCTTTGTCTTTTTTCTGCTCTGACTAGATGTTTTCTGCTACCTTGTCTTCCAAATTGTTGATTTGATCCTGTGCCCCACCTAATCTGTTGTTTATTCCCTGTAATATATTCTTCCTTTATGACTGGTTCTTTTTTATGGTTTCTATATCTTTTTTTATGCTGTTGAAATTCTAAGTTCCTTTGGCAGTCTCATAGCCATTGTTTTGAACTCTGGTATCGAGTAGTTTGCTTGCCTCAATTTCATGTAGTTCTTTTTCTGGAGATTTCTTTTGTTCTTTTATTTGGGACAGGTTTGTTTCTCTCTCCATTCTGGCTGCCTCTCTGTGTTTGTTTCTATGTATTAGGTATATTTACTATGTCTTCTAGTCTTGGTAGGGTAGTCTTATTGAGTATTGTCCTGTAGGACCCAGTGGTACAGCCTCCCCAGTTACTTGAGTGGGCCTGTATGCACCCTCCTGTTGTAGTTCAGCCTTGATTGCTGTTGGCACATCAATGGGAGGGATTGATCCACAGGCCAATCAGCTACAAGAACCAGCTGTAACTACAGTGGAGGAGCTGCTGTGCAGAAACTCACCCCACAGAGTAGAACCTATTCCAGTGGGGCTCTGGCACCAGCCGAGTCTGCCCCTTCAGTGTTTTGTTCATGGAAGTGTTTGGGTGGTGCTCTGTCATGGAATGAAGCTAGCCACCTGGTGTTTCAGCTTGGGGGTCTCCTGGAAGTTGCAGACCAAGGTCAGCCATTGCCTGTGCTCTGCCTGAGGCCACCTGGCATGAGCTACAAAGAAATCTTCAGATGGCTGCGACTTGTGCTGTGTTTAGGGGTACCCAGGAGAGGCCAGTGGTAAAACCAGTTCAGCCATGAGTGTGGGGTCTGTGGCCATTTACCAAGAGGTACATGTCGCATTGGGGCCTGATGCTGGCTGTTTGGGGTTTGTGAACATTTGAGAGTTTAGGAAAGTCTGTTGCGTAAGCCAAGACATACCATTTGCATGGAGAAACAACTGGAAACAGCTTGGGTGGGCTCTTAAATTGGGTGGGACTGTATCTCAGGAATATCAGGGCAGGGGGAAAAGTGTTACTCAAGTTGATGGAAACTCAGATATGGTGCCAGCCTTTGTCTGGAGAGGGAAGGTTCATCAAAAGAACAATGGCTTCTGCCAGTATTTCTGTCTGTCAGAAAGCTGCTCCTCCAGATCTTGCTGTAAAGCCAGAACATTTAGTTCTTCTCCATATGTCCCTAGCACTTTTCATGCTGCTGCCCAAGCATTACAGCTAAGAGGGGGTGAGTCTGAGTAAGCCTGTGCACAGGCCCTTTAAGAGGAAGTCCTGGCACTCCAGCAGCGCCTCTGTCATACTCAGCCACAATCTCTGCTGGTTTTCCCAGCCAGAAGTTATGGGGACTTCTATTCCTGGCATTGGAACCCTGGGCTAGGGAGCCCAGCATGGGTTGCGACCTCTTGCTCCTCAGGGGAGAATCTCTGCAGCTGAGATATCTTTCCAGATATTTAACTACCACAGGGGTGTGGGACCAGCCTGTTTCCACTTCTCTGTCCATCTTACCAGTCACCATATGGCTTCTTCTATAAAATATTAGTTCCAGGACTTCTGTTCAGGTGGATTTCAGGTGGTTCTCAATGATGTTGTTCTGTAATTCAGTTGTAATTTTGATGTGGTGTGGGATGATGCCAGTACCATGTTTACCTCTGTCATCTTGACCAGTAGCCTCTTGTTCACCAATCTTTCTTTCTTCCTTTCTGTCTTTCTTTCTTTCTTTTCTTTTCATTTTTTTTTTTGACAGAGACAGAGAGAGGGACAGATAGGGACAAATAGACAGGAAGGAAGAGAGATAAGCATCAATTCTTCATATGGCACCTTAGTTGTTCATTGACTGCTTTCTCCTTTGTACCTTCACGGGTGTGGGGGAAGTAGTGAGGTGATTATCACAGACCTAGTGACCCCTTGCTCAAGTCAGCGACCTTGGGCTCAAGCCAGCGACTTTGGGCTTCAAGCCAGTGACCTTTGGGCTCAAGCCAGAGACCATGGGGTCATGTCTATGATCCCATGCTCAAGCCAGCAACCCCATGCTCAAGCTGGTGAGCCCATGCTCAACCAGGCGACCTCGTAACTAAATTATTTGAGTGATACACTATATAAGGTCACTTCTCTGGGCAAGTAAATGCATCGTTTCATTTTCATTTCTTCAATACTTTATTGATTGCTTACTATCTACCTGGCAAGGTGATAGGCTTTGGTCAAGGTTCCTGACCTCAAGGAAGTCTCTCAGACACCGGGCATGGTGCAACATACCAACAACAAGAGAGCCCAGGGGAGCTATTTCCTAAGGAAGGGGTGCGTATTTTCTTCCTACTCTAAAATTGTGTTTCTACCCAAATGTCATAAATCAACGTATATAACAAATCATAGGATTTCAACTAATAAACTAGGAATAAGGTTTTACTAGTCTGACTTCATTTAAAAGGATTACTGCCTGTTCTTTGCTTTGCCAATCCTTTCATGGACCACTGAAGTTAGGCTTTTACACAACTTGCCGTGAAATAGGCTGTGCTAGCATTCTGGAAGTTTATAATTAAGTTCAGTGTTTGTGTGCGGTATTGAGTGGAGAGGAAAACAACCACTAATTACGGAGTTTCGTTTGTGAGAGCCTGCTAGGCTCTTAAGTAGAAGAAACAGGAGAAGTGGATAAAGCTTTCCTCATTTTAAAATAAAAGTCGCACAGGAGCTCCTGGCGGGACCGGGAGACGACGAGCGTCCTTGGTGCTCGGCGGACGCAGGCGGGTTTGGACCACCGGGAGCGCTGCCCCGGGTGGGGACGCGGAGGGTCTGGGGCCTCCGTACAGGCGGCCTGTTCACCGGACAGGAGGCGACAGCGCGCAAGGAAGTGGAAGCGGGCTCGCCCCAGGGGAGGACGACTCTCCTCCTCACTTCCTCCCGCACCCGGCTCAGCCTCCTGGCGGCTCCTCCTCCTGTGCCTCCTCCCCCTGCTGCCTCGGCACTCAGGCCGGGGGTGCGGCGCTCACCCCCGCAGTCCGCAGCCGGAGGGAGGCGAGGGCTTCCAGCGCCGCTCCCGTTCCCCCGCCCGCGCGCCCAGCGCTCAGCTCCACTTTCCTGGCGGCCGCCCCGCAGCTCAGCCCTCCTGCCGCCCGGCGCCGTCTGGGACTCGCCGGGGAGTCCTAGGGCCGCAAGTCTCCGCGCGCGCACAGGCGGCGGGCCCGGGCACCGTGCGCTCCGGGAGGGGTGGACCCGGCTGCGGCTCCGGCTCCGGCTCCGCGCCCGGCGCGCACTTTTCAGCGATGGCTTCCCCGGCGCCGCGGCTGCTTCGCCGTCGCCCCTGCCGACTTCTGTTCCTTCTCTCGGGATTCCTGCTGCCTCTTTGCGGCGCCTTCAACCTGGACGTGGACAGTCCTGCCGAGTACTCCGGCCCCGAGGGAAGTTACTTTGGCTTCGCGGTGGATTTCTTCGTGCCTAGCGCGTCTTCGTAAGTGGCCGCAACTGGAAAGGGAGCCGACCCCTCCCCCACCGCGCGCTCCCACCCTGCGTTTCCCTAGGGAGAGAGATCTCCGGAGAGATGCCGGCGGCGATCTGTCTGTCCGTTCCCCACCCCCTTGGGCTGGGTTAGGTTCTGAGTGGGTAAAACATCTGGGGAGATGAACCCCCTCAGCACCCACCACGCACTTACCTCTTCTCCTCTGCCGAGAGGGAGATCTTTGAAGCCGACCTGTGCTTAAAACTCGGGGAAAGTGGGAAATCAACAAAGGCTGGTCTGGCGGGACTCCACGCTGCCGGTCCCGCAGTCCGGGACGTGGTCAGTTTCATCCCCGAACTTCTTTTGCTCTGGTGCCTCCTTAGCTTTCCCGGTAGTCGTTTTCTGCTTCACAGACTTCAACACCCGTCCTGTTCCTTCTCCCTAAGCAAGCCCTCCCCCACTCTTTCCGCCTTTCAGGCTGATTCGTTTCTCCTCATTTACCCCTTTTCCAGACATTCTGATGACTAAAATGACCATACTGTCCTAGTAAATTCATTGCCCCCTATATCAGGGATGTCTGACCTTTGCACATTTGAGGATGAACAGATGAATTGAATGTGTCATCTGTTCTTTTTATAGTGATTCATTATTTAGGTCATTGTTAGGAAAGAACAAGGGTGTTTGCTGAGTTTTCATTCTCTGCGGGTGATTTGAATACTGCAGTATTTATGAATTCAGTTGTTTTCAAATTGCCAACTTTTCGCGTGCAAAGACCGTCAGTACTTGTAACAGATTTACTGCCATTATTGGACTAAAAGTTGTCTCTGACTTTACCCAGCGGTGACATCATGCTCACTACCCCACCCCCAATTAGCGTTAGAAATATGGATTTAATATGTGTTTACTAGAAGTCTTTTGAGGTTTAAATATTGTTTTCAAAAAGAAGAACTGCTCTTAGAAATTGTAACAACATATTTTTAGTTTCTAATTTTTTAAATAATATTTTAATGTTTGGGGAGGAGAGGGACGATCATTTTGATGGTCAGTAATTAGATAGGGCCCTTTTTCCAATTTATACATGATCTAAATATTTTTCCATGACTGTTATACAGCCATTGCAGCAGTAAATAGGTTGGAAGCAGTTAGTAAAGCTAGACACTGTTTCATATAGTGAACTCAATTTTACTTCTTGTTTCCAGCTTCAGTGCTTGCTGTCTGAGATCTGAGCACAAATTTTCCAAAACGATCAAAGTAATCATCCACTTTAGTCGAGTGACATTTACTGTCTTCTCTTTGATTTAATCATTTTGCCAGCCTTACCTTTTATTAAAAAAAATTTTTTTTTGTTTCCAGATATTTTTAAGTATATGTATGCCTTTATGGGGATTTCAGTTGCTCCTAAAAGTGTTCTTTTAGATTTAACGTATACGGAAATTCTGATAATTTTGAAAATATATTGCTTTTTGTTAAGAGTTAGTACTTAGCAAGAGTTAATACTTTCATGCTTTAGAATTGATAGTGTTTTGCATGACAAGATGACAAACTAAGTGTTATAAGTATGGGAAATGCAGTAATATTGAACTGTTGGCATGAGATATCTGCTGTTTTTGGTTAGGAGGTTGAATGACTAATTTTTGATAAGTAATTATAGTCATTGCCTATACTGTGACCTCACTGGTCTACATGGCCTCCTATGGGGGCCTTCAGAGGTAAGGTAAAGTTGAACTTGGTTTGGTTTCATATCATTTTAAATCTTCATCAGTGACTTTGTTAGTGATAGACTAGTGAGCTCTAGGTATAGCCTAACTTAAAAAGTAAAACTCAACTTTGAGATTTAAAAAAATTATATAAACAAAGGTTTCTCCTTACTGAGCTTTACAGATTTAACAAAGATTAATGCAGAATGTCTCCTAATTTTGTAAAAAGGCGTGTTAAAATGTAACAAGCATTGGAATCCAAGGCACATGGGGTGCCATTTATAATACTATCAGCTGCATTATTGTAGTTATATAGCAATCATAAATGTTTAAAAGAAAAAAAATCACGTAAAAGTGTTAGAGATTCCTTTCTTCTGAAGGAAGAATACCTGGATTAATGAGGAGGCAAGATAATAAAGTGTCTTCTAGCTTCTTCAGTTTCTAGAGAGGTGTCTAACTACTCCTGGCAAGCTATAGAACTGTTTAAGTCTGATTTTTCTTGCCATAGAAAATTGTTACTGAATTACTTTCACATTGTTGTTAAAACTAATGAATCAATTGCTTATTAAAGAAAAGAAATACTAAAGCACTAAAGAAAAATATTAAGAAATATTGAGAAAATGCTCTAGAAATGAGTTTTAGGTATGAAGTAAAAAGTCGCAAATGTAGTAATTTAAAATGATGTAAAATAGAAAATAACCATTTCATACTTTTTTTTTTCTGTATGCATTAACTTATGGTGGCTATATTGCCAAACTTATATAACATTTAAAGATCATGTATAGGCCAAGAAGTAAAGTCACGTTTTTTCTTGTGGACAAATGAAAAATTCCACCTACATTTAATTATGATAATGATATCTTACATTGGTTAACCTGTTTTATAGTTTACAAAGAACTTTTATTTATGATAACTCATTTCAATCTACACTACAAGCCACCAGGAGCAAGTAGGAAAGTGTATAAACTCATTCTTACAGATGAGGAAACTGAGGCCAGAAGATTTTGCAGCCTTAGCTGTTTGAGTAGGTTAGTGTGTGGGGTAGGGGGCAAGGTGTAATTAAGAGAGAGATGGTGTGAAATTCAAATTTCTCTTAATTTTTATGTCCAGATTTTAAATTTTTGAGAAGAAAATAAACAGTTTTCTTACTTATTCAACTATTTATAATTTTCACTTTAAAGGTATTCTGTATTTATTTATTTATTTTAAAATATTTCTCTAATGAAGAATACTGGGTTAGAATTCTTGCCTTTTTCCCTATTAGACACTAATGGAGCCTTATTTACAGTTACTTTCTATGACCTATGACCCCAAGAGCAAAGTGTGGGTGAGTGTGTCCTGGTCCCAGAAGATCCTGCAGAATACTTAGCGATTCTCCATCCTAACTTCCTGTTGGCAGCACCTGGAGAGCTTTCACAATAAAGCTGTTGCCCTGGCTGCATCTTAGCTCCAAAGCTAGAGCTCTAATACGTACACCCTGTGGATCATTTCTCCTTGACCAGCCCGTTCGTTGTACCTTCATCTTACTGAAAATGAACTCTTTTTCACCATGAGATGTCATTTAGACCTGTTTCTATTAATGGAGCCATCATTTTCTCTTGTCACCCTGGAAATAATTTCATATTCCTCCCTCTCATGTTCTATTTTTCTTTGTCTCTATAACTGCACTCCCCTAATATTAGTCAGTTATTAGTCACCAGGCAGAAGGTCCTAGAAATTCTTCCTTGTTAATGTTTCCGCCTCAGCCTTGCCCTTCCACCGCCAGCTCCTTGTTTCAGCCCAGGCGACACCAGTGTGGCCCGGGGCACGCAGGCCCTCATCCCTTTGCCCCCCCCCCCCCCCCCCCCCCCCCCCCCCGTCATTTGGCTCTTAAAACCTGCTAAACATCTTATGTGTTTCCGATAGTTTTATCTTTCTGAAGCATCTTTCTGATCCTGGTATTTGGCTGCTAAAATTTCCACGACAGAGCTTTCCTGGCTCGAGAGAGAGGGCAAACTGCTTAGTCTGGTAGAAGGCCCCTTTCAGTCTGTCCTAATCTGCATGTAGTTTTAAAAGTTCATGTCCCCCAGAATTAAAAACAAAATAAAACAAAAAAACTAAATAGAGCAAACAAAAGTTCATGTCCCATTTCTCCCCTCACCATTGTAACAACTCTTTACGAAATGATACCAGCTCATTTTCATGAATTGTAGTGTGGCTCTGGCTGTATTGCTTTTTTTTTCTTTTTGCTTTTTTTTTGTGCTGTATACAGTATACATGTATAGACTATAGCTAGCTGTATTTAGAACTTAAACCCGTGTTGATGACTCCTGATTAAGGCCCAAGGTTTATAGGACATTATAAAAGAGAAGAGAAAATATTTAGAATTTATAGTTACTGCATCTGTTTTACATCATAAACATGTTCACTCTGTAGCATTTTCTATGGAAAGCAAATAGCTCTGAAATAACATTCAGTTCTAAAATTTTATACACGTTTCTTTCTATAAAGTTTATGATAATTTTTCAGAAGTTTCTTTTGATGAAAGCTCCTTGGTCGACCCAGAGTCAGCCAGATACACTAAACATGCTTTATCTTGGAGAGAGAACTCAGTGCTGAAAGCACCCAAATAGTTTAGTTCATTTGGAGGTTTTAAAAAAATGTACTTGTCATTGTTTGGCTGGTTGCCTCTCCTTGGTAATCAAGGTCACATTCCCTGAAGCAGCTGCTCTTAAAGTACACTTTGGTAGGAAGTGCGCTGAAGGGCATCCCCCTGGGTGGTTTCTCTTATCCTCTGGTCTGTGCTTCCCTCCCTCCCTCCCTTCCTCCCTCCCCCTCCACCATTCTGTCCCTCCCTTTTTCCCTTCTTTTTCTCCCTTCCTTCACTCCCTCCTCTTCCTAGTCTTTTAATCCTCCCCTTCCCTCTCCCCCCCCCCCCCAATCCCAAGCACACACTTTGCCCTTTCTCATTTAGAATTTCTTGGCCTATTAACAACCTGTCCGTGTATTGCACACCTTAATTTTGAAGTCATTTAATGGGCATGTCTCAAGGCATTTGTAATGATTAGGATGGAGATGCTGAGACTGTTCTTGGACAAACATTTTTTTGGCAGGAGATGGAGTCCGTCAGGAGAAAGTTGCAGGCTTAAGAAATTAAATTTCCAAGCTTCAGATTTTCTCTGCTAATCAGTGAAATCTCTGTCAGCCTCAGCTAACTCTTTTTTTTTTAATAAATAAATTTTTATTTTAATGGGGTGACATCAATAAATCAGGGTACATATATTCAAAGAAAACATGTCCAGGTTATCTTGTCATTCAATTATGTTGCATACCCATCACCCAAAGTCAGATTGTCTTCCGTCACCTTCTATCTAGTTTTCTTTGTGCCCCTCCCCCTCCCCTCCCCCTCCCTCCTTTCCTCCCCCCCCCCGCGCCCCCCCAACCACCACACTCTTGTCTCTTAGTCTCGTTTTTATGTCCCACCAATGTATAGAATCCTGCAGTTCTTGTTTTTTTCTGATTTACTTATTTCACTCCATATAATGTTATCAAGATCCCACCATTTTGTTGTAAGTGATTCGATGTCATCATTTCTATGGCTGAATAGTATACCATGGTGTATATGTGCCACATCTTCTTTATCTAGTCTTCTATTTTTTTTTTTTACAGTGATTAAAGCCTTTAAACAAACTCTTGGCCAATACAGCAAGAATCCATAAAAGAGTAGTGTCCTTAACATGTTCACCAAGTCCAAGTTAGCCCCAACACCATGCCAAATCCCTGAAAAATGCAACCCAACCCCAGTTCAGTCTGTTAGGAGCTGTCACAAGGAGGAGGAGTCCAGGAAAAGTCCGCATGGCACTGGAATTGTTGTTACAATTCTATACTTTGCAGCTCATGTCAAAGTCCCAATGACCGCTGCTTCTTCAGCTAACTCTTGTATCTCTCCTAAGTCTCCACCATTGTCAGGAAATGGTACAGGCCAACTCTTAACTACCCTTCTACCTCTCTCCTTAAGATTTTGCTTATGCATTCATTAATGGTCCTTCCAGAAAACCAAGGAAAGGAAAGCCCTTTTAAGAATAGATTTTGGCCCTGGCTGGTTGGCTCAGTGGTAGAGCGTCGGCCTGGCATGCAGAAGTCCCAGGTTCGATTCCCGGCCAGGGCACACAGGAGAAGCACCGATCTGCTTCTCCACCCCTCCCCCTCTCCTTCCTCTCTGTCTCTCTCTTCCCCTCCCGCAGCGAGGCTCCATTGGAGCAAAGATGGCCCAAGCACTAGGGATGGCTCCTTGGCCTCTGCCCCAGGCACTAGAGTGGCTCTGGTCGCAACAGAACGATGCCCTGGAGGGGCAGAGCATCGCCCCCTGGTGGGCAGAGCGTAGCCCCCTGGTGGGCGTGCTGGGTGGATCCTGGTCGGGCGCATGTGGGAGTCTGTCTGACTGTCTATCCCCGTTTCCAGCTTCAGAAAAATACAAAAAAAAAAAAACAAAAAAAAAAGAATAGATTTTAACTTTTATATTTTCTATTTTTAGGTTGTATTTTCTTAATTGTTTTTAGTTCCAATGCCATCATCATCTTACGTTTTTATGATGCGTTCAGATTATCTAAGTTTGCTCTTATCTACCCACATTCAGAAAATTTAATTTTTTTGTAATTATGACATTGTTATCTCCATTCAGTAGAAGAGGAAACTAAGACTCAAGAGATTTAAAATGACTTTCTCAGTTGATTTGTGTAGTGACTGGAACCTTCAGTCTCAAACTGTGTTCCTTAGACAATGCTGCTTGTATTGCAAACACTTTTTTTCCGGTTCTGTCACTTCTGTTACCCTAAATAAACTGTTGTATACATTAATTAGATATTCTTCGATGAACTTCAAGTAATAATTATTTAATTTTCTATGAAATGTTTCATTAACAGGCTTTTGTTGTTACTATGTCAAAAACCACATGACATAAAATTCACCCTCCCAACACATTACTGGACTTTTGTTTTCTGTAATTTGTATTGATTTTATATTCCTTCATTTTTCTCAGCATCCTTTGCCGTCCTATGTTCTTTCTTCTATACAAATATTTAACATTTGTCTGAGGCAATTTTATTTTCTTCATCTCTCCATTTTTCTCTTTTAAAAACATTCCGTAATAACTCTTCTAAGGAACTTAAATAACATGTTGACATTTTTAGACAAAGAACTTGATTCCTCAGCTTCTTTTCCCCCATTAACCTAGCATTTAGGAACTGACAGTGTTCACACATTCCTTTTATATTGTTCTACCACTTCTGTAACATCTCACACATGTACAAGACTGCACATGAAGGTATGCCTAGGAAAACTGGATGAACACCCAGATTGGTACATCTAATTACCACCATTTTGTGCCTATAATGTGCAAATGGCCTGATGAAAAGTATGATGAAAAGTAGCAGGCTTGGTTTTATTCTTATCCAGAGAACTCAGGCTACCAGTAAAGGAACTCAAGCTGCAGTTTTCATTCATAACTCAGTCTCCTAATAACTTCCCAGCCCTCTCTGTCTTAGAGTCCCAGGTAAAGAAATTATCTTGCCAAATAAAGAATTTACCTGAAAGCCAAAATAAATTAGTTATACAAATAATTTAAATAATTAGATGTTTATTAGAAGGTGATTCCTTCATATTCTAGAGGGGTTGGGGATAGTGGAAATGGCTTATTTGCATATGGCTACTTTAAGTTCAACACCTATAGCTATCAAATTTACTTGCTACTCATCTGTCAGTATAAAAATCTTTTCTTGAGTACTTATTATGTGGCAGGTACAAAGATGAATTAGAGCCCTCTACATTCAAGGAAGTAACTTACTGTAAAGTGGGAAGAATGGCTTTGATAAAAAAAAATTGTAAAGGATTATGTAACGTGGTATATGGTGACATTCCAGAAGAAATGAATGGTGTTTGGGGATTTTGAGATGTATTCTGAGAACTGCTCTAATGTCCTGATCCACTGGAACCTGGCCATGCGCCACACCACTGAAATCAGTGCATACCTGTGCTTGGTCACGTTCATTACAACTATTGCAGAAATGTCCCTCCTCCTTTGCACATGTAGACCCTGAACAGTCCACTTACTTGTCTGGAACGTTCTTTTCCCTCCTCATGCACTCAAAAATAATTCAGTTCACACAAAGAGGGGAAGTTTTGTGGTACATTTTTTTACCTGTTGAAATGAAAAATTTCCTGTGTATACAAATTGAAGCTATTACTCAGCTCTGCTGTAGAAAAGGAGGGTGTGATGACAATGAGCTACTTTCTTACTCTTTGGGAAGATGGGGAGGGCTCTCTTACTCAGTAATATCTTTTCCTCTGAAAAGTTCTTACTGAATGAAAACTAAGTTCATTTCTTACCCAGAGTCACTTGGCTGATGGGAGTGCCAGCATTGGTGTTTTACTGATGCCAACTATGACTGCATAAAGCTTTATTAAATAGGGTGTGGTTTTGTTGGGAGTTTTATCTTCGAGTATGGAGTTTTCAAGTTAGTGTCAGGATTTTTGTAATGCAACAATTCATGCAGCCAGCTCTGGAACACTCGAAACTTGACTCGGCAGGTACCACCCACAAGAAATGAAATTGAAATTGACAAAAGTGAAAATGAATGCATTCCAGAACATCCAAACCTGTAGAGAATTTTTATCAATATTTACATGGAGTGGGAGAAAGCAAGGCAGGGATTGGATTACAAGGTAGTTAACAAGATAATGTGTTCTCTTACGGGTGGTTTCCATTCTGAGGGATCTGAAAAGAGACATTTCAAAGGTGTATTATCCAGGATGTACAAAAACAATGGATAGGGCTTGCTTAAGGGACAGATAAACCTTTTACTAAAGAGGTTATATGACGGGTGTTGACTACCCACCGTGACCTGCCCTGTTAGGAATTTATGATCAGATCACCCTGGGAGGTTTTCTTTTGGTCACTGGACTTGTTAAAGCCTTTTTTTCCTCCAGAATAGTAAAAAACTAAAGACAAGATCTCTTTTACTTAAGAATTTTACTCCTGAGTACTTTGTCTTCCAAGAATTTTACCCTAATAAGAAATTGAACAGTGATTCTACTTTTTGACCAGGGATTTGATTAGATTAATTTTGTGAGGAGAAATCTATTAGTTACCATTTTTTTAAAAAAATTGAAGTACAATAGTTATAAAACAAGATTAGTTTTACAAATGGAAAAATGATAATATTTAGAACTATTATACTTCATAATTGTTTCTTCAGAATCATCTTTTACATTCAGCATTCAGGATTTAGAAAATGTATAACATCATAAAACACACACACACACAACAGAAATCCAAGCACACTTTCATGAGTCTAGCCCAGGGGTTGGGAACCTCTTTGGCTTAGAGAGCCACATATTTTAAAATGTAATTCTGTGAGAGCCATACAACCCATGTATGTTACACATTATCCAATAAAAATTTGGTGGTGTCCCGGAGGACAGCTGTGATTGGCTCCAGACACCCGCAACCATGAACATGAGCAGTAGGAAATGAATGGATTGTAATACATGAGAATGTTTTATATTTTTAACGTTATTATTTTTTTTTATTAAAGATTTGTCTGCGAGCCAGATGTAACCATCAAAAGAGCCACATCTGGCTCGCGAGCCATAGGTTCCCAACCCCTGGTCTAGCCAGTGTACATTTCTTTAATACCCTTAATGAGATACAATTGACATGTAATGAGCTATACCTATTTACATTTGCCCAGCATAAATTTTTAAATGGTATGTAACCCTGAAGTTGCCTTATAATATGTTCATAGGATGAATAAACTATATTGCAGGGGTCCCCAAACTATGGCCCATGGGGCGCATGCGGCCTCCTGAGGCCATTTATCCAGCCCCGGCCGCACTTCCGGAAGGGGCACCTCTTTCATTGGTGGTCAATGAGAGGAGCATAGTTCCCATTGAAATACTGGTCAGTTTGTTGATTGAAATTTACTTGTTCTTTATTTTAAATATTGTATTTATATTTGTTCCCGTTTTGTTTTTTTACTTTAAAATAAGATATGTACAGTGTGCATAGGGATTTGTTCATAGTTTTTTTTTATAGTCTGGCCCTCCAACGGTGGCCCTCCTGAGGGACAGTGAACTGGCCCCTATGTAAAAAGTTTGGGGACCCCTGCTATATTTAAGAATGTATGTATATAAGAGAGCACCAGATGAATAATGGGTATTATATCCTTCCTCAGTGAATAGTTTAAAAAACAGGTGGTGTTGTTGTTTTTTAATCAAGAGAATGATTGTTCTACCTAAATCCTAAGATGCTGTTTATGCTTTGTGCCATTTTTAAAATTTATCTTCCCTTTTGTATTTTAGCAGGATGTTTCTTTTAGTGGGAGCACCCAAAGCAAACACTACCCAGCCTGGGATTGTGGAAGGAGGGCAAGTCCTCAAGTGTGATTGGTCTTCTCAACGCAGGTGTCAGCCAATCGAGTTTGATGCATCAGGTAAAACATTGATGCGGTGGCCCCTTTTCCTAGTTTGTCACTTGATTTAAAAAAAAAAATTTAAGGCCCTGGCCGGTTGGCTCAGCGATAGAGTGTCGGCCTGGCGTGCGGGGGACCCGAGTTCGATTCCCGGCCAGGGCACATAGGAGAAGCACCCATTTGCTTCTCCACCCCCACCCCCTCCTTCCTCTCTGTCTCTCTCTTCCCCTCCCGCAGCCAAGGCTCCATTGGAGCAAAGATGGCCCGGGCGCTGGGGATGGCTCCTTGGCCTCTGCCCCAGGCTCTAGAGTGGCTCTGGTCGCGGCAGAGCGTTGCCCCTGGTGGGCGTGCCGGGTGGATCCCGGTCGGGCGCATGCGGGAGTCTGTCTGTCTCCCCGTTTCCAGCTTCAGAAAAATACAAAAAAAAAAAAAAAAAAATTAATATTTGAAAGCACTTGCTTTAGCTTAAATGTAAAAATTTAATAAAATAATGGATACAAGCCCTTCAGATCTCCAGAGAAAATTATATAAAGATAAATGATTTATTATATGATCTTTTTCCTACAACTACATTGCATTTGTACTGCTTTGGATGTCTTCAGCTTTAAAGGGATAACGTCAGTCTGCAGGAATTTGAGGGAAATGGATTGAAACGTTTTTGACCCCTTCTGAGATAAGGCAGCATGTAGGTAGAGCAGGGTTTGGGGTCCTTTCTCCGTTGGCAGAATTGAAGCACAGCTCCTTGACAACTGTAGATCCACTCTCTAGTCATGAATATATCTAAGCCTGGTGGTGTTCTACCAAAACCAGCTGAGGAATTGTTTGCATCCCGGTAGATGTGATTGATTAAAAAAAATTCTTATGCTAAATGTGTTAGGAAAATTACATGTTATGGTTCTGATAACATTAGGATTTTACCTATAGCGACAGATTTTTTTTGCCAGTCAGGATTGTGTGAGTAAGGAGAAAAATAGTATAAGGAAGATGAGAAATAAGAAATAACTTGTTTTACATTTAGATCTGTGAAATAATAAAATATATAAAATTCTGTACACATCTGGTTTGCTGGCTTTGATAGAATATTTTTTGATAAGCTTGAAGAAAATTAATTATTTTTTCCATATTGTTACTTTCTGCTAGTTCTAACATATATTCATTCAGGGAATTATAGTATCAGTGAAACAGGAATTACGGTGTGGACTCTTTGTTCCATTTGACATTGTGATCAGTGCTAAAATGAATGTCAGTAATCAAAACAACTTTGATTGGAATCAGGTTCTGTTTGTTGTTTTTCTTTCCATTTGAAACCATCTACATTATAAACCCTGTTTTTTCCATCTATGGCTGACATTTGGAAAACCCCAAGAGTATGTATATAGGCTCAGGTTTACCACAAATGGAGAAAGACCTATGGTATAGGCCAGGCATTTGTATCTTCTAACAAAATATAACTATTAACAAGATGAAACTGTAATTCAGTTTTGATAGTTTCAACTGTTCATGTTATGTTTCTCATTTCAAAAGCATAGTTTTTTTGTGCAGTACATGATAATATATTACAAGTCTCGTTGGAAATTTGGCTTTGTAAAATATTTTGCTTGTTGAAAGAAATCTGCACTTGGTTGAAAAATTTCGAGCAGTGCAAAAGGGAGAGTATAAAGTAAAAAGAGGACTGTCTTGTGTTAACCTGTTCAAAGGCTCTAAACAACTTCTATGATCCTTCTAGAATTTTCTTACTTCTACAAAAAAAGGCAACTCACCAGCAGTAATAGACTAAACATACTGTTCGGCCCCTGTCTGCCCCACTCTTACTCCATACCTGAACATATAAATGTCTTGTAGATCTTTTCATATCAATATGTATTGATTTACCTCGTTCTTTGCAAATTACTGATAGTATTGTATATGTAGGCCAGTTTATTTCACTTATATTTCTTGTTGATGGACATTTAGATTGTTTGCAATGTATTGTTACACTAAACTCTGATATAGTGGAAAGCTTATATCCTGGTATTTGTAAATGTGTGTGAGTATGTGTGCAGAATAAAGTTTTAGCAAGGGATTTTTAGATAAAAATATAAGTATATTAAAGTTCTGATAGGTAACTGCACATTCTTCACAGAAGTTTGCACTCCAGTTATGTTTTCTGATGCCCATGTCAGTACTAATTGTCACATGTTTCATCTTTGTCAATTTTATATTGTTACAGTATTATATCTGATCTGTAAGATATATAGTTACATTATTATATTGTTATTATATAATTTGCATTTGTTAAATTAACAGTAAGACTAAGCAGTTTTGCATTTGTAAGCCATAATATTCCTTTTCCTGTGAGCTACTTTAATATATTTGCACATATTTTCTATTGGCTTTTGAATTTAAAGAATGAATCTCAGTTGACGACACTATCCTTTTGGTTGCTTAGGCCAAAATCTGGGCTCATTCATGCTTAACATTAAATTTGTCAGCAAGTCAAAAATCTAACTGCTTCTCATCCTTCTTGTGCTCGCATCCTGATCTGGACCCCCATTGTCTCTCGCGCTAGGCTTCTGCGTTAGTAGGGGTGCTGCCAGGAAAGAGGTGGCAGGTGGCACTCTTAAATTGGGATAGTTTGAGAAGCTTTTAGTACTAGGACTATTTACAAAGGATGTGCAGGGTCTCGCGGGATCAGTAGAGCCTAGGCCAGGGGTCCCCAAACTATAGCCTGTGGGCCACATGCAGCCCCCTGAGGCCATTTATCCGGCCCTGCCGCACTTCCAGAAGGGGCACCTCTTTCATTGGTGGTCAGTGAGAGGAGCACATTAACCATCTCATTAGCCAAAAGCAGGCCCATAGTTCCCATTGAAATACTGGTCAGTTTGTCGATTTAAATTTACTTGTTCTTTATATATATTAAATATTGTATTCCCGTTTTGTTTTTTTACTTTAAAATAAAATATGTGCAGTGTGCATAGGGATTTGTTCATAGTTTTTTTTAATAGTCCGGCCCTCCAACAGTCTGAGGGACAGTGGACTGGCCCCCTGTGTAGAAAGTTTGGGGACCCCTGGCCTAGGCAATAGTTAAAATCTGGCCTCTGGACCTGAAGGGAGATGGGGAAGGGAGGCTGCGGGAATCCAGACAGAGGGTGAGGTGGAGAGAGCTGCGAGACAGGGCTGTGGCTTTGGTCAGAGCAGCAGCCAGCCCAAAGGGACTGGACAGGAGGGGCTCAAAACCCTGACCTCCCTCTCCTTCCTCCTTTTGCTCCTCTGTACCTTTTCCCCGCTGGTTGAATCCATCTGGGAGCCTGTGGCAGGGCAGTACAGGAGTTCATACTGCTCAGCACCCTGGGCAGAGGGCAGGCTGCAGACCGCAGACGGGAGACCTGAGGGGCAGTTGGCAGGGAGCCCGCACACTTCATTGGTATTCCCACTTCTGCTTTGGATAGCCCCTGGTTGTTTGTTCTCCAGGCAGCCAGAGGAGCCTTTTAGAATAATCAGATCATAACACCCCAGCTCAGATTCTGCCCATATCTTCCCATCTGTCTCATAGTGGCTGACAGGACTGAGTTTTTCAACCCACTATCTGTACCTTCATCTTTTATTCTCCCCTCCTTCACTGTCTTCTGGCCTTACTGGGTTTTTGTGTGTGTGTGTGTGTGTGTGTGTGTGTGTGTGTGTGTGTGTGTTTTAAGATTTTATTTATTGGTTTGAGAGAGGGAGAGAGAGAGAGAAAGGTGGAGTTGGGGGAGGAGCAGGAAGCATCAACTTTAGTTGCTTCTTGTATGTGCTCTAACCTGGCAAGCCAGGAGTTTCAGTCTGGTGACGTCAGCACCCCGGGTCGAGGCTCTGTTTACTGCGCCACCACGGGTCTGGCCTCCCTGGGTCTCTTTGTGGAGGCACATTTCCAGCTCACCTTTGCCTGGGTTGTTTCCTCTGCCTGGAATGTTGTTTCCCCAAATGTACGTGGGGGCCCTCTCCACCACCGCCTTTGAGGATTACTTAAATGTCATCTCGGTATTGCTCTGACCATCTTCTTTAAAATTGCAGTCCCACTTTGGGCTACGTGCTCTTTCCCACTTTGGGCTTCCATGCTCTTCTTTGCTTTAGTTTTCACTTTAGTACTCAACATTGCTATTTGCGATTTCTAGTTAATCTCTTTTTCTCATATAGGTATATATTCCATGAAGGTAGTTCTTTTTTCACTGCTGAAACCTCTGGGCCTAGAATAATATCTGGTGCCTGGTACAAGTTGGTGCCCAATAAACTGAATAGATGAATGAATGAATGAATGAATGAATGAATGAATGAATCAGGAATTTTTTCTGTAGTGAAGAAATAACTAAAGTGCCTTTGTTATACAGGTGTAATTATATATTCTGTTCTCCTGTGTCCTTGCTTATGATATTTTCATAATTATTTTGTAAAATTTTTTATGAAAAGAATATATAAATTCAGACTTCATTTTTTTTTCCTCATTAAATTTTTTATTTTGTTTGTTTGTTTGTTTTGTATTTTTTCGAAGCTGGAAATGGGGAGGCAGTCAGACAGACTCCCGCATGCAACCGACCAGGATCCACCCAGCATGCCCACCAGGGGGTGATGCTCTGCCCATCTTGGGGCGTTGCTCTGCCGCAATCAGAGCCACGAGGCAGAGGCCACAGAGCCATCCTCTCAGCGCCCGGGCAAACTTTGCTCCAATGGAGCCTTGGCTGTGGGAGCAGAAGAGAGAGACAGAGAGGAAGGAGAGGGGGAGGGGTGGAGAAGCAGGTGGGCGCTTCTCCTGTGTGCCCTGGGAATCGAACCCCGGACTCCTGCACGCCAGGCCGACCCTCTACCACTGAGCCAACCGGCCAGGGCCTTTTTTTTTTTATTTTAGTGAGAGGAAGGGAGGCAGAGATAACTACAGCAAGTGTCCTGACCAGGATCCACCTGGCAAGCCCAGTAGGGGGCGATACTCTGCCCATGTGGGGCCTTGCTGCATTCAGAGCTCTTCTTAGTGCCTGAGGTGGAGACCGCGGAGTCATGGAGTCATCCTTAGTGCCTGGGGCAAGCTTTGCTCCAATTGAGCCACGGCTGAAGGAGGAGAAGAGAGAGAGAAGTGAGAGGGGGAGGGGTAGAGAAGCAGATGGGTGTTTCTCCTGTGTGCCCTGAACAGGAATTGAACCTGGGACATCCACAGGCCAGGCTGACGCTTCTCCACTGAGACAACCAGCCAGGGCCAAGAGACTTCTTTTGTGTTACATCATTAGAATTTTTATCCAAATGGGGTTTGAATTTAAAAAAACAGGATCTAGTTTTCAATAATCTAGTCTTGAAAATGTGTATCTAGAAACAGCACCATTAGATTGAGTCTTGACTTTACGGAAGAAGTGCCTAAAATTTAGAGCATCCCTCCGAATTTTTTCATACCTCTCTCCTTAGGAACCATCGCCCCATCCTAGGCAGAACATAGATTTCTTTCTTCCACAGCTCTCTTTTATCTTTACTATTATCTCAAGAGATAATGGATTTTTTAGTAATTCTTTCCTTTATCTCAGTCTTGACCTTAGCTGAGTGGATGAATAAGTGCAGTTTCTAGAGGCAAACTGCCGGGGGCTCAAACCCTGGCCCTGCTATTTACTTGTCTTGGTTATTCTTGCTGGGTTACTGTCATCTCCCTGGTGCAGTGTCCTCATCAAACCTGCTCTGTAGGTTTGCCTTCAACGGAATGAGCTGATTTATATGTAGTTAAGACATGTCAGGTGCTTCGTACAGGAAACAGGCTCATTGCAGTAGCTCAGTAAATACAAGATGTTTTATATTTTATGATTTATTCCCTTCTCAGGGACCCTGCCTGTTTCTGCATTTATCTCTATGTCCCTGCTGTACATTTTCCCTTTTCCTTTTTTTTTTTTAAACTTTCAAATGTTGCAGGGATTAAGCAAAGAAAAAAGAAACCTCATAGACACAGGTAACAGTATGGTGGTTTACCAGAGGGAAAGGGGCAGAGGAGGTAGAAGAGGAAAAGGGGGATAGAGGTGATGGAGGAAGGCTGACTGGGGCGCTGAACACACAGTTCATGTATAAATGATGTGGTATATAATTGTACACCTGAAACCTATATAACTTGAGTAACCAGTGTTACCTGAATAAAGTTAATTTAAAAGATTTAAAAAACCCTTTCAAAGTACTTAAATTTTTTCTACCTGAGAAACGAATCAAAACCACTTTCCATTGACCTGCCCTTTTCCTCCTCTTCACATCCAGAATATTCATGTGGTGCCTCTCTTTATTGCTTCCTGTGTTTATCTGCTTTAGTCTGGCAGCTGCCTGGCCCCAACCCAGCAATAGCTCTAGCTGAAGTCGTTCAGTGGACACTTCCGATCCCTTATCTTATTCAATCTCTCTTTGACAGTTGTCCTCACTGTGTTGTAAAGTACCGTACCTTGGGTTTACATTAAGACACCAAGTCTAGATGAATTTTTGAAGGCTTTTATTAAAGGAGGAGATTTATTTAATATGCCGGCCGCATATGACTAACACGGGGCATTGCAGACCTAAATCGAGCGTGCCAAATACATCTCAGAGGCTGGTTGTGTACCCTTGATTACACACAGGTTAGGGGGAGCATGACATTATGGCACAATTATTAACAAGCTTACAACATTTGTTTAGGGGATCCACAAGAACATTAAAACTTTTAAGGTAACACAATCAAAGACATTTACAAAGTCTTTCAGTGTCTATCTCCCCTCCTTTGCCTAGAGCAGCAGTTCTCAACCTGTGGGTCCCGACCCCGGCGGGGTCGCCTAAAGCCATCGGAAAATACATAATGCATATCAGGTATTTACATTCCGAATCATAACTGTAGCAAGATTACAGTTATGAAGTAGCCACCAAAATTATTTTTTGGTTTGGGGTCACCGCAACATGAGGAACTGCATTGTGGGGTTACGGCATTAGAAAGGTTGAGAACCACAGGCCTAGAGGTAAGTTACTCTCAGGATTCCAGGAATGGAGGAAGAGCCAAATCAATGTAGGGTGGTATGTAAATTCTGTCTGAAGACAACCTTTATTCTATAGTTAAAACTAAATGACCCATTGTCCTTGTAGTCAGGAAGCTTCTACATTCTTCTCCCTTCCCTCCCCAAAGGAAGGACGGGACAGAAAAGCCTGACCTTTCCTCCTAATATATCAATATTAATTTTGCAGCTTTTTTGGTACCTTAGTACAACTGACCATTCCTTCCTTATGTAAGTCTCTGCTGTTTGTCGGGAACTATGTCTCTTTATCCTCCTTACCTCTTGCGGAGTTCGCCCTTTGACTCATCTTCCCTCCCTCACTCCGTGTTTGCTGTATACACCGTGAGAAAGATGTCATTAAAAGGAAATAGGCCTTAAAGAAAAAAAAAAAAAAAGGAAATAGGCCCTGGAGCCAGACAGACTTGGTTTCAAATCTAGGCTCTGTCATTTTCCAGTGTCATTTTGAGAAAATTCCTTTCCCGTTCTGTACTACATTCCTGGGATGATCAAGAAGAGTTAAAATCAGTTGTTTTTTTTCTGCTTTATTTTATTGTGTTTCTGAATTAGAAGAGACTTAAATATTTCAAGGGGTTCCCTCCTTTCTTAAATTGGGGAAACAAAATTTATAACATTTTATTAAATTGGCTCTGATGCATATGACACGGTAGATATTGCAGCTAGTCATTCATACTATTTTCTAAAGTACCTGTGAAAACAGTTGAATTTAGGTATGCCTGTAAGGCTGGTGGTTATCGCCATGCAGATTCGTATTGAATTTGGGCAGATGGTAAAGGAACCATGGAGCCAGAAAACGGTGAACCATACCAATTTATTGGAGGCTTGCAAAGACAGACAAGCCAGAAGAAGAAAGACAAGAAAAAAACAACAAAGGAAAACCTTTTCGCAATGGAGGGCAAGGAATCAGGAAACAGACTGTACCACTCAGTGGCAGGGTGAGATCTGATCTCCTCCTCCCTCAGGAAGCACTTACCCTTACAATAGTGCTGTCATGTGCTCACACACTAACTGCACAAGGGGCTTGCAGCCAGTAAACCAGTGAGCAAGCCTGACACAGCTGTTTTCTCCACAATGCCCTGTGACCTTTTTCTAGCCAATAAAACATGAGCAGAAGTGTGTTATTGTGGGCGGAAGGGTTTAAGAGTTGGGGCATTATTCTGATTAGTGATAGTTTAAATGATAGAGCCTCCAGTGGTCTGGGTCTCAAAGTGAGAAAGCATGAAACATAAGCTCTTACCCACAATGTGTGTGTAAAAAATATTTTGTTATTTTTGACTAATAGATTTTCGGGATGCTTGTTACTCCAGCACAATGCAATCTAACTGAATAATACATTTGGGATAGTACAATTTTATATTATCAAGTCAGCTGTTGGATAATGGTTATTAAAATCTTTTCCTACTCAGCCTGACCAGGCGGTGGCGCAGTGGATGGAGCGTTGGACTGGGATGCAGAAGGACTCAGTTTCGAGACCCCGAGGTTGTCAGCTTGAGCGCGGGCTCATCTGGCTTGAGGGCATGTTCATCTGGCTTGAGCAAAAAGCTCACCAGCTTGGACAGAGGGTTGCTGGCTCGAGTGAGGGGTTACACGGTCTGCTAAAATCTTTTCCTATTCTACATGTCAATTTGATCTTCCGTTGTTTCTTGTTCTGTTTTACTGGGTCTTGAGTGGCTAAGCAACTAGTGTTGTTTACGCCTCAAAATGGCTTCTGGTTGGTGAATTGCATTTGTATTAGAAGAAACTCTAAATAGACTCTTAAGTACCTGATGTGGATGATTAACTTTGGAGTTCCCCGAGTACAGTGTATCCTTGGAATGTTCTTTGCAGGAACCCTGAAAACTATAGCTATAGAATCATTACAGGAGATATCATTCCAGTGGGGCATGATGCTGTAAGCTAGGGTAGCTTCTCTACCCACCAGGTCCTGTTTCTTCATATCTGAGCTGTCATCTGGTGCGGCAGAGAGAAGAGCTCTGGACAGCTGTGTGGACTGCCACACAGGGAAGTTCATATAAGGACTCTTGTCAAGGAAGTATGTCTGGTTCTGTTCTCCGGCGTCTCAGTAGACTGGTGCTGCGTGTTGTGACCTTTGGTATTTTGTGAGCTTGGAAGTTTAGCTGAGCCATGAGGAACCCCCCTGGTGGCTGCTGGGTCAACATGCAGAGTTTGCAACTGTACGAAGTACTTTCGGCTCATTTGTTTCTTAGGCTGTTTCTCTTAGAAAACACAGAACAGTGACTGCCCCTTTCTGTAAAAGGAACAAACCTCAGCTAGCTCCTGAATCACAATAAAAATTTTTATAGTAAGGTCCTTTTATAAATGGTTGTTGTTAAAGGTTATGAAGAGTCCTTCCCCGTTCCCCTCCTCAGGTCCGCTTCCGCTCCGCAGGCTGTCCTAGGGCGCTAAGTGCAGCTCTTTTAGCCGCCATTGCTGTTGCTTTTTTTTTTTTTCCTTTTCTGTTTTTGCTTATCTTATATGTTTGTTTTCCTGACTAGGTTGAAAGTTTTTCAGAGCAGTGAACAAATTTATTTCTGCTCACTGTTGTATGACACGTGGTAGATTGCATATGTGTATATTCTGTGCAGCTGTTGGGTTCTTCATGAAAAGCAATACAGACAGGCTCTGGTTAAACTTATTTAAACAGGTATTTACCGGAATTGCATTGGTAGCTCACCGGTTTTCTGAAAAGTGGCAGGAACCAAGAGAAGCTAACAGAGGGAAACCATTAGTGTTGGGTTTGCTGCTGTTGGAATCGGTATTGCTAACTGGGGGACAACATCAGGATAATTCTCATCCCTGCCTCTCTGCATCACTTGCTAGAGATTCAAAGCTTTTATGGTACTGTTTGACTGGCTGGGTCTACATCTTATGTGGTTGAAAGGGAAAGCTTCTTATTTCATACAAGAAATGATAGATTGTAAGCTTGTATAAGAAACTAAAGCCTAGGGTAGAAAAAATTTTTTTGTCTGTTTGGTTGGAAAACCAGGTAATAGAAAGCATCCTTAATGACTACAATGTATATCTATTACTGATTATTAATTCGTGGACTAATTTGACTTTACCAAAAATACACCTGGATATTAGTGTATAATTTATTAGAAGGCCATTTCACTATGGCTTGTTACATACATTAAGACATGTAGTAGAGGCCTAGCGTGCGGAGGACCCGGGTTCGATTCCCGGCCAGGGCACACAGGAGAAGCGCCCATTTGCTTCTCCACCCCTCCGCTGTGCCTTCCTCTCTGTCTCTCTCTTCCCCTCCCACAGCCAAGGCTCCATTGGAGCAAAGATGGCCCGGGCGCTGGGGATGGCTCCTTGGCCTCTGCCCCAGGTGCTCGAGTGGCTCTGGTCGCAACATGGCAACACCTAGGATGGGCAGAGCATCGCCCCCTGGTGGGCGTGCCGGGTGGATCCCGGTCGGGGGCATGCGGGAGTCTGTCTGTCTCTCCCCGTTTCCAGCTTCAGAAAAAAAAAAAAAAAGACATGTAGTAGAGCCTGACCAGGCAATGACGCAGTGGATAGAGCATTGGACTGGGATGCAGAGGACCCAGGTTCGAGACCCTGAGGTCGCCAGCTTGAGCACGGGCTCATCTGGTTTGAGCAAAAGCTCACCAGCTTGGACCCAAGGTCACTGGCTCAAGCAAGGGGTTATTCGGTCTGCTGAAGGCCCGTGGTCAAGGCACAAATGAGAAAGCAATCAATGAACAACTAAGGTGTCGCAATGCGCAACAAAACACTAATGATTGATGCTTCTCATCTCTCTGTACCTGTCTGTCTGTCCCTGTCTATCCCTCTCTCTGACTCTCTCTGTCTCTGTAAAACAAGTAAAAATTAAAAAATTAAAAAAAAAGACATGTAGTAGAGACTAAAGAAGAGGGTCTGGATTTTGGTTTTAAGGTAGCGTAACACTTAATTTCATAGCTTTTAAAGAAGAAAAATGAATACTTTTGTGTGTGCTCCTTCCTACCCCAGAGCATGATTTTGGGTAGCGGGGGAGAAGGGAAGGTCTCAAAAATATGTTTGTGAAACCAATCTAAATTTATTTTACTTTAGCTCTGAGTAGTAAAGACAAATAACCTTATACCAAAACGAAGGAAGCATAACTGGAAAGTATCTAACTCGGGGGCTTTTGGGGAAAGCTTCCCGATTACTTAGTGACATTTGAGCTAGGTAATGAAAAAACAAGTTGGAAATGACCAAATGGGGAAGAAAGGTCCAGGTAGAGGAAACAGTTTTTGCATAGGTTAGTAAAAGATGTTAAAGAATGAAAATCAAGTAATTTCACGTGTCCCAGGTATACACATCTATACACGAGTACAGCAGGTCCTCGAATAATGTTATTTCATTCAATGTGGTTTAATTATAACATTGATGAGCTGCTGTAGAAACTTAACTTTTGTTTATATCAATTAGCCTGTAGTAAAATTGGCTTTGTTATGGGTCGTTTAGTTTAGTCGTAAAACTTATTGCCAAGTGAGTACTTACCATGTAAGATTTATATATGTGTGGTGAGGATGTGAGGTGTTGAATGTATGATCAGAAATGAAGCTGGAAGTAAGGTAAGGAAGGGTCTAAATGAATTTTAAAAAGATACTCTAGCCCTGCCTGGTTGGCTCAGCGGTAGAGTGTCAGCCTGGCATGTGCAAGTCCTGGGTTTGATTCCCGGTCAGGGCACACAGGAGAAGCACCCATCTGCTTCTCCACCCTTCCCCCTCTCCTTCCTCTCTCTCTTTCTGTTCCCCTCCCGCAGCCAAGGCTCCACTGGAGCAAAGTTGGCCCAGGTGCTGAGGATGGCTCCATGGCCTCCACCTCAGGTGCTAGAACGGCTCCAATTGCAGTGGAGCAATACCCCAGAGGGGCAGAGCATTGCCCCCCGGTGGGCATTCCTGGTGGATCCTGGTCGAGCACATGTGAAAGTCTGTCTGTCTGTCCCCCCTTCTCACTTTGGAAAAATACAAAAAAAAAAAAAAAAGATACTCTAAACTAGCAGCCCAACCAAATAAATTCACCATACCTAGCACACGTAGAGCACTGTATTAAAAATAAAAGGATCTAGAGCTCAGTGGTTAGATCTTGGGTCTTTGGTTTCTTGGCATGCTAAGTAGGGTTGGCATGAACATTACAGAGCAAATAGCACTTTTAGTACATTAATTTTCCCAGTCATTATTTTGGGTATAATTATACAAGTTTTATTTATTTATTTATTTATTTATTTAATTTCAGGACATTTTCTTTTTTTTTTAATATTTTTTATTATTATTATTAATTTTGAGAGAGGAGAGAGAGAGAAGGGGGAGGGAGGAGCAGGAAGCATCAACTCCCCTATGTGCCTTGACCAGGCAAGCCCAGGGTTTTGAACCGGCGACCTCAGCATTTCCAGGTCGACGCTTTATCCACTGCACCACCACAGGTCAGGCTAATTATACAAGTTTTAAAACTATTATATGGACATTAACAAATATTGTAGACATACCTTTTAAACAATCAAGGGAAAATGTAGGGATCTGTGATAAAGAGTTTAGTTTAGTAGAAAGTTCAAGATGGCAAGCTTACTGCTTTGATTTTTTTAATTATAGTTATTTATTAGTGAGCTTGCAGGAACAAAAGCAAACCTCAGTCTAAAACTTAACCTCTTGGATTTGTGAGATTTAGCTATGAAACATGCTCTGTATTAATTTTCTTTCAAGGTACTGACTCTTGCTATTCTTCCTTATTTTTCTTTTTCCTACTGGTATTCTTGACAGTATATGCAAACAAAACCACAAGTAGGATGTAAAAAGGAAAGCCTACAACCCTATTTTACATGTTTGTATAGTGATTGAAATGTTACAATTTGCATTGATAGAGTAGTGGCCCTCATGGATTTTTTTTTGTTTGTTTGTTTGTTTATGTATTTTTCTGAAGTTGGAAACGTGGAGGCAGTCAGACAGACTCCCGCATGTGCCTGACTGGGATCTACCCGGCATGCCCACCAGGTGGATGCTCTGCCCATCTAGGGCGTCGCTCTGTTGCAACCAGGGCCATTCTAGCGCCTGAGGCAGAGGCCTCTGTGCCCGGGGCCAACTTTGCTCCAATGGAGCCTTGGCTGCGGGAGGGGAAGAGAGAGACAGAGAGGAAGGAGGGGGGGGGAGTGGAGAAGCAAATAGGCGCTTCTCCTATGTGCCCTGGCCGGGAATCGAACCCAGGACTCCTACACGCCAGGCTGACGCTCTACCACTGAGCCAACCGGCCAGGGCCCCTTTTGGATTTTTAAACTTTTATCTGGTGACTCCACCCAATTTGTAGTTTATTTATTCATTTTTTAATTTGTTGATTTTAGAGAGAGAGGAAGGGAGAGAGAGATAGACAAACAGAAACATTGATCTGTTTCTATATGTGCCCTGACAGGATATCGAACCAGCAACCCTTGCATATAAGGACAATGCTGTAACCCAGTGGTCCCCAAACCCCAGGCCGCGGACCAGTACTGGTCCACAGGGAAAGAATAAATAACTACATTATTTCCGTTTTATTTATATTTAAGTCTGAACGATGTTTTATTTTTAAAAAATGACCAGATTCCCTCTGTTACATTCATCTAAGACTCACTCTTGACACTTGTCTCGGTCACATAATACATTTATCCATCCCACCCTAAAGGCCAGTCTGTGAAAATATTTTCTGACATTAAACCGGTAGTGGCCCAAAAATGGTTGGGGACCACTGCTCTAACCAACCTAGCTATTCGGCCAGGGCCCCAGTTTGTAGTTTTCACCAAAGTTTGCACAATAGCTGAAAACTGGTGCTTCCATTGACAGAATCATATGACCTTTGTAGAATTGTGGAATTGGTGAAAATGAAGGGGTCGTTTTGGGATAAGATTTATTTGTTTTACACTAAGATGATTGATATATAGAAAACACACTTAGTTGATCTGAATGTGGATGTGGGAAAGTACCCCTTAAGCAAAGATTGACATATAACTTAGTTTTAGATTAATGATCTATGTATTTTAGGGAAAAAAAATATTCCAAACTGTGTATGTCAGGATGCAAAATAATAATGATGATATTTATGTAGCAGGCTTGGGGAGGTCTGTTATTTCAATTTTGTCTTCATGCCTTCAAGAATTATTTTCTTGGCCCTGGCCGGTTGGCTCAGCGGTAGAGCGTCGGCCTGGTGTGCGGAGGACCGAGGTTCGATTCCCGGCCAGGGCACATAGGAGAAGCACCCATTTGTTTCTCCACTTCCCCCCCCCCCCTTCCTCTCTGTCTCTCTCTTCCCCTCCCACAGCCAAGGCTCCATTGGAGCAAAGATGGCCCGGGCGCTGGGAATGGCTCCTTGGCCTCTGCCCCAGGCGCTAGAGTGGCTCTGTTCGCGCAGAGCGATGCCCCGGAGGGGCAGAGCATCGCCCCCTGGTGGGCAGAGCGTTTGCCCCTGGTGGGCGTGCCGGGTGGATCCCGGTCGGGCGCATGCGGGAGTCTGTCTGACTGTCTCTCCCCGTTTTCAGCTTCAGAAAAATACAAAAAAAAAAAGAATTATTTTCTTATGGCTATTGTATTAAGTGACTATAAACTTGTCTTAAAAACAAAACACATTTATTACCTTTTTAGTATTTTAGGTCATATGTCCAAAATGGGTCTTACTGGGCTAAAATCAAGATGTCTGAAGTGCTGCATTCCTTCTGGAGGCTGTGGGGAAGAATCTGTTTCATGTCTTGTTCAGCTTTTAGAGGCCTCACATTCCTTGGCTTGTGGCCCCTTCCTCTATCTTAAAACAGAGCAGTGACTTGTTACGATTTCTTTACAGTTCGTACTCGCAAGGACTAAGACACATCAGATGAAAGTAGTACAAGCAGAGGGCTGAGACTCATAAGGCAGAATCAGCCCCGAGAAACTGCGCCACTGTGTATTTATTGAGTTCCAAAAGCCACAGCTCAGCAGATAAAACTAGAAAGCTACAAAAGCCTTTTTTCCCAACCCTACCATCCCCAATCCTGCATGTCTACTGTTTCCTTCATGAGCAAGGTCACAAGAAGAGTCAGAGTCTCAGAGTTTATCAGTCATAAAGGACATCTGGTTCCTGAAGGCATTCCTCGAAGAATCCTGCATACCTGCATGCAAGTGACCCCAGGCCAGTCTCCTGTTGTGGTTAACACACTCCAAGATCTCTTGTCTCCAAGTAACCCCTGCTCTGAAGTTAACTACTGTTCATATTTGTGCAGGGTCTTTCCCTTCAGTAACTAGCCTAGTCTTTCACAGGCAAGCCAGGGTTTTGAACCGGCAACCTCAGTGTTTCCACGTTGATGCTTTGTTCACTGCGCCACCACAGGTCAGGCTGACACTAACTCTTATACTTCCCTGTTGTGATTATTTTGGGCCTACTGAGATAAATAGAGTAACCTTCTATTTCCAGGTCCTTCGTTATTATCATTTTTAATTTTATTGAATTTATTGGGATGACATTTATTAATAAATATACAGGTTTCAGGTGTATAATTCTATAATACATCATCTATCCTACCTTCTACCTCTGGGTCTTTAATTTAATGACATCTCTAAAGTTAGTTCCTTTGCCATGTTTGGTCAGCTATTCACATATAAGGTTCTAGGGATTAGGACGTGGACATCTTTGGCCAGCAAGTGGACGAGGGGTGTATTATTCTTTTACCACAGTGCCCTTTTCTATAGTTTGTTGTTTGATACCGGTTATACTGCAGGTTACTTTAGGACAAGCACCATGCTTATGTAAGCAGGCCTTGTTCCCTCTCTTGTTCTTTTTGCTTTGGCTCTGTGATTATGAGGAATGCAAATTAGACTTAGAAGATGTAGGCTCAGATTCAGGCTCTGACACTTATTTAAGGTGACCTTGGGCAAGTGACTTAAGTTTGCCAGCCTCAGTTTTTCCCATTTATCCCATAAGCATAATGTCCACCACTCAGGGTTGTCTATGTGGTTGAGATGAGATAATGTCTATGAAGGTGTGGGAAAGCCCTGTCCTTGCAACATGCTTTTGTTTTCTAGGAAGCAGATATTACTAACAAACTGATTATTGCCCTGTTTTCTCAATACTAAGACTTTTCAAAAAGATAGATGATCTGCACTGAGGGGAAAAAACATGTCACACCTGACTTGGCAAAGTCTTTTTGTTTAGAAATACATGTTTGCCAGCATGATTGTTAGTTACGGCTCTTAAAAGGAGGAGAAGCTTTTATATTCCAAATCAGCGAGTAGATGACACCGCACCAATAATATCTGTCTTAGAGAAGGTCAGAAGTCAGATGATTCTCCCGCCTACCCAAAATGGCTCGCTGGAACACTTGGCCACTAGTTCCCAGAAAGGCTTGGCTGTAAGCTCTGGGCAAACCGTGGCCAGGCCAGTCCTCTGGTCAAGAAAAATGCTGTGGAGTATTTTCTGGTTATTACACCATTTTTGTATTTAATAGAAGATAGAAAACATTTACCTGCTCGCCTCTAGCCTCTGTGCTATATAATTTCCAACTCATTGCAATGAAAACAATCAGGTACACAAAAACAGCCTCTCAAATGGGTCTTTGTCTTGGTGAATTGTCGTTCAGACTTGTGTCTGGATATCTCTACAGTTGGGACAGTCCTGCAAATTAGAAAGTTAAAAACAGAGGAAAGTGGTCTTCCCTTTCCTTGTTAATGCACAGTTAATACTGAACTAAAGAACTGTTTTTTTCTTTTTAATGAAACAGTTTCTCTAGATAAAATTCGTCATCCCCTGGTGCAGAATGATACAACTGGGAAGCTGGTAGGCAACCTGGAAATCAATCCATCAAATGTCTTTATTACTAGGTGACTAATGTGCGTGCAGTAGTTGGTGCTTTAACACTTCAGTGTTTTGCCAAAACTGAGTCCATATTACCCTTTAAAGTAAGCCTCTTACCTGCCACTTTGACCTGGCCATACCTTTCTTTTAAAGTTTAACATTGACTTCCCTTTTTTGAAAAAAATCTTAAGCAAAGAGATTTTGTTTTAAAACGTTTGATGCTTTCAGCACTGTTTCCTTCACATCACTCCAAGGAAACAAACCCGCATTGATAAGGCAGTGGCTGTTTCCAAAGGGCCTGTATTCTTTGTGCTGCGTCCAGCAGAACCCTCAGACTTGCTCGTGGAAGGAGGGGGAGACTTTGATTTTCTGTCCCACATAGTAGTGGTAACTCAATAAAGAATACTGTACTGATCCCAGTGAACTGAGCTCCATCTTTTCTTCTGGCTCCACTTTTCTGACTCTTCTTGTTTGTTTTTGAAAAAAGTTTATCTATTTAAAAAGTGTTTTTAGACAGTTCTATAATTAGTAACACTTTCTCATGTTCATAGATTACGATTTTAGAATGTTTTTTTTATCATATATTCACAGATGATTTGTTTTTAATCAGTGACTCCAAACACTTAGGCAACAATTATGCTTCAAGAGACATTTAAAGACACTTTGAAGTTTAGAAAGCAAATATCCTTTTATTACTACAAATACAAGGTGGGATAAAAGTAGGTTTACAGTTCTTATGGAAAAACTTTCACGTACTCACAAATGTAAACCTACTTTTGCCCCACCCTGTATCTAACTGCTGATTAGCAGTGTTTCTTTTTCTTTTTTTCTTTTTTTTGTATTTTTCTGAAGCTGGAAACGGGGAGGCAGTCAGACAGACTCCCGCATGCGCCCGACCGGGATCCACCCGGCATGCCCACCAGGGGGCATCGCTCTGTTGCGACCAGAGCCACTCTAGCGCCTGGGGCAGAGGCCAAGGAGCCATCCCCAGTGCCGGGGCCATCTTTTGCTCCAATGGAGCCTCGGCTGCGGGAGGGGAAGAGAGAGACAGAGAAGAAGGAGAAGGGGAGGGGTGGAGAAGCAGATGGGCACCTCTCCTGTGTGCCCTGGCCGGGAATCGAACCCGGGACTTCCACACACTAGGCCGACCTCTACCACTGAGCAAACCGGCCAGGGCCTGCAGTGTGTCTTAATTAAGGAACTTTTTTATTTTGTTAAGTTGAAATTATTTACCTCCCTTTTTTTTCAGTAATATCTAGATTTTTTTTTTTTTTTTTTTTTAACAGAGACACAGAGAGAGTCAGAGAGAGGGATAGATAGGGACAGACAGGCAGGAACAGAGAGAGATGAGAAGCATCAATCATTAGTTTTTTGTTGGGCATTGCGACACCTTAGTTGTTCATTGATTCCTTTCTCATATGTGCCTTGACCATAGGCCTTCAGCGAACTGAGTAACCCCTTGCTTGAGCCAGTGACCTTGGGTCCAAGCTGGTGAATTTTTGCTCAAACCAGATGAGCCTGTGCTCAAGCTGGCAACCTCGGGGTCTCGAACCTGGGTCTTCCGCATCCCAGTCTGATGCTCTATCCACTGCGTGACCGCCTGGTCAGGCTAGAATTTTTATTTTTTTAATGAATTTTTTTGCAGTGGATATTGTAATGGTTTGACTCTTAAGACATGGAATAGAGAAACAGGAAGGCTAATGCTTATAAACATTGCTAGGAGGAGCTTGTTCAATTTAATTGTTCTTGAATATTAGGAACGAAAACTCCTTTATGTGTGGGAGATGAAATATCAACATAAAGTTAATTAAGAGGGAATTTGGAAGCTTCTAATTTGTATGTGAAGATTAACAGATATCCGTCCACACTGCTGTCCCCTCAGCTTTTCAGACATTGTAAAAATAATACATAATCATTAATTGAAAAAATGAGAAAACACTGAGGCAAAGAGAAAGCAAAAATCTCCCAATTTCACTACTCAGGAAACCAGTGGCTTTAGAATATCTGTGTGTATGTAACGTTTATGTATCTATCTTGTGGCCTGTGTATATACTTGTGTGTGTGTCTGTATGTATGCAGAAATACATAAAATTATATAAACTATTCAAGCTAGCACATACTGTTTTGGATATTTTGCTTTTTTTTTTTTTTTTCTTAAGAACTAAATGCTTTGAACATGTTAAGTATTTGTTTGAATTTTAATTACTTATTTAGAATCAGTTTCTAAAAATGAAATTTAGATGTCAAAGGGATGTGTTTTTTATCATACTTTTGATACATATTTGCCATGTAGGAAAATGATACAACCTATTTTCAAATTAAACTTGACTGTATTCCTAGTCTGTGAGGTGAAACATTTATCTTTTAATTTGCATATCTGATTTCTAGTGAGGTTAAGTCTTTTCTCATTAGCTTTTTCTGGTTCATTTTGTTCTGTACTATCTGTTCTTATTCTTGGTCTATTACCCTACTGATGCATTTTTTTATTTTACATTAATTTTGAACGTCTTTATTGTATATATACATTTCTGTTCAGTGTTGCAGCTACCTGACTGGTTTGTCATTTTTTTTTAAAGCTTTATTTTAATTTACCATACATCTAATTACAGAAGATTTCCATTCACTAAAAAGAAACCTTGGGTTCGTTGTCAGCCACTCCTCTTTGCTTTTGCCAACCCTAAGCAATCACAAATCTACCCTCTATGTCTATGTATATAGTTCTCTTTTTTGGCGATTCATGTAATAGAAAAACACAGTAGACAGTCTTTTGTGTTTGGCAGTCCACTCATGGTGTGAGAGTATCAGTGCTCTGTCCCTTTTTTTTTTGTGCTCAGTAGAGTTCTGTGAACCTGTGTTCATCCGAGTACCAGTAAGTGCACGTTTGGTTTGTTTCCACTTTGGGGTTGTTTCCACTTTTTGGTTATTATGAATAATACTGCTATGAACATTCATGTGCAAATCTTTGTGTGGACATAATGTTTTGATTACTCTTGTGTGGACACCTAGGAGTGGAATTGCTGGGTCATGTAGTAACTTACTCTATGTTTAACTTTTTAAGAATCTACCAAATTATTTTAAAAAGTGACCACAACTGCCTCACCTGCGATGGTGCCGTGGGTAAAGTGCTGACCTGGAATGCTGAGGTCACCAGTTCAAAACCCTGGGCTTGCCTGGTCAAGACACATATGGGAGTTGATGCTTCCTGCTCCTCCCCCCTTCTCTCTCACGTTCTCTCTGTCTAAAATAAATAAATAAATAAATAAAAATCTAAAAAAAAAGGTGACTGCAAAATCTTTCATTACTACTAGCTATATATGAGTTGAATGTTCCAGTTTCTCTACATTCTTAGGAACACGTTATTCTTTGTCTGTTTTTTTTTTGTTTTGTTTTTTTTTTTAATTTTTTTTTGTTACAAACTAAGAGACAAACACACATTAAGCCTACACAGGGTCAGGAGTGTCAATGTCACTGTCTTCTTTTTTTTTTTTTTTTTTAAAGATTTTATTCAATTTTCAGAGAGGAGAGAGAGAAAGGGAAAGAGGGAGAGAGAGGGAGGGAGGAGCAGGAAGCATCAACTCCCATATGTGCCTTGACCAGGTAAGCCTGGAGTTTCAAACCAGCGACCTCAGTGTTCCAGGTCGACGCTTTATCCACTGCACCACCACAGGTCAGGCTCTTTGTCTGTTTTTTTCTTTTTTCTTTTTGTTATAGTGATTTTAGTGAGTATGAAGTGGTATTTTATTGTGGTTTTTTGTGTGTTTGTGTGTTTGTGACAAAGACAGACAGATAGGGACAGACAGACAGGAAGGGAAAGAGATGAGAAGCATCAGTTCTTTGTTGCGGCACCTTAGTTGTTCATTGATTGCTTTCTCATATGTGCCCTAATGGGGGGAGGGGGTTTATAGCAGTCCGAGTGACCCCTTGCTCGAGCCAGCGACGTTGGGCTCAAGCTGGTAAGCCTTGCTCAAACCAGGTGAGCCCGTGCTCAAGCTGGTGACCTCTGGGTCTCGAACCTGGGTCCTCCACATCCCAGCCAGACGCTCTATCCATTGCGCCACCGCTTGGTCAGGCAAGATTTACTATTTATCATCACCTTTCAAATATGTTGTATGTAGTATTATTAACTATAGTCACCATGCTGTGCATGCATTACACTGTTTTAATTGCCACTTTTAGGGGCAATAAATAAGCTCTCTGAGGACCTAAATCATTTCATTATTTTTCATAGAGTTATATAGTAATGAGTGGGGACCAAATGACTACAAACACAGGTAACGTTCAAATATTTTCTAACGGTTTGGCGTTCTTCCTGACGTTCTTTTCAAAAAAGATGACATAATCTTTTTGCTCTAAAGTAGATTCTTTACGTATGAAAAGAAGAAACAAAAAAATTTAGCTTTAGAGTAATGAGGTAACTTTGTCTTAAAAATATACACTCCTGTAATTCTCCAGCAAGTTGAACGTTAAACATTGTCTTTTGGAAAACATCGATGAAATGAGAGGAGATGTCTGCTAGTCTTGGGGCAGAGTCTAAATCTATGACAGTCTGCTCTGCTCTGCTCTGCTCAGGAGGCTTCTGTCTTGAAGTCTTCAGTCATGGGAGGCTGATAAAGTGCAACAGACAAAACTAAAAGCCAGCAAAAATAAACATTACATTTTCAAGTCTCTAGTGACTTACTTGCTAATTAACATCAAATTTCTCTAGCAACATTCTCCTGTATTTTTGAAAGTGATAATATAGAGTCTTATGTTAATTTATATACTACGGGACATTTCTTCTCATTTTTACCATTTTGTGAAATAGTCTTTAGTTTATTTGGAAGATCAGAGCAAATATTCCGAGGTGTTTTACAGCACTGTAGGTGGAAATCTTTGTTCTTTCCTGACTGTGGCCTGAAGAAGCATTTTCTCCTGCCCTGGGATTTTTGCAGTTGTCTGTATTCGATTTCCCTTCTGAATTTGGTGGCATGGTCCAGGCAGCCTGTGGAGTTCCTGCATCACTTGAAATGGTGACTTCCGGGATGTGACTCAAAATATTTACTTCACTTATATGCCCGGGATTAGCTGCCAGTTTCAGCCAGATCGTGAATGAACTTCTTGTCAGCTTGTGTGGAGGCCAGACTTTTCTTTTTTCCCCCACCCACCTCTATTCACACTTCCTCTAAGTAAAATTTCTTCCTGATATTGAATCAAGTGTTTTAAGACTTGATATCTGGAAAACAAATTCTGAGTGGCAAAAAAAGAACTTCCTATTGAGCAAACTTCGTGAAAATAGGGTGATTTGAGATTATGACCTGGTTGAAGCTGAAGGCATTCAAAGCAACGGGTGATAACCTATTTTTTTTGAAGACTGTTGACTAGGTTTAGATTTCAATGTATGCCAATGCATTATATTCACATACATTGGACTTTTTATTTATAATGTAATTGAAAACATTTAATCACGTGATACTTTAATACATGCCTGTTGTTTTGAGGCATATCTAAGTTTTAGTAAAGCTCCAGGTGTTTCAAAGTTACTTTTTTTTAATCAGAAAAGAGACATGTTATCTGATGTATTTTTCATCTTTGGTGCTCTTTCATTGTCATTAAATACTTTTGGGAAGTAGCTTGCCATGTGGAAAAAACTATAGATTTTTGTGCTGCACAATACTTGATGATCAAAGTAAGGCCAAAAAGATTGTGTAAAATTTGTACTTAAATTTTTTTTGGTCACATTTTCTAGCTTAAGTTATAACCCGGTGTCCACAAAGGCAGATATCCATGAATATTATGGCTAAGGATATTTTCTATCCTTTTTTTTTTTTTTTTTTTTGTATTTTTCTGAAGCTAGAAACCGGGAGAGACAGACAGACAGACTCCCGCATGCGCCTGACCAGGATCCACCCGGCACACCCACCAGGGGGCGATGCTCTGCCCACCAGGGGGCGATGCTCTGCTCCTCTGAGGCGTCGCTCTGCCGAGACCAGAGCCACTCTAGCGCCTGGGGCAGAGGCCAAGGAGCCATCCCCAGCGCCCGGGCCATCCCTGCTCCAATGGAGCCTCGGCTGCGGGAGGGGAAGAGAGAGACAGAGAGGAAGGAGAGGGGGAGGGGTGGAGAAGCAAATGGGCGCTTCTCCTGTGTGCCCTGGCCAGGAATTGAACCCAGGACTTCTACACACCAGGCCGATGCTCTACCACTGAGCCAACCAGCCAGGGCTAATTTCTATCCTTTTTAATATAGAAAATAGAACATGGTAGTGATGAAAATCATGTGCTACTTGACCATGGATGGTGGCACCCTATACCTGGTGTATTTCACTTAGCGTAATGTCCTCCAGATCCATCCGTGTTGTCTCAGCTGACAGCATTTCCTTTTCTGTGGCTGAGTAATATTCCACTGTATGTATATACCTCAAAGTCATTTAAGATTTTTTACTGCATTTATTGGGGTGACATTGGTTAATAAAATTATAAATTGCAGGTATACAATTCTATAACACATCATCTGTATATTGTATTCTGTATTCACCACCCAAGGTCAAATCTCCTTCCATCACCATTGATCCCCCTTCGCCCTCTTCTATCTCCTTGCACCCCCATTTTTCTCTGTTCATCATCATACTGTTGTCTATCTATGAGGGTTTTTTTTTTTGCTCAATTCCTTCACCGTTTTCACCTAGCCCCCCACCTCCCTCCCTTCTCACAGTTCTCTGTATATGTGAGTCTGTTTCTGTTTTGTTAGTTTATTTTGTCCATTAGATTATACATATAAGTGGAATCATATCGTATTTGTCTTTCTCTGACTGGATTTTTTTCATGTAGCATAACAATCTCCAGGTCCATTTGTGCTGTCCCAACAAGTAACATTGCCTTCTGTTTTACAGCTGTGTAGTGTTTCATTGTGTAGATGTACCAAAGCTTTTTTATCAGTTCTTCTACTGATGGGCACTTGGGCTGCTTCCAGATCTTGACTATTCTAAATAATGCTGCTGTGAACATAGGGGTGCATATATTGTTTTGAATTACTGTTTAGGTTTCTTTGCATATATTCCTAGAAGTGGGTTCACTGGGTAAATACTCAGTTTCATTTTTAATGTATTGAGGAAACTCCATACCCGTTTCCGCTCCATACTGGGAATGCTGCCCCAAACTGCATTCCCCAAAACAGTGCATAATGGTTTCCTTTTCTCACAACCTCACCAACACTTATTTATTGATTTATTGATGATTGCCATTCTGATGGGTATGAGGTGATAGCTCATTGTGGTTTTTAAATTTGCATTTCTCTGATGTTTTAGTGACGTTGAGCATCTTTTCATGTCTGTTGACCATCTATATGTCCTCTTTGGAGAAATGTTTATTCAGGTGCTTTGCCAATTTTTTAAATTGGATTGTTGATGTTGAGATGTATAAATTCTTTATACATTTTGGATATTAACCCTTTATCAAGTATATCATTGGTGAATATGTTCTATTCAGTAGGTTGTATTTTCTTTTTTTTTTTTACAGAAATCTTTATTTTTTATTTTTTTATTATTAATTTTAATAGGGTGCCATTGATAAATCAGGGTCATTTTCATTATGATGTTTCCTTTGCTGCACAAAAACTTTTTATTTTGATGGAGTGCCATTTTTTAAATGTTTCCTTTTTTTTCTTGCCTGTGTTGATATATCAGAAAGAATATTGCTACTAGAAGTGTCTGAGATTTTACTGCCTATATTTTATTCTAGGATTTTTTTTTTCTTTAGAGAGAAAGAGAGACAGGAAGGGAGATAAGAACCATCAACTTGTAGTGCGGCACTTTAATTGTTTATTGATTACTTTCTCGTATGTGCCTTGACTTGGGGGCTCCAGCTGAGTCAGTGACCCGTGCTCAGGCCAGTGACCTTATGCTTCAAGCCAGCGACCATTGGGCTCAAGCCAGGGACCATGGGGTCATTCATGTCTATGATCTCATGCTCAAGCTGGTGATCTCGCACTCCAGCTGGTGAGCCTTTGCTGAAGCTGGATGAGCCTACGCTCAAGCTTGCAACCTTGGGGTTTAAAACCTGGGTCCTCAGTGTCTCAGGTCGATGCTCTACCTATTGCGCCACTGCATCTGACGTTTAAGTCTTTAATCCATTTTGAGTTTATTCTGTGTATGATATAAGAAGGTGTTCTAGCTTTATTGTTTTTGCATGTATCTGTCCAGTTTTCCCAACACCATTTATTGAATGGAGTTACCCCACTGTGTGTTCTTGTCTATTTCAAATATTAATTGACCATACAGGAATGGGTTTGTTTTCATGTACATATGCTGCTTCTAAAGCTAATTGGATCCTACTGTGATGTCTGAAGCTGGTCACTTGATGTGTTCTGGGGCTTCTTGGGATTCTTGGGAAGGACTCTGATACAGGTCAGTGTCAGATGCTGCCTGTGACTTGTCCTTGGCAACCTGTTTGGAGCTTGGAAATTATCCACAGTTTTTGGCTGCCTCTGCTGGGCCTTGATGTTCATGGGAATGACCCACAATGCTCACCAAGGCGGGGGGAGCCTTTGCAGCTGAGCTATCCCTCTGGAATCTCAGCTGCTGCCCATGAAAGTGGGACTAGCCCTTTTCGCGTCTCTGCCCTTCCTTCCAGACTCAGTGTGGCTTCTTCTATAAATCCTTCTGTTCAGCAAGTCTTCAGTTGGTTATTCAGGTTGATTGTTCTATATTTTAGTTGCAATTCCAGTTTGGTCCTGGGAGGTGTTGTGTACCTTCTACCTACTGTGACACATTCTTGGATCTTCATACTCTTTTTTTTTTTTAATTCATCCATCAGTAGATTTTTAGGTTGGCTCCATGTCTTGGCTGTTTTGAATAATGAAAATACAAATACCCTTTCAAGACTGTGATTTTATTCCTTTTTTTTTTGTATATCTAGAAGTGGGATTGCTGGATCATATAATAGTTCTATCTTTCTTTTTATTTTTTTGAGAGGAGGGGTGGTAGTGAGTCAGACTCCCACATATGCCCCGACCAGGATCCACTCAGCAACCCTCATCTGGGGCCAGTGTTTGAATCAACTGAGCTATCCTCAGTGCTTGAGGCCAATGCTTGGACCAATCAAGTCACTGGTTGCAAGAGGGAATAGAGAGAGAAAGGGGAGAGGAAGAAAAGAAGCAGATAATCACTTCTCATGTGTGCCTTGACTGGCGATTGAACCCTGGATGTCCACATGCTAGGCCGATGCTCTATTCACTAAACCAACCAGTCAGGACCTATGTTTAATTTCTTAAGTAACCTATATATTCTTTTCCATAATGGCTATACCAAGTACATTCCCACCAACAGTGTACCTTTCTCTACATCCTGGCAAACACACACACACCCCACATACAAAATTTGACAATAGCCACCCTAATTGGTGTGAGATGCTATCTTATTGTGATTTTGATTTTCATTTTGATGGTTAACTCATATACACACTTAACTGTTTTGAACTGGAAGCAAACTTGAACTGCCACTTCTCTTAGATTATTGGCACGAACTAGTTAAGTGACATTAACTTAACTATGGGAGGATGGGAAATGTTGGGATTCTGTGGCCTGTTCGGTGATCCGTGGGTCACTGATGTATCTTATTTACAGTGGGAACAGCATGATAAAGGTAGGTTTCCCAGGCAAGCCAATCACTGTTGGGAAATCTTGGTTTTCCTGGTTAAGAGCATCTATTAGCTACTCCCATTTATCCTCTTCCTTCCATCTACTTATAAAACGCTGCCTTTTTGACTGCTGACAAAGAACAAAGATATTTGGACTAGAGATAGAGAGAGGCCTTTGGAATTTGACACATTAAAAAATTTCCGAAACAATGAAAATGTTAAAACAATGTTACAATGAACAAGGTTGTACCCTTCAGCTTACCTATAAGATAACCTGGCATTATTGAAATTGCTCGTTATTTAGTATATATCTATTCAGTCAGTGTTAAGTCTTCAAAATGAAGTTGAATAACCATTGTACTACCGAAGATGGGTGAGATTTAAAGAACAGATTTAACCAAACTTCTTGGTGATATTTACATGTTGGTCTGCGTTCTTAAAATTGACACTCATCTGCTGTATATGTTTAATATACTTATATAGAGATCTTAAGCCAGACAAACTAGAGTTTAAAAATAATTGTCTCTTCTTACCAAAACACTTTATGCGTATGTTTCTGTATTTTTTCCTTGACCAGATCAAGAGCTTTACATTGGAAAGGATTTTTTTTTTTTTTTTGTGACTGATACAGGGAGAGACAGAGAGAGTGATAGGGACAGACAGACAGGAAGGGAGAGACATGAGAAGCATCAGTTCTTCATTGCAGCACCTTAGTTGTTCATGATTTCCTTCCTCATATGCCTTTATCGGGGGGGCTACAGCAGACTGAGTGACCTCTTGCTCAAGCCAGCGACCTTGGGCTCAAGCTGGCTAAGCTGTGCTCAAATGAGGTGAGCCCGCGCTCAAGCTGGCGACCTCGGGGTCTTGAACCTGAGTCCTTCGTGTTCCAGTCTGACACTCTATCCACTACGCCACCACCTACCTGGTCAGGCCATTGGAAAGGATTTTTATATTTTTTTAAAAAAAATTAAATTACAGTGCTTTATATGAGTGCCTGGTACTCTGGGGATAATTTTCTCAATAAGATATCCTGAAAAGAAATGTTTGCTGTCTGACCTGTGCTGGCACGGTGGACAAAGTTTTGACCTGGAGCAGGCATCCCCAAACTACGGCCCGCGGGCCGCATGTGGCCCCCTGAGGCCATTTACCCGGCCCCCCCACCACACTTCCAGAAGGGCCACCTCTTTCATTGGTGATCAGTGAGAGGAGCACTGTATGTGGAGGCCCTCCAACGGTCTGAAGGACAGTGAACTGGCCCCTTGTGTAAAAAGTTTGGGGACCCCTGGTAGGGCTTCCCGGTCAAGGCACCTATGAGAAGCAAGTGCTACAAGTTGATGCTTCCCGCCCCCTCCCGCTTCTGTCTCTTTCTTTCTCTCTCTCTCTCTCTCTCTCTCTCTCTCTCCCTCCCTCTCTCTTCTCTCTAAAATCAATAAATAAAATCTTTAAAAAAAGTAGAGAGAAATGTTTGCATTTCAAATTCCAAACTAATTCTTTTTCCTCCTGGCCACATCATATTTTCTGGATTCTCTTACAATATTACGATGCCACTGGCACCGTCTCGGCCTTGACTTTGGTCTTTTACTCCTGGTCTTTTGCAGAGGTGTTTCATAGCCTTTTATCTTTGTAAATATTTTTGTCACAGGAAGAACTTCTGGGAACACAGTAGGTAGTCATAAGTATTTGTATAATAGTTAATTATCTTAAAATTTAGCAACTGGAAAACTTCAATTACTATTCCTTTTCCCATCTGTATTAAAATAATTGATGAGCTTAATATATAATAACCTTAAGACATTTCTAAGCCATCCTGTATTTTATTTTTCTGATTAGTTGAAAAAAATATATGAGATAAATTGCCAATGTAGTATTTGACTTATCAGAGTCACGCTATTCTTATACCTGGCTGGATTGAAATAAACTCTTGTTATACTAAGAATATATATTTTCTTTCTTATCCCTCCCATTATTTTTTTTAGGCAATAGAGATTATGCCAAGGATGATCCATTGGAATTTAAGTCCCACCAGTGGTTTGGAGCATCTGTGAGGTCAAAGCAGGATAAAATTTTGGTAAGTCTTTTGGATGTTTACTCATAGATGACTTTAGTCAATTTATGGGAAAACAGAGGAAGTTTTATGTTTAAAAGCCGAGAGTAAAACTCATTGTGCTCATGGGACATAGGGTATAAAGAGACAGCTCTGAGCCAAGGCCGCCCTCTCTTGCTCTTCACAGGCTTGGTTTCTGCTACTTCCCACCTTCATTCCTACATTTTCGTTTCTCCCACCTCCCGTGATAGTTCTCATCAGTTTGTGTCCATCCAGCCAGGTCTAGGAATAGTGTGCCTTTGATTAATCAGCCCCCCTGTGAAAATACACTCGCCTGCTCTTTGCTTGTCTTCCCCTGTGCCATGGCCCCATTCCCTTGCTCTTCTTTTCACGAACTTTTGGAAATACTTTCTATAGTAACCATCTCTACTTCTTCAGTTCACATGTCCTTCCCAGCCACTCCAGTCAGGCTCAAGTAGGCACAGCAAAAGTCATCCTTGACTTTCAGGTCACTGAAACCCACTAGTACTTATTTTTATGCCCCCTTAGCACTAACTATTCAGCAAGGTCAGTCGAGCCATTCTTTTTTTTTTTAATAATTTTATTTTTTTAATGGGGCGACATCGATAAATCAGGATACATATATTCAAAGATAACATGTCCAGGTTATCTTGTCGTTCAATTCTGTTGAATACCCATCACCCAAAGTCAGATTGTCCTCTGTCACCTTCTATCTAGTTTTCTTTGTGCCCCTCCCCCTCCCCCCGTAACCACCACACTTTTATCAATGTCTCTTAGTCTCACTTTTATGTCCCACCTACGTATAGAATAATGCAGTTCCTGTTTTTTTCTGATTTACTTATTTCACTTCGTATAATGTTATCAAGATCCCACCATTTTGCTGTAAATGATCCGATGTCATCATTTCTTATGGCTGAGTAGTATTCCATAGTGTATATGTGCCACATCTTCTTTATCCGGTCATCCCTTGGTTTCTGGGCCTCTGTACTTACCTGGTTTTCGTCCATCTTACTGGTTACTTCTTTGCAGTCTCCTTAATGGGCTTCTCTTCTGCTCAGTTTCTAAATGTTAGGGTATCCCTGGGCCCCATACTCTTTAAGTAGATCTTTTTCCTAGCTGTTCCTATCCTGTCCTGTGGCTATAAATATGGAGTGAGGCAAAAGTAGATGTTGACAGTATGCGAAACACAGTTTTTTCTGGTATTATTATTTATGAATTTTGAATTGTTTTCTATTTGAACAACTATAGACCTATCTTTGCCCCACCCTGTATGGCAGGGGTAGTCAACCTTTTTATACCTACCGCCCACTTTTGTATCTTTGTTAGTAGTAAAATTTTCTAACCATCCACTGGTTCCACAGTAATGGTGATTTATAAAGTAGGGAAATAACTTTATAAAATTTATAAAGCAGAGTTACAGCAAGTTAAAGCATATAATAATAATTACTTACAAAGTACTTTATGTCAGATTTTTGCTAAGTTTGGCAGAATAAATCTTTTTTTTTTTTTTTCATTTTTCTGAAACTGGAAACAGGGAGAGACAGACAGACTCCCGCATGCGCCCGACCGGGATCCACCCGGCACGCCCACCAGGGGGCGATGCTCTGCCCATCCTGGGCGTCGCCATGTTGCGACCAGAGCCACTCTAGCGCCTGAGGCAGAGGCCACAGAGCCATCCCCAGCGCCCGGGCCATCTTTGCTCCAATGGAGCCTTGGCTGCGGGAGGGGAAGAGAGAGACAGAGAGGAAAGCGCGGTGGAGGGGTGGAGAAGCAAATGGGCGCTTCTCCTGTGTGCCCTGGCCGGGAATCAAACCCGGGTCCTCTGCACGCTAGGCTGACGCTCTACCGCTGAGCCAACAGGCCAAAGCAGAATAAATCTTTATAAAACAACTTACTATAGTTAAATCTATCTTTTTATTTATACTTTGGTTGCTCTGCTAACCACTCACTATAAAAGCTGGAACACCCAAGGTAGGGACCAGGTTGACTACCACTACTGTACTGCGTAGTCCTCAAGTCAGAGGATTATTTCCCTGAGGGAGTCTAGCTTGTCTGAAGCACTGATTTGTTCAGAGGATTTTTATTCATTGACTACCTCCTGTGATTTCAGGCCTGCGCCCCCTTGTACCACTGGAGGACTGAAATGAAACAGGAGAGGGAGCCTGTTGGAACATGCTTTCTTCAGGATGGAACAAAGACTGTTGAGTATGCTCCGTGCAGATCAAGTATGTATAGGAAGTTACACCAGCTTTTAAGAAGAGGTTTGGGAAGCCTAGTTTGTTAAAAATGTTTGTGTGTATGTATGAGAGGGTATTAAAATTTATAGACATTTTGAGATGTTTGATGACAGCAAAATCAAAACAGTCCAGGGTCAAGCCTGGGTACCTGCATTTTAAACAAATTCTACAAGATGATTTTATTGGATAGTGAACTTTATACTAATATAGTTTTATATTAATAATGATGTTAAAAATAAAATAATTGTCTTAAAAAGCTAGAACTTATATAGAGGAGGGTGAAACATTGAGCTCAGGAATCTGAGTCTGAATTTCTTTGCTTTTACCAATTTCTTTATCAGCCTGTTAGGAAGCTTACTCCTCTTGATAATCCAAAAGATCTCACACCCTTCTCTAGTATTATTTGAAATTTCAAGTGAAATTGATATTGTGACTAAAGATGATTTTGAGAACTCATAATTTTGATTATGCTTTTCCAACCTCTGTACATCCTTTTCCCTCAGGGAGTCAAATCCTTTTGCCTTCCCACCTTAGTTAAATTGGCTATCACTCCTTTCCTCTTTTATGTATAAGAGTAGCTTATTAAAATGCAATCTAGTGTTTATACCTAGAGCACTTTTTAGGCCATTACTTTTTATGTTCTAGTGGTTACCAGGTAAATACATGTAAGACTTACTGCTAAATTCTTTATTTCCATGTTTAACGACTTACAGACACCAAGTCAAAGAATAACTCAGTTCTTAAAACACACCCTGCACAGGACAGAGGAAGTTGGAAGCTTTATCCTCAGTGCAGGACACTATATGTATCACCTGTATGTTGCTATTTTGGTATTTGTGCTGTCATCTTTGTAGTGTGTGGAAAATGTGAGAAATACATTTGCATTTTAAATTTCTCTATTATAAAAATGTCCCAATTATGAGAAGATAATGTATAGCCATGAAGAGTGGGCTCTCATATACCAGGCTTGTCACTTATCATTTGTACAATGGAGACACATGCAAAATCACCTCTAGGATCATGTGATAGGTGTGGAGACTGAGATTCAGACAGCTGAAATAGTGTTTTTCTATGTCTTACGGTGTTGAGTGGTCTAATGAGGATTTGAACCAGGTCAGTCTTATTCCAAAGGAATATTTTCCCTATATTACTAACAATAGAAAATGTTTTCCACTTTAGTTGCCTCTTTATTAAGCACGGTTTTTCTACAAAGAAGACATCCTGCTTTCCACGAGTATAGGTTTGGACAATTCTGATGTGTAAGAGTACACAGAACCCTTCTGAAAGCAAGCATTCGAATGATGATCCCTTGGGAACATACTGCTACGTTAGGCTAGTAGTCTTTGTCATTTTGTCTCTTCAGTCATAAATAGTATTTTTCTCAACATGTATTTGAAGGATTAAAGCAATGTTTGCATGATGCACCTATTACATAATGCTTTCACTTTTATTTGGTTTAGGCACAAAAATTATAAAATATTTAAATCTTATTTTCTAAAGTATTTAACATCCAGATCAGGACAGCAAATTATGACATGTGAACCTCGTTTGTTTTTTTTTAATAAAGTTTTATTGGAACACAGCCACACCTATTTGTTTACATGTTGTTTATATAGGAGAGTTGAGTATTATATAGCCTCTGAGATTATATAGCCCTAAGCCTAACATATTTACTCTCCAGTCCTTTACAGAAAAAATTTGCTGCTTCCTGATCTAAATAATAAAACCTCAAATCTTAGAAAAAGTACTAGTAACCACCTCAAAAAAGCAAAGTGAATGCCTTTCTTCCCAGTAAATCTGGCTTTCCCTATTCCTTAATCATTGTATATGTTTTTACACTCAACTTTTGAAATATTAAGCTACCTATACCCCAATTACCAGAGCAACCTGCCCAGAAAAAACTGCTCACAGGTGGGAATCTGAGGACTGGGGTTATGTTCTTATTTTCAGCTGACAACCTACCTATAGCTATGGCTGCTTCAGTGAGCCACTCTGGGCCTTTGTTTCATTGTTGGTAAAACACTGTTTTGGACAAAAGACTTCAGAGGTACACATGTAGTATTTTGTGTCTTTTTCAAACATACTTCAGTAAATTATGCAACCCAATGATTGACTTTATTTGGGAGTGCTAGCTTTGTAAGGCTACATTGCTAATCTTGGTAACTTTGCTTGTTTTGGTGGTGATTATTTGTGGGGTGTTTTGTTTGTTTTGTTTTTGACATAAAGTATGTTGACACTCTGGGCATGGAACTTTACTGTCTGTAAAAAGCTTACCTTCTGATTGTTTTGCTTTTGGCTCTTTATAACTGTATCTATGACCATTCTTCACATTATATGCCAAATATCTTTCTATTCTAAAAGTGCCGGAGCCACAGATCATATGACTTAACTACTCTTTCAAGTCCATGCTCAGACTGAATCTTTTGTAACTGTCTACTTTCTGATGATATTATTTGTACAGAGGTTTTTCTTCATTTTAATTTCTAGTTGGCTTTTCCTTCCCCTTGATTGTCACTCAAGAAATTGCAAACACATTATTGACGTGAGGTATTGTAGCCTCCTGGTGTCAACACGCCTGGGCTCAAATACATTCTCTCATTTACTAGCTAGTGGCCATGGTCAAGTGCTGAACTTCCATAAGCCTTAGTTTCCCTACCTATAAATTGTGAATAATAATATCTTTCATAGGATTACTATGAAGGTTTAAGAAGATAATGCCAAGGAAAATGCTTTAGGATAGTACCTGGCTCACAGCAAGAGCTTAATAAACATTAGTTATTCTTAATATTATCATCATAATATGTTTATGTATAATTTTCTCAGGCTTAACAAGTAGGAGAAATATAGATTGTCCATAGAAATAAAAACAAAAGCCTTCACTGAAGTAGGTTATAGTCAACATAAAATTCTTAACATTGGCATAAACAGTTTAATGCTCACCTGTTAAGAAAATTTTAAATGTTCTGGGAAACCATATAAAGCATGTATTTGTACAGTATGATAATAAAAAGAAAGGATGTCTTTATAAATAGCCTGAAGTATAGTTCCCCAGATGCAACCTGAATAAAGGAAATAAATGGCTAGTTTGAGGTCAGAGCACAATTTCTTGGTATGAACTCATTAGAGACTGGAAACTCCAGCCCTACATTTTCCCAGTCCCTCTTGGTTAGAAAAATTTACATTGGAGTAGTATTACACTCTTGAGGGCATATATTTTTTAAAAAAATTTTTAATTAGACATTAAGTGTGGAATCTTGGGGCAGTTCCCAAGTTTTATAAATGGGTTCGAAATTTTTAGTAGTAAGAGTATTTGACAAAAATTCTTGTAAGTTCTCCTGATGACTTGACATAGATTATTTTTTGTTCCTGTATTTGGGTGACATACAGTAATACTATAGCATAATTATTTATATATTGTAAAATTGGCTAAAATAATTCTTTGATATCAGTATGATCACTTCATAAGGTATATAAATGTCTAATCACTATGTTATTCACCTGAAATGATACCGTATGCCAACTATAATTGAAAATACATTAAGAAAAATAATTCCTTGGTAACTAAAGAGTAGTGTTTTTTCATTGTTCTTTTTTCCCCCTCAAAATAAAATAAGAGAGAATCTTCTTTTTTCCCCCTCAAAATAAAATAAGAGAGAATCTTCAGGTTCATTCTTACCTCTATTCTAGGTACAATATTACTATGATTAAATTAAATTTAAATTAATTGAACAATTGTTCCTTTCTCTGAAAACTGTGAAAAAAAGGTGGAACTACTAAAGAGTAAAGTGATTGAGTCTGTTATCATTAGGAAAATACTTGAAAAGTGTCATATTTAGAAACATTCACTTTCATTAGACCCCAGTACTAAATGTGTACTAAAATGTGTTGTTAAAGATAGGTTCATATTTTGCTTTTCATAGAACATTAAGCTAGTCTCTAGCTATCTCCTAAAATTCTGAGCTGCATTTTTTTATAGATATTTTTGTTGTTTTCCTTGGCTATAAAATATACATAGGAAATGTACGTATTAGGAATGTATATATCTCTTCTCTGGTACAGAGACCTAGCGACTGTAGGATGATAATAGTAAGAAACACGAATTTCAAATTGGAGTTTTTAACTCACAGATCACAACTCATCATTGTTTTATGAAATCTAAATAGTGGGACATAACCAGTAACTTGTAAGAAAATTGCATAAAATATCATAAAATACAAAATATCAGTATATTGTACATAATAGTGATGTTTTGTGAAATTATATACATATATGTTGGGTTGTGTGGGCTGTGATATAAAATACAGTCTTGCTGTGGTTTGTGGTTAAAATGAGAAGTTTGAAATTCACTATCTTAAGTGTTCTTTCTGTCCCTTATTGCCTGGTCGGGTACTTGAATCCGTCTCTGTTGCCATATCTGGGGAAATGGTGCTGATAAACATACATGCTTACTTTTGTAGAACGCAGGAACTCTTGAAGTGCCTGAGTGAATGAACACTCCCAGAAACTGGATAGTACACCACTTGTGATTACAGTGATACCAGATTTTTCTCTTGTTTTGTGTTGTTTGTTTTTTGGGGTTTGTGTATATTTCCAATCTTTTTATTTTAGAGAATATTGATGCTGATGGACAGGGATTTTGTCAAGGAGGATTCAGCATTGATTTTACTAAAGTAAGTTCTCATTTAAGATTAAACAAGATTCCAATCTACCTTATTCTCTAAATCATGGTTAAAAATTAATTGGTAGTACTTAAGGTTCTCTATAACTATTGCTTGTTTAATAAAAACACGATAAAAATGACCCATGCATTTTTATATTCTTTGCTTTCTGTATATTATTCTCTCCCTAGATGTTGCTTATTTGAAATTGACAGCAAAATGGCAAGGGAGGACAGTAGGAAATCTCCTTGGTAGAGGATAGAAAACTATTATGACCTAATATTTAAATTTCCAATAGGATAAATCTAGAATATTAACTTTCTGGTTTTGATTGAAGCTGATTTTTCAGAAAAGCTATCAGTGGAAACTTTATTACAGAATTAGAGTTTAGTTGCATAAAAACTGAGAAACTTGCATATTTGTCATCCACTGTGTGCCTGCAGGCACCAAATAAAGCTGAAGTAATTATTATAATCGATCTTATATTGGCATTTTATATATTTTTAGCTAAGCTAGAATGCTTTCCAGAGTTGATAGTTTTCATTTTTCTAAAATAAGAATTGTATTTATATTTTCAAAGGAAATTTTCCTTGAGTACTTCCCTTTATGTAATTTTGTATGTGTGATTTTATGTTGGGATGTATGAACATTTTGAATTACAAATTGAGAGTATTAATTACTTCTTAGAGGTCTCAAATATATGTTGATTGATTAAAAAGTAAAGCTTCCTGGGAAAGCTTAATATGGTTTTCTTAGAAAATGTGAGTAAAGAGTGCCTTATAATTAAAATAACAGCAACTACAATCATGATTCAGAAAAACTAATGAAGCTTTCTGTATAAAGACTAGGTACAGATAATTAGTGTTAGCTCTCTTTGCTAACTGTTTTTAATTTACTCAATCTGAAATTTATAATTCAAAATTTACTCATTCAATTTTAAGTAAGCAAAATAAAGAGATGAAGTACATATGTAGTAATTAGGTTTAAACTTGCATGATACATTTTCAAATAGGTATTGTATTTTTTTTACGTGTTAATGTTTTCTGTACCTCTGCTTGTACAATTATAACCCTAGAAATAGTCTCACATGGTGACTAGTCATTGTCTAATTAACTGTTCGCTTTCTTCAACTTATTTCTGAAAAAAAGATGTAATTTTAAAGTAGACAGCTTAGCAGTATCTGTTACATATTCAGGGCAGTAGATTGTCTTTGAAAACTTGAAAGAACTATACAAACATTTGGAGGGGGAAATAATTTCTCTACCTTCCAGCAGAAGAAATTTTCAAAATATTACACTTAAATACTAACTGTTTTGAATTAGATACTTAGTTTGTTAGAGCTGTAGGAAATGCTAGTCAACTGTAACTTATGTGTGTATGTATATATGTGTGTGTCTATATATATATATACTATACTCTGAAAATTTTACCTTTTAACTTCATTCCTGTTTAGATCTGCCAGACACTAAAAAATTTCCCATAGCTGAAAAAAATTTAATGGTTGTTAGAAATGAAGTTTGCCTATATAGTCAGAAATGTAATATACAGTGTTAAGGAGTGATTTTTCCTTATTATAACCCTGTAATACTTTGCAGTAAGAACTTTGTACCAGGTTTGTGAAGCAGCCAAGATCCACATATTCCATGTGTGTGTATACATATATATGTTTATTACAACTTTTTATTTTTGTTTTATTATACTTGAGAAAAGATGTGATAAAAATAACTGAAACTGAGTTAGATGAGTTTGAGATTTATGATTTTGTTTGCTTTAATATGTATGCATATATTCATATATATACACATATATGTAGCTTTTATGTTTGTTACATTGCTTTCAGTTTTTAAAGCTACCTGCTTTTAAATATATATATTTTTTGTTTGATTTAATTTAGGCTGACAGAGTACTTCTTGGTGGTCCTGGTAGTTTTTATTGGCAAGGTAGGTTAATATTATTTAAATTACCCAATAATGACTGTGTTTCAGACTCGCCTGTCTTAATGTGCCTATGAGATTTTTCAAATTATTTTAAAGGAAGAAATAGAAAAATACAATTTAGATGAAGAATCACTATCTTTTACACAGTATTTTTATACATAGTGTTTTATATATAAAAGATAGAAACATAATATATAACACATATATACTCTTAGTAGAAAATAATCTGAATATTTAAAAAGTAAATTATAAAAAACTTTAAAATGACTTAAATAATTCATTTTTATTGTTTATAGTATATACTTCTCCATCTCTGTACCCTGGAGACCTTGATGTAAGCATTAGGAAGTATGTGAGACTGATCTGTAATAGGTAAATTGTGGCATTCTGAAAGCTCATGGTTTTAAAAGTATTTTGAATGTACTCATTCGTATATTTGAATGGTTATTTTCTCATTAATCACTGACATCAAGAATGATTGCTTTGCCTGACCAGGTGGTAGCACAGTGGATAGAGCATCAGCCTGGGACACAGAGGACCCAGGTTCAAATCCCTGAGGTCACTGGCTTGAGCCCAAGGTCGCTGGCTTGAGCAAGGGGTCACTGGCTTGGCTGTAGCCCCCCCTACCCCCGTCAAGGCACATATAGGAGGGCAATATGGAACAACTAAGGTGCCTCAATGAAGAATTGATGCTTTTCATCTCTCCTGTCTGTCCCTATCTGTCCCTCTGTCTCTCTCTCTGTCGCCCATTAAAAAAAAGAAAAAGAATGATTGCTTTGTGTTTGGGGAGTTTTTAAAATAGATCTTATTAAGTTTCAAAAGAATATAAATTACACTGACATTGATGATTGCTATAAAAATAAACACTATATTTGTCAGTTATTCTAGGAGGTATAATAAAATTACCATTTGAACAAATGTATAACATCATTATTTGCTAACTGTTTGAAAATGTGTTTTACGAATTACTAGATACACACATTTATTTAGTCAATATATTCACGTTTATTTTCTGCTAACAAGTGGTGTTGAAAAGTTATTATAGCATTGTCACTCTTTGGAAGAACTGGGAAACGTATGACTGTATTGACTTGCAAGTACTTTCTGATACTGAATTTTATTTTCATATTGAAACTGTGCTTTCTTTACTTGCTTTTTTTGGGAAAACCCATGCTTTTGCTTTATGAAAAGGGATGCGAAAAAAATTTGCCGAAGAAAATAGGATGAAGGGAAAATAAGAAGGAATGAAAAATGGGAATAACTGAAAAATTGAAAGGGATGGCAAAGTATCTCTACTTTGAGATATGAAAAAAAGAAAAATCAGGCAAGACTGGGATCAATATGAGAGGCATACTAACTAAAACTATAAATTTTGAATTTCTATGAATTATACATCTATTGGTAAATGAAATGATTTAGGAAAATTTTACTTGAGTTTTACAGTTTACAGTGGAAACAAAAGTAGTTCTAATTTCATATGAGAAAATAAATAATTATATTAATAGATATAAAGCATAGATTTATTTTTCTCCTTTACTGCCAAGTATGTTATTCACTGGAGGGGAAGGAAGTATCTCATTAACATGTATGGCGAACAAAGATATATTTGTGATTCTCAGTCAGGACTGCTTGTTAATTCTGCCTTTTCAAGAGACACAGCTGTGAACATGTTTAAATGACTTGTTCTTTTAATACCTTGAGAATTGCACAATTTCTATGTATTCCCCTTTATTATAAATTAGGATAAAGATAATATATTCACTGGAGTTCCATTATAAATGGCATATAATATTTAACTAAAAGATTCAGTGACTGGGCAGAGAATATTTTGTTTTAATAAGATTAAGATCAGCAGGTTTCACCCTGAATAAACATGTTAAAATAGATTTTTCTATAGATCTTGGAATCATCTCTGTAAGAACAGAGAAAAGGATAATGATATTTTATTCCAAACAGATGATGAATTTCCCGGTGTTCTTTGCTTCAAGAAATATTTAATAAATTCCTTCCTGTGTGTTAGGTACTGTTTAGGCACGGAGGATAAAGTAGTGACCCAGACAGAAAGTGTTTCTATCCTATCAACTAAACTTATATGACTGGACAAACTGAGACAGACTGAAGTTTTCAGCTATTAGGAAATTCTTTCTGAAAGAGCAGAAATTAAGTGATTGTTTTTCTCAATGTCCGGAGGTGGCATTTGATAAATCAGCCAACCTTTCTTGGGGCGCAGGGTTCAGTCTAATTTTTGTTTCATTGTCTAGATTCCTTATCTACCTAATAATTTATAATTGTGAAGAAAAGTCAACCTCACCAATTCAGGCTGCTTCATAAAGTTGTCCAAATAATTTGTTTTAAAAAGTCAGTTTAGCTCTGGCCGGAGAGTCAACTGATTAGAGCACCATTCCGAAGTGCAGAGGTTGCTGGTTCGATCCCTGGTCAGGGCACATACAGGAACAGATCTATGTTCCTGTCTCTCTCTCTCTTTCTCTTTCTCTCTCCGTTTCTCTCTCTCTCTCTCTAAAAATTAATAAATTAAAAAGAATTAGTTGAACCAATTGTTATCATAAAGGTTTTATATTTAATTACGTCAGTCGATTTTTTAAGTTCTCAATGGATTTGGTTGGCAAACAGCCCTTGATTTTATTATTCCATTTACTTAACATTGACTTTCTTAGCAAATTAAGACATTCTATATTCAGAAATTTTTGTTTATTAGCAGAGACCAATTTTAAGTACTAGTTTAAAGAGAAATAATTATCACATAAGAATAATATATTTCAGATTTAATATTATGAAGGCTAATAATTAGAAATAATATTAAGGCTAATAGTTAGAGATGCTAATATCTAATGCTATTTTCTTTCATGCAGGTGCCATCCATCATTTGCATCATAAAATTCCCATTAGAAAGTTACTTTTTATATGTTTTTTCAGGTCAGCTCATATCAGATCAAGTGGCAGAAATTGTATCTAAATATGACCCCAAAGTTTACAGCATCAAGTATAATAACCAGTTAGCAACTCGTACTGCACAAGCTGTTTTTGATGACAGTTATTTGGGTAGGTAAAACCAAAATATGGATTCATTTTTCTGGAATTGGGGTGGATTTGTCCTGTAATTGCACATGCTACTTTAAGTAAAAAAAATTTTATGTGGAATAGATTATGGGTTTTTTTTAAAAAAAGTATAAGGAACATATAATTTCAAAATGTTATTGACTTCTTATATATTGAATGTTATATTTCAGTAACTGAAACTTAAGAGCATAATTATTTATACTATGATAATAATAGATAACTCTTAAGATATGCTTAATATATTCTTGGTACTGTGTTAACTCATTTAATGTTTTTAGTGTTAACTCATTTAATCCTCATAAGTCTATGAAAATGTACTATTATTCCCATTTTATATAAATTGCCTGAAATCACGTGCTTATAACTTGTTCTGAGATTTAAACCCAGGCAGTCTGACTCTTGAATTTTTATTATTCACTCTATTAAACTATAGTTTTGGTCTTTAGGATTTATTAACTTTTGTTCTCTTTTTAAATTTCTCTTGTTAATTAAACCAAGTACACATGACAGAAATAGTACTTTGCTGATTGAGGAAATCTGTTATTTGTTGCTATTTTATAATGAAATGCAAATTTACCCTGTGTATAAATAACTCTTGCAAGGTTGATAAAACAGTCTTATTTTTCTAATACAGTTATACTCTTTGAGTATTTAACCCAGTTATTTTCTTTAAGGTCTATTTGTTATACACATATGAAAATATTACCCCTAGAGGAGGACAAAATATATTACATAGTTAGAGGAATTACTTAAAGATATCTTTCAAGAAAGCTGAGTCAGTGAGTATGCTGAAGATAACTGGCCCGGTCCTGATGGCATTTCACCTCTTGGTTCCCTGTTTAGGTTACTCCGTGGCTGTTGGCGATTTCAATGGTGATGGCATAGATGGTATGATGTGCTTAAACTGTATTTAATTCTTTTTAAAAAAAAATGTAGGCTAAGCATTAGAAACAAGTGTCACTGAAAAATTTCAGCAGGGGGCTCCATTGGCACAACCAGCGTACAGTACCTACACGAAAAATTTCAGCAGTGAAAGGGTTTTGAAACCGTTGTGGAATGTAACAGGAGACAGGAGGGAGAGAGACAGCAGTCCATTGCCCTGAGTGTGGTCTGCAGGAAGCTTCCTGAGGCAGGGGCTGGAATTGAGCCGTGCTGGGGCCTCCAGTCTCTCCCCCCTCTGCTCCTTCCCCAGCACTCACCCTTTTTCTTTAGCTCCTGCCTCATTACTCTCTACAGATCCCGTCCTCTGGGAGGGGCTTTGCTTCTTCATTAGGCATAATTTGTAACCTTCTCTGGGCTTCGTTGGTAAGGTGGTCACCCCCCCCCCCCCCCCCCCCCGGCTCTGTCCATTTGTCATCCTTTAGAGCTCAGGCTGAAAGCCATGGACTTGACCTGATTTCGATCACATTTCTGTGTAAGCGCCGCCTCTGCGCTGTTTCACTTGCTCTGTGTTGGGTTTCATCACTGTAAATACAGCTCTTCTTCATTTTTAGGTCACCTTATCTGTTCTGAACTGTCTAACCAGATTACAAGTGCCTTGAGGGTACATAGCATTTATTTGAGGGTCCTCATGAATCTTTCTGTCTTTTGTACATATTTGATTTTGTGGTTAAAAATATTCTGTGGTCATTTATTATGGTGTACCACTTTTTAAAAATCTCTTTTTGTCTATTGAAATAAACAAAATTTATAGCTTTCTGACATATCCCCATCCTGCAATTTCCAAAATTGGTCTTAAAAATGACTAATTAAGGTTTTTCTTTTCAGACTTTGTTTCAGGAGTTCCAAGAGCAGCAAGGACTCTGGGAATGGTAGGAAAGTTAACAGTTGTTTCTTTTCTTTTTACAAAACTCACTGGTTTATCTTGTTTCCCCAATATTTTATATACTTTTGTCTTTCCTGCACAGGTTTATATTTACGATGGGAAGAACATGTCCTCCTTATACAATTTTACTGGTGAGCAGGTATGCTTTTAAAATGTGCTTTTAAAGTTTTATTTTCACTTAGCATCTTAATATCAGCATTTCCTAATGTTTTAAAATTTTTCTGGGCAATATCCTAATGGTTTAATATTCAGTACATAATAAATGTTGGTTTAATATTCAGTATTACAGGTATAAAATGGCTTTAAATATTTCATATTTGTTTTAACCACAGTAATTTGTTTAAGGAAATACTTTTGCAATTGCCTATTACGGCTATTATATATTTAAAAAAAATTTTAAGGAATAATTTCAAATCCTTATACCCAAAATCAAATTCCTTATACACAAAACCAAAAGCTTTTTTTTTTTTTTTGCTAATGGCATTAACTTCTTTAAAGAATGATTTATGCCTTTTCATTTTATTACATACAGTTTATTATTTAGTAATGATAAAGCAAATGTTAATTAGCACGTAGAGAAAGAAAACATTTTGTAGTTTTCAGAGCTGGGATTCAAGCTCACTCGTTCTGTCAGGATAGTTGAGGTGGTTGGGCTTTGCGAGAGGATGAAGAGCTAGATCTGAGGGTCCCAGTAACCTCTTCCCATTTGTATGACAGAGTTGATTCACACCCTGCAGTCAACAGGAGTGGGTATGCCTTTGTGCTGCTGTGACTTCTTCAGCTCAAGCAGTTTCTCCTGTATGCAGTCCATGATCCTCCTCAGCTGTTTGTGGGGGGAAGCTTGGGTTTTGCATTAGGACCATTAGGACAGACCACCACATCAAAATGGTACTCCAAGTACAATACATTCTATCACACGTGCTCTGGTCTTGTCACTGAATACAGAACATGCCTTTCGTTTTCTCAGTTACACTGTATCCACCCAAAATAGATAATGTAGGAATCTCCCCTATCATTCCCTCCTGGTATCTCTGCTAATCAAATTTGGAATTTTTTCTAACTTTACTACTTGTTGACTCATTGTTCACATTAGTTCATCTTTAATTTGTCATCTCTCTTAGTTTCACTTTACACATTGGGTTCTCTTTAGAACTTGCCTTTTTCACCTGTGTTTTAGCCAGGCCGCTCTGTCTGTGATGGCCAGCAGTCTCCTGTATTGGGGAGAGGACATTCCTTTTCCTTCTGCATAACAAGCCCATGAGAAATCCAAATACATTTGCACTGTGTGTTAATTCAAAAGCAAAACCACTGGCGTGCAATCAGTTGAGATGCGAGACAGACAGGAAGTCCATTCCATATTTTTCCAAACAGTAACTTCTTTAGAGTACTAATAGCTTCATATAGGGAGAGCAGTGCCCTGTTGATAATCATTAGCTAGTATCTTTACTGCATAGACGTCCGTTTCTCGGATTCCAGTACAATGTGTGTCTGTGTTTGGTGACTTTCGGATACTGGAGAGAAAGGAAGATAATAGGTTAGGCTGGGGAAGGAGCATTGATTGGATTTGGACTTAAATGGTATGTGTTTAAGTGACTGAAATGGTAGACATGAGCTATGTTTTGCTCATAAATCTAGGAAAATAAACAAGCCTCATTATCTGATTGTCATTGTGTTGATAGAATAAACAAAATTTAGACTGAAGCACTTTTTGCAGAGAAAAAAATAACCCTTTGTATTTGACAAATATACTACAAATATCAATTGTTAAACTAGTTGGACGAAATGCAAACATTTTGTTTTTATCTTGTCATCCAGATGGCTGCATATTTTGGATTTTCTGTTGCTGCCACTGACATTAATGGGGATGAGTAAGTTTAAAAAAATGTTTCCAGAAACAGTTTACCTCCTGTGTTTATGAACACTTTACTAAAACTAAACATTTCTTCTTCTGTCCTTTTCTGGCTAATTTTTCTATTTAGGGAGCCAATTTGAAGTAACCTTATCATGAATACCAGAGAACCTCTATGTTTTTCATACTTTCTTTTAATAGCTTTGATAATATGAAGGAGTAGAGTAAATTTATGAATTCTTCATAGTTCTAAAGGAGTTGGAGGAATGTTCAAATATGAAAAGAGCATTTTATGCTTGTGTGGCTAAGAGAGCTGTGGAAAGAGAGAACAGAATTTGAATAAGAAAGTGATTATTAACAAACAGGTGGAATTTGGTCTTGCTTTTATGAAAAAGATTCTATTCTTGTTCCTTTAGTTATGCAGATGTGTTTATTGGCGCACCTCTATTCATGGACCGTGGTTCCGATGGCAAACTTCAAGAAGTGGGGCAGGTCTCAGTGTCTCTGCAAAGAGCGTCGGGAGACTTCCAGACAACCAAGCTGAATGGGTTTGAGGTCTTTGCAAGGTTTGGCAGTGCCATAGCACCTTTGGGAGATCTGGACCAGGATGGCTTCAATGGTAAGATCAAAGTCCAGCAACTATTGGTCCTTGATATTTTGTGTCTACTTGGAAGACTCCTAAGCTCCCATGAACAAATTTCCTTCCATGAAAGGTTGAGTGATGATGACTCACACTAGGTTAACCATCAGGTTGCTCCTTTTCCTTAAACAGAGCAGAAGTTGATTCTCATGACTTACTATTCATGCAACCTCAAAATAGAATGTTGGAATATGATTTCTGAAAGGAACTGGCATTGGCATGGAGCCCAGTGTGAGCTGGTGATTTTTTTGTCTCTTGCTTGGCAGTAGTGCCCTCTGCTGGCCACTAGGAAATAAGGGAAATAAGATCCCAGGCACCTTGTCAGGGCATAATGTGTACTTCAAGGCTGTGATTTGCCATTAAGGTTTTTAAAGCTATAACGTGGTTATGACTGTACAACATATTCTGAGGGAGGTTTTATCTCCCTTCATGAAGGCAACTAAGAGGAATAAACTCATTGTTTTACAATAGTCCCATTTACTACTGTAATTAATAGCTGTAGATACACTGTTCACAAAAATTAGGGGATATCTTATAATTTTATACTCATTTTGAAATATCCCCTAATTTTTGTGAGCAGTATATTTTAAAAACCTAAGTTGGCTTTTACTATAGAATGAAATATAGATTATACATTACTAAGATTATTTTCAGTGGTACCTTGACACGAGTTTAATTCGTTTCATGGCTGAGCTCGTGACTCAGTTTGCTTGTGTGTCAAATTGTACTTCTCAATTTAAATTAATGAGAACGCAATTAATCCGTTCTTGCCCTCAGAAACCACATGAATTTTTTGTTTTATATGCTTTTAAATAAGAAAATGTATTTTATAAATAACACACACACACACACATACACACACACATAATAAGAGAGAATGTAAAGAAATAAATTGGTTTATGAAGTGTATTTACCTTCAAGGTCAGGAAGGGGGAGGAGACATTAGCATAACAATGGCCCTTCCCAAGTAGGAAGGTCATCCGTAATTTGCAATCAACTGCCCTGCTCTGAGGGCAGGCACACACTTGGGTGCCCAGTGCCATTTTTAACGATAAAAGTGAACAAACTCAAAAAACACAAATTTTACAAACTCATTTGCCCAACACTCGTGATTCAAATATTCGCTCCTGACTTAAAGCAAAAAATCTTGCAAGTCACTGCTTGTCTCTCGAATTGCTTGTGATTTAAAGTGCTCATGTGTCAAGGTACCACTGTATTATTAAAAACCTTTCTAGAGCCTGACCAGGCCATGGTGCAGTGGATAGAGGTTGCCAGCTTGAGTGCGGGCTCACCAGCTTGAGCGTGGGGTAGCTGTCTTGAGTGTGAGATCATAGACTTGATCCCATGGTTGCGGGCTTGAGCCTAAGGGTCACTGGTTTGAAGCCTAAGGACGCTGGTTTGAGCCCAAGGTCGCTGGGTTGAGCAAGGGGTCACTCACTCTGCTGTAGCCTTCCCCACTCCGTCAAAACACGAGAAAGCAATCAGTGAACAACTAGGGTGCCACAATGAAGAACTGATGCTTCTCATCTCTCTCCCTTCCTGTCAGTCCCCGTCTCCGTCACAAGAAAAAAAAAACCCAAAAAACATTCTAAAAATCCCAAAATAGAGCGAGCTGTTAGTTTGTATCATCAACTATATATAGGGATATGCCCCTTAAAATTTAAAGAAAGTTATAAATTAACAAGAAAACTAAAAATACAGGTGCCTCATATCTCCCAAGTAGCACTGGAAAAGGAAAGCATAGGTTTGGCTTGAAGTCTCCACTCCTGCCTTGTGGCTAGTTTATGTCCTGCACTGGAAGTGTCGCCTCTTAAGATTAACCCTAGAAGTTTTCAGTGTTAGTGAAAAACTACTCAAAGGGACATTTTTGCTTTCTAAAATAAGAGTCTTAGAGACGTCTTACTATCAGGAGAACATAACATAAATCAAATGGACATAAATCAAATGGAACTCTGGTATACAATTCAAAATAGAACTTGAAAAGAATATGATAAAACAGACCAAACCATTACTTTTGATAACAAAAACTACCAAGAAAACACAGCCAGATTTGAGGTTCTAACTTGAATAAATTCAATGAGTTCTTTGCTATTGTGCGGCCTCTCCAAGTTTTCTGGGAGAGCCTCGACAAGTTCACTGTCACGTTGTCTTGAGGATACTGCAGCCACTTTGAAGAATGCTTCCTTAACAGAATGGTCTCACCAAAATCTCATCTTGTTTTCTATATTTTTATTGTATCATCTGTGAATACAACAATTATAAACGAAAACAGCTAAAAAATATCAAAGTTTTTTTTATTTTACAGAGAGGTTTACTTTTAGGCATAGATACCATAGAGCCATGGTAGTCAACCTGGTCCCTACCGCCCACTAGTGGGCATTCCAGCTTTCATGGTGGGTGGTAGCAGAGCAACCAAAGTATAAATAAAAAGATAGATTTAACTATAGTAAGTTGTTCTATAAAGATTTTTTTCTACCAAACTTAGCGAAAATCCGACATAAAGTAACTTGGTAAGTAATTATTATTATATGCTTTAACTTGCTGTAACTCTGCTTTATAAAATTTTTAAAGTAAAGTTACTTCCCTACTTTATAAATCACCATTACTGTGGAACCGGTGGGCGGTTAGAAAATTTTACTACTAACAGAGATACAAAAGTGGGTGGTAGGTATTAAAAAGTTGACTACCCCTGAGATGAATACAACTATAAACATAAACAGCTAAAAATTGTCAAAGTTTTCTATTTTACAGAGAGGTTTTACTTTTAGGCATAGATACCATAGAGCATCAATTTTCAACCTTTATCATCTCATGGGACACATAAACTAATTATTAAAATTCTGCAGCACACCAAAAAAATGTATTTTTTGCTGATCTGACAAAAAAATAGGTATATAGTAATTCTGATTCATTCACACCAGACAGCTATTGTGTTGGCTGTTGTCATTGGGGGGGGGGCTCTCAGGGAAAAGAAGTCAATGATCCTGATTGAGTAGGCAGGTGTGTCCTTCATTTTATTTATTTTTCTTTCTTTTTTTTCAAACTACTGCCTCTCACTGCCCCTTCCCTGGGCTTCCCAAACCGCCTCCCCTCACCCCCACCCTGCTCCCCGTGGCCCCGTGCCCCTGCGTGCTCCTCGAGCCGCCCCGTGCCCCTGCGTGCTCCTCGTGCCGCCACGCCCAGTGCTTCCCGAGCTGCTGCCCCTATCCCGCGTGCTCCCCTCGCCCCTGCCACCCCTCACCCTGCATGCTTCCCGAACCTCTGCCCCACCCCCGCAGCCAGGTGTGTCTTTTAAACATTCTTATGGCCCATGGGTTGAAAATTGCTGCCATAGGATGATTTTGTTCTCCTGAGGTTTCTCCTGAGTTCTTAGTGTCCCAAAGAGTAGATTGTGAACAATAGTATCTTCAGTAGAAAATTATCTGAGTTGTATCTGTGTCACTATATATGTTTATATTTTATTTGTAGCTCTAGTTTATACACATAAAATGATCTGTCATAACTGGATCTTTTCTTTGTTTAATCCTGAAGACATTAACCCTTTGTTACTCCTATATTTCTTTCCACTTATACCCACCAGGAAAACCACAGGTATTAACAAGAAGGATACTTAAAACAAGAAAGTTAGGTTCTACAATTATGTGTTTTTCTCATATACCTCCAGAAAGGCAGAGGGGGGAAAAACAACACAGAAAGCTAAATGATCAAAGGAGGAAATTGAAGATGACTAGATGCCAGCCAAGACAGAAGAGGGTTAGAATGTATAAAATAGCCAGAGGCTTAGAACAGTTAAGGATCCTTTTATTATAATGATCTTTTAAAACTAGAGCCATCTTCTGTTTGGAGATTATATTTTAATATTTTGTCAATTTGGAGGTTACGCTTTTAAAACCTGAACAAGGTTGACTGAAGGACTCATATTAATAGTACTTTTTTTTTTTTTTTTACAGAGACAGAGAGTCAGAGAGAAGGATAGATAGGGACAGACAGGAATGGAGAGAGATGAGAAGCTTCAATCATCAGTTTTTCGTTGCAACACCTTAGTTGTTCATTGATTGCTTTCTCATATGTGCCTTGACCGTGGGACTACAGCAGACCGAGTAACCCCTTACTTGAGCCAACAACCTTGGGTCCAAGCTGGTGAGCTTTGCTCAAACCAGATGAGCCTGCGCTCAATCTGGCGACCTCGGGGTCTCGAACCTGGGTCCTCTGCATCCTAGTCCAACACTGTCCACTGCGCCACCACCTGGTCAGGCTAAATAGTACTATTTTTAAGGATAACAAATTCTTAGTTGGTGCTTACTGCAGGCTAAGAATTGTTCTAGGTGCCAAAAATGAAAGGATAAGTTAGAGCCCATCCATGTCCTTAAGGAATTTAACATCAAGATGAACAACCTTGAAAGAAGTAAGTACTAGAATGTAATCACCATAGTGTTTCGGCTATTTCTAGGCATAGTGGTCTTATATAAAAGATGAATGATCAAGTTGTCTTTGTTGTCTCAGGGGATGCTGCATTAAAACTGTTTGGACATACATCACATCAAAACTGTTTGGACATATTAAGTAAACTGAGGCAGTTTGGAAAGGCTGGTACAGAGGACTGTCAAGGCAAGATAGAAATGTCCTTGCTGTCATGAAGCTTATGTTTTGTGGAAGAACCATAGAGTAAACACATAATGGCAAAATTCAGATAGTTATAACACTGGGTTTAAAATAACCTCTTAAAAGGGGCAAGATAATATGATAGAGAGTGACTAGATAGTGTGCTTAGAGGTGAGAATGCATTGTGCTCCATAGTGTGGCCACAGAGGACCTCTCTGACAAGATGGCATTCAATCTGTGATTTACACAAAAAAAGGAGCAAAGCTTCGAAAGCTCTGGAGCAGAGGCTGTTAAGGCAGAAGGGAACAGCAAGTTAAGTCCAGAGATGGGAACTAGCTTGGTTTGTTTAAGGAAGAGAAAAAAAGCCAATATTTTGGAGAGTGAAAGAGGGTTAGAATTGGGTGGGGAGTACGAGGAGGCAGAAATGAATCGACAAACCAAATAGCATTTAAAGCTTTGTGCAATAATTGAAGGATTTGAAGAAGGAAGGTGACATGATACTCATATTTGACATGTTTGAGAAGAATGGATTATGGGGCAAGAATAGAGGTGGGAGGCTACTTAGTCTGCTTTGGGGTCCAGACAAAAGATGAGAATGGCTTGTGTAGGATGGTAGCAGCAGGGATAGGAGAAGTGGGCATACTTGTAACATATTTTAGAGTTCGGAAAGGTCATAGGTTTTTTGTGTGTTTCTTTATTTGTGTGTGTGTCTTTTTTTAAGAACGTCCATCTTTTTACTTGTTTATTTCCGTGTAAGCTGAGCAAGACTGAGATGAGTTCCTAACCTTCAAGTTTCTGAGCCAGATTGACTTCTGCTTTGGGAAAAAAACAACAACAACCCAAAACCATGTCCAACTAAATTAACTAGAATGTTGAGAGTTGGAATGAACCGTAGAGGAATGTTTTGACCTGTCACCCTCCTCTCCATTAAAAGATGAGGTAGTTGAGGTCCAGAATAATTAATGATTTGTTTAAAGTTGGGCCCAGAATATCTGGCTCCAGATTATGAATTTTCTTGAATTAGATTGTTGCTTTTGAATGAAGAGTACATGACTGAACTTTGAATCAACATTTATCTTGATATGAGTCCTGTAAATATTAAGATCTTCACATAAATATTGAAAAGTACTAAGACTTCCTTCTCTCCATCCATACTCTTCCTTTTCTTTCTTTCTTTTCTTTTCTTTTCTTTTCTCTCTCTCTCTTTCTTTCTTTCTTTCTTTCTTTCTTTCTTTCTTTCTTTCTTTCTTCTCCTTCCCTTTCCTCTCTCCCTTTCTTCTCTTCATCCCCTCCCCCATCCCCTCTTCCTTTTTCCCTACAGATATTGCAATTGCTGCTCCATATGGGGGTGAAGATAAAAAGGGAATTGTTTATATTTTCAACGGAAGATCAACGGGCTTGAATGCAGTGCCATCTCAAATCCTTGAAGGAAAGTGGCCTGCTCAGAGCATGCCGCCAAGCTTTGGCTATTCCATGAAAGGAGCCACAGATATAGACAAAAATGGATATCCAGGTGCTTTCCTAGAATTACATAGGGCTTTATAGGTTTTTCAGTCCTAATAGCAAATAGTTACTGTGCTCTTGATTTATGTTATGGATTATTTGAATTCAGTATTTCAAGTACTATTTAAGCCTCTACTATTGTTTAAGGTACTGTGCTCATTACTGAAAGTGGTATACAGAAAATAAAAGCAGCTCTGTTTCCTGGGAGTTTCCAATAAATAACACATCCTCTGAGTTTCTTTCTGTTTTAAATTTAAGTGAGAGGAGAGGAGATAGGCTCCTGCATGTGCCTTGACCAGGATACACCCAGCAAGCCGTCAGGGGCTGTTGCTCTCTCCTTCTGGGGCCATGCTCACAACTGAGCTATTGTTAGCACCTGAAGTGAGGTTCCATGGAGCCATCCTCAGTGCCTGGGCTGATGCCCTCGAACCAATGGCTGCGGGAGGGAAAGAGAGAAAAGAGAGAGAGAGCGTAGGGGAGAGGAAGGGGTGGAGGAGCAGATGGTTGCTTCACCCGTGTCCCCTGACCGGGAATTCAGCCCAGGACTTCCACATGCTGGGTTGACCCTCTACCGTTGAGCCAACTGGCCAGGACCTCAGACTTTCCTTTATTGTTTTGAAGTCTGTAATGAAACGTCAGAAGAAATGTTGTAGAAGTTATATATAAAAACTGAATGTTCATTTTAAGTTTTTGAATGTCAGCCATCTGTTTTTGGTTTTTCAATAATCTTATATTTTTGTGGATTTAACTAAGCATTGTAATTTTTTAAAAAATTGCCCACTGGTTTGAAGCAGTACAGAAAATGAGATTTTTTTTCTGGGTCATATATATTTTAGAGTGTGTTCTAATGGACCTAGAATGATAATGGATTTATTCCTTAAGTGAAATATAGTGCAGAGAATTTAGATTACCTTTGTTGTTGAAACAGTTAACATGAGCTTAATATGCAAGTATGTTGAATTTTTTTTTGAGAAATAGGACAAGAAGTTGATTCTTATCTATGTCAGTGTTAATTCAAGAATTTTTTGCTATAAGTGCAATATAATTATAGAACTTTTAGAAAATATAGCAAAACATATTTTGCAGTCTTTTTTAATATCCATACACATTTTTTAATAAAATTATGCATTATACACTTAAAGTATATTTTATTCACTTAAGAGTATCAGTTTCCCCATGTTACTACTTGCTCTTCAAAAACTTGAATTTTGGCCCTGGCCCGTTGGCTCAGCGGTAGAGCGTTGGCCTGGTCTGCGGGGGACCCGGGTTCGATTCCCGGCCAGGGCACATAGGAGAAGCGCCCATTTGCTTCTCCACACCCCCCCCCCTCCTCTCTGTCTCTCTCTTCTCCTCCCACAGCCAAGGCTCCATTGGAGCAAAGATGGCCCAGGCGCTGGGGATGGCTCCTTGGCCTCTGCCCCAGGCGCTGGAGTGGCTCGGGTCGTGGCAGAGCGATGTCCTGGAGGAGCAGAGCGTCGCCCCTGGTGGTCGTGCCGGGTGGATCCCGGTGGGGCGCATGCGGGAGTGTCTGACTGTCTCTCCCCGTTTCCAGCTTCAGAAAAATACAAAAAAAAAAAAAAAAAACTTGAATTTTATATTTTCCGTTTTATCAAATGGCTGTGTCATACCTTAATTAACCTTATTTGGGGGCATTTAAATTCAAAGATAAGCATTGTTTTTTTCAAGTTTGTTGATACACATTGTTAATTACAATCCCACTCCCCCCAAAAGCAGATTTTGTAACTTTTTAAAGCACTTACCAGCAGTAAGTGGGCACTTTTGCACATTTGTGTCCATATATTGGGTGTCATCTTTTGTTTTTCAGAGTACTGTTAAACTATGATAGGCGAAAAATGTTATTTTGTCTTAATTTACAGTTTTTGATTACTAATGAGGGTAAGCATTTCCTTTATTTGCATATATTTACATTTTTGAATTACTTTTTTTTTTCCCTGTATTTTTCTGAAGCCAGAAACGGGGAGAGACAGTCAGACAGACTCCCGCATGCACCCGACCGGGATCCACCCAGCACGCCCACCAGGGGGTGACGCTCTGCCGACCAGGGGGCGTTGCTCTGCTGCTACCAGAGCCACTCTAGCGCCTGGGGCAGAGGCCAAGGAGCCATCCCCAGCGCCCGGGCCATCTTTGCTCCAATGGAGCCTTGGCTGTGGGAAGGGAAGAGAGAGACAGAGAGGAAGGAGAGGGGGAGGGGTGGAGAAGCAGATGGGCGCTTCTCCTGTGTGCCCTGGCCGGGAATCGAACCCGGACATCTGCATGCCAGGCCGACGCTCTACCACTGAGCCAACCGGCCAGGGCCTTGAATTACTTTTTTTACATCTCTTTCTCTGATTCTATTGGGATATTTTTCTTTCATTCATTTTTTTTTTTAACTTGTGGCAATGCCTTAAATATTGAGGATATTAACCCCTTAATTTACACACAGGGGTGGCAAAAGTAGGTTAATGGTTGTTCATGTGGAAAATAATTCAATAATTAATAAATATGAGAATAAACCGTGTTTTACATACTCACAACTGTAAACCTACTTTGGCCCTATCTTGTGTATTTCTTACTTTGTCACATTTGCTTTTTGGGCAAATGTTCTTAATTTTAATGTAAATGCAAAATTTACAAAGTCAGCCTGTCTGGTTTTTTCTTGTACTTTTCAGCCTTGAAAGGGCTTCGTCAAATTTGCTGGGTTAGACTGTGACATGGAGCTCTGATCTCATTTTTTTCTAATTGTGAACCATCTTTACCTGTTACATATAAAAACTAATGCATTAGGTTTTTTTGAGTGTTATGTGCTATCATTTTAAGTATTCTAAATATATGTAATGTGCTTTTTGGTTTTGCTTAATTTTTTTAAATTAAAAGAAACATTTTTTAAAAATTGCAATGAAATTGCTTTTTTGTTTGGTATATGTGTTTGGGGTTAATACTTTCCCCATTGTTGTTGATTTTTCGTAAGTATCCACAAAACAGATTTTTGTCCACCTGGATGAAAGGTAAGTTTTATGATAAGCATTTCCCACTGATGACAGCTTATTTTGAATTTCCATATTTTAGCCTTTTAGTGGTTTCTTTAAACTGCCTAATAAAGATAGTGTTGAGATTATGTCTAAATCTTTATTTTATATATTGAAAGTTTTATAGAATGGTATGTGAATATTTTTTTAAATCGTCATTATTAACATTTCTTTCTGCTCTTTTTAAAGACTTAATTGTAGGAGCTTTTGGTGTAGATAGAGCTGTGTTATACAGGTGAGCATGTTTCCATATCCTATACTATTCTGAATTATTGGGAAGTTTATACTTCAGTACCAGTGTTTGAATTTTAGCCTAATTTTCTTGAAGTCATGGTAAACTTTGTTCTTTCTCTTTAAGATTTACTGTAGACAAGTAGTATTTATTCAGGGCAATCCCAAAGCAGAGAAAGCTATAGATTTCTTTCTTTCTTTCTTTTTTAAATAGACTGACAGACAGAAAGGGAGAGTGATGAGAAGCATTAGCTCGTAGTTGTGTCACTTCAGTTGTTCATTGATTGCTTCTCGTACATACGTGCCTTTTCTGGGGAGTAAGGGGCTCAAGCTGAGCCAGTGACCCCTTGCTCAAGCCAGCTACCTTGGGCTCAAGCCATGACCTTGGGCTTCAAGACAGCAATCTCACACTCAAGCTGGTGAACCTGCCTTTAAACCGGAGGGCTCGCCTGACCAGGCAGTGGCGCAGTGGATAGAGCGTCAGACTGGGATGTGGAGGACCCAGGTTCGAGACCGTGAGGTCGCCAGTTTGAGCGCGGGCTCATCTGGTTTGAGCAAAAGCTCACCAGCTTGGACCCAAAGTCGCTGGCACAAGCAAGGGGTTACTCAGTCTGCTGAAGGCCCACATTCAAGGCACATACGAGAAAGAAATTAATGAACAACTAAGGTGTCGCAATGCGCTATCTATCCCTCTCTCTGACTCTCTCTCTGTCTCTGTAGGGAAAAAAAACAAAAACGAAAAACCGGAGAGCTCACATTGAAGCTGATAACCTTTGGATTTTGAACCTGGGACTACAGCAGTGGTTCTCAACCTTTCTAATGCCGTGACCCCGCAATACAGTTCCTCATGTTGCGGTGACCCCAAACCAAAAAATAATTTTGGTGGCTACTTCATAACTGTAATTTTGCTACAGTTATGATTTGGAATGTAAATACCTGATATGCATTATGTATTTTCCAATGGCTTTAGGCGACCCCACTGGGGTCACGACCCACAGGTTGAGAACCGCTGGACTACAGTGTCCCAGATCAATGCTCTATTCACTGCACCACCAGCAGCTGGACAAGAAGGCTGTAGATTTTTTATTTCAAAAAGCATTTAGGGCCTGACCAGGTGGTGGCGCAGTGGATAGAGCGTCGGACTGGGATGCGGAAGGACCCAGGTTCGAGACCCCGAGGTTGCCAGATTGAGCGCGGGCTCATCTGGCTTGAGCCAAAAAAAAGCTCACCAGCTTGGACCCAAGGTTGCTGGCTCAAGCAAGGGGTTACTCGGTCTGCTGAAGGCCCACAGTCAAGGCACATATGAGAAAGCAATCGATGAACAACTAAAGAGTCCCAACGAAAAACTGATGATTGATGCTTCTCATCTCTCTCCGTTCCTGTCTGTCTGTCCCTATCTATCCCTCTCTCTGACTTTCTCTCTGTCCCTGTAAAAAAATAATAAATTTTAAAAAAAGAAAAAAAAAAAAAAGCATTTAGCCCTGGTCAATTGGCTCAGCAGTAGAGCATTGGCCCAGCATGTGGAAGTCCCGGGTTCAATTTCTGGCCAGGGCACACAGGAGAAGCACCTTTCTGCTTCCCCACCCCTCCCCCTTTCCTTTCTCTCTCTCTCTCTCTCTTCCCCTCCTGCAGCCAAGGCTCCATTGGAGCAAAGTTGGCCCAGGGTGCTGAGGATGGCTCCATAGCCTCTGCCTCAGGTGCTAAAATGGCTTTGGTTGCAACAGAGCAATAGCCCAGATGGGCAGAGCATCACCTCCTAGTGGGCACACCAGGTGGATCCCAGTCAGGCATTCAGGAGTCTATCTTTCTGCCTTTTCACTTCTCACTTCAGGAAGAAAAAAAAAAGCATTTAGAATTTCCCTCTTTGTTCTTTAAATTATGTTTAGTGATATTTTTCTACATTTTAAATCTTCTTCAAAAATTATAGTTTACATTTTCCTCTGAAAGGCAAGAAATTGTTTTGCCACAGCATTCTGTGACTACAAAGGCAGTATGTGATGACTTCTGAAATAAATATTTTTTAGAGAAATATGTAAATCCACATATCTGTATTTCCCAGTTTTATATATATATTCCTAGTTATTCTCTGTAGTTCATCAATTACTTACACCTTAGAATACCATCAGGCATCCCAAGTAGATTCAGATGTTTACTCTTCTGTGAGCTATATTTACACATGGTAGGAAAACTGACATTGAAACTGTATAATGGAATTGGTGATGAGTGAACTTAATTGTGACACTCAGGGTGGCCTGTACTCAGATTCCAGGATTTATCATAATTGAGACAGGTGCACTGTCCTGAGCCTATTGTAGTTTTATACAGAGCTGAAATCTGTGTATCTGAACTTTGGAAAACTTTTATTCATTCATTCATTCATTCATTTATTTTTAGTTTTTACATTTCCAAAGTTAGAAGTGGAGAGGCAGTTAGACTCCCACATGCGCCCAACCAGGATCCACCCGGCATGCCCACCAGGGGGCGATGCTCTACCCATCTGGGGCATTGCTCTATTGCCGCTGGAGCCATTCTAGCACCTGAGGCGGAGGCCGTGGAGCCATCCTCAGTGCCCAGGCCAACTTTATTTCAATGGAACCTTGGCTGTGGGTGGGGAAGAGAGAGAGAGAGAAGAAGAAGAGGGGGAAGGGTGGAGAAGCAGATGGGTGCTTCTCCTGTGTGCCCTGGCTGGGAATCGAACCCAGGATGTCCACACACGGGGCAGACGTTCTACCGCTGAGCCAACCAGCCAGGGCCTGAACTTTGGAAAACTTAATTTGTCGTTTCAGTTTTTGAAATTGTTGTTAATGAAGTAACACATGCATGTAGTAAATATTCAACTAATATATTAAAAGCATACCATAAAAAACCTCTTCTCATGCTAGTTACTTTTTTATTAGTATATATATCCTACCAGAAATATTTTATCCATTAAAAAAATCATGTGTTTATGTGCACGTGTGTATGTGTGTATGCATCCCTTGTATACTGTGCATTCATTTCACTGTCATACTGAAATTATACCTTGGGTATATCTTAGAGATCATCCATAACAACGTAGATGGATTACTGGTACTCATTTCCCCCACGGTATTGTGTTGCTTTAGGTACATATCGCACGACTTGTTTGGCTATTCTGCTTTAATGGACAGAGTTCAGATAGTTTGTTTGTTGTCCCACTTTGCCTGGAACTGAGGAATTTACCGGGTCATGGGAGTTTCTCTGTTAAAATCCGGGCAGTGCTGGGCAAACTGGGACAGCTGGTCATTCTGAGTTTGTGTCTTTTCTTTTTGCTATTGTCCACAATGCTTCAGTAAGCACTGCACTGTGTATGCAGTGAATGCGAACCTAAAATACTTAGATTTATCTAATATTTATTTAAATATTTTTTCTCTTCCCCTTTCTCCTTTCTCCCCCCCCCTCCCTCCCTCCCTCTCTCCCTGCCTCCCTGTCTCCCTCCCTCCTTCCTTGCTTCCACCTACCAGAGCCCGACCAGTTATCACCGTAAATGCTGGCCTTGAAGTGTACCCTAGCATTTTAAATCAAGACAATAAAACCTGCCCACTGCCTGGAACAGATCTTAAAGTTTCCTGGTAAGAATATTAATGATAGTTATTATTGTGATTATTGGTTCAGTCATTGTAAAAACAATTGAAAGTGAGGGTGGGGTACTGAAATATTGCTGAAACAGTTTCTGTGGGCATACTCTGTTTTCATGTCATAGATTGGATTATAGAAATGCTGTTCTAAAGACATGTAGAAAGCTTTAGAAATACGCTAAAACTAGTTATCTGTTCTTTAAAAAGGATGCATGCTCAGTGAATATATTAAAAAAGAAGGGAAAGTTAATTAGATCTCATTTATATTTCAATCTGAAAAGGTTCATGAACATTTTAATTTTTAAAAGATAGGATCTTTTTCAGACTTAATATCTGTAACTATAAAAAATATTACTTTGCTCTAATATACCAGTCTTCTACTTGTTCCTCTACTAGTTTCTAAAGAAAAAGTTAGTTTTTGTAAATTGAATATCTGAATTCTTTTATAGTCCAGTTTTTCTCAAGTCTCCAGTATCTTTGCTACTTTTTGCTGTATTGTATGATCGTGCTATCTTTTCATTCTCCCTGTATTTATAATTTTCTTAAGTTTTTTTTCTTTAAATTTGTTTTTATGAAAATGTTTTAAAGTAAAATAGAGAAACTAGTATTTTTCTCATACATGTCAAAATAAATGTAATATTAACAATAACAAATTTTGACCCATATGCTATTAAAGTCACTGAGCACCCACTTTGGAAAATATTATTCAAGTTCTTGGCATATAGAAAAATCAGAAAACTTATGGAAGAGGGGTAGAATCATTAGAAGCTGGGAATTTTCATTTGAAAAGAATTAATAAAAAATATTTTCCTGATTTTGTTTTTGAATTACTGTTATAGTTATTAAAATCATTTTTCAAAACTTTACTACTTTCATTTGATTGCATTAAAATTCTGTAATATTCGGTTTTCATTTTTATTGATTGGTAGTAAAGTTGCTTTCAAGATTTTTGGCTTTATGTTTTACTGCCTTTCTCCCCTCCACTCACCTTGCATGTCCTTGTAAAGGTGCTCATAATATGCTTATAATTATGCTAATTTGAAGGCTTAGAATACACTAAAGCAGAAACTTTTATGTTTTTTATTATGGGGCACATAGTGCAAAATACATTTTGCATCGTTATCTAGTAAACATATGTATGTAATTGAAAGAAAAGTTTCACAAAATCATAATCTTAATACTTGAGTCAGTTTTATTTACTTACGTACTTTTTTTTAATATGCTGGACACAACCCATTAATTAAACTGATTGCAGGACTCACTAATAAATTGTAAAAAAACACTGTCCTAGAGAAGTTTGCTAGTTAAAGGCTGCTTCGGTGAGGCTTTTTTTTAAGTGAGACATTATTTTAAACCTGGACTGTCATTTCCCTCATTTAGATTTTTCAACAGATTCTGTAAACTTAAGAAAATGTTAGAAAATTCTTTTCTTTTCCTCATCAAGGAGCTGAGAAAAAAAAAAGTGCTTCCATTACTGAAGGATGAATTAGATTATTCTGTGTAGTTTCATGTTTTAAATATAATATTAAGACATGGAGAAAGATATAAAGTTTCACAGTGTAAACTACTCTATATGAAAAATGAGATTTGGGTTGATATTAGAAAATATGATTAAGCTGAATTATAGAATTTGTGTATTTTTTATTTTCCTACAGTTTTAATGTCAGGTTCTGCTTAAAGGCAGATGGCAAAGGCGCACTTCCCACGAAACTTAGTAAGTGTTCTTTGAAAAAACTATATTATTGTAATGATGCTGCATGCACAGCACTTAAAAATGTTTTCAGATATTTGAATAATTACTCTCCAGTAGTTATAATTGTTTTTATTTGAATGTTTATACTTAGAGCTATTTAATTACTTTGTTTGGAACTCTTAACCCATATCAGAAATAATACATTTATGTATTGACATTGTGAACAAAATAGCCCACTGAATGATAACTGTGATCTTCACAACATTAAACAGTTACCAATGTGAGATAAATAAGTTCAAGGGGAAATGAGTATCAGTATTTACAAGTAGCTGATCTACTGAGAACTTTATATTTGATGTCTTGGAGAAAGAAGCTCCATCAATCTCTGGAGTAGAGGTGGTTCAGAAATAGTGAGATGAAGGAGAAAAGGTTTTGGCCACTAAAATTAATCCACACAACAAGCTCAAAGTTGACTCTTCATTTCCCAGTTATGCTTTATGTGGTCCTGAGAGCAAGGTGGGAGAGATAAGCAATTGTTGCCAAGGTCTGTCAGTGACAAGTGCTAAGAAGTAATAATAAAGCACGGGGCAAGAACTGAATCTGGTGGGTGATTCTACATGAAGGTTCACAAAGGCGGCAAGGAAAGGAATAAGCTAGGGGATGTCTAGGGGAATATTCCGCATACAGAAAATGGCATTTTCAAGAGCCCAGAGGCAAGGGCGTGCTTAGTGCGTTTGAGAAACAGCAAGGAGGGCAGTGTGAGTGTGTGGAACAGAACTGGGAGCAAAATAACCCTGGGTTTTCTTTTACCCAAATGTGACATGAAGTTCAACATTTATAGAAACTTGGAAAGCAATTCATAATTTTAAAAATCTGTACTCTCACCTGACCAGGCAGTGGCGCAGTGGGTAGAGCGTTGGACTGGGATGTGGAGGACCCAGGTTCAAGACCCCTAGGTTTTTGGCTTGAAAGCAGGCTCATCTGGTTTGAGCAGGGCTCACCAGCTTGAACCCAAGGTTTCTGGCTTGAGCAAGGGGTCACTCGGTCTGCTGTATTCCCCTCCCCCCCATCAAGGTACATTCGAGAAAGCAAACAATGAACAACTAAGGTGCCGCAATGAAGAATTGAGCTTCTCATCTCTCTCCCTTCCTGTCTGTCTGTCCCTATCAGTCCCTCCCTCTGTCTCTCTCTCTGTCTTTGTCACACATACACAAAAAATCTATACTCTTAACCTCCTTTGAATAAACTACTTAAAGACTTGGACCTTCAAAGCAGTAGTTCTGATAACTGTACTTTTTTAGACTATTGGCTGCACATTCATTTTAAGGTGATTCTTGACCCAAACAACTATAAATGGTCACTTAATGATGGACATATTTATGTGACAATCTGATAAAATAGTTTAAGTGGAAGTAGGATTTGTAAATGATGCAAACTGTTCATTCATTGTACTGTTTAATATGGTGGTTTGGGTACCTATTATTAAATATTAGTCACAATCAGCAAGAATTCTGCTACTTGCATTAATGGTGGAAGTTTTAATTTACCTGTACTATTTCATGTTCTGAACTTCTTCCTCTCAGCTTCATAATTTATTACAGAAAAGAAGTTTCTCTATCTGGTAGTTGTTTTACTACCCATTATCTATTGCCTGAATTAATATGACATTATTTTTGGGACAGTTGGATTATTTAATTGATTATTAAACATTTATTCAGAAATAATTTTTTGTGGTGTCACTGCCACATATAGACATTCTTAATAAATTATGAGTTGCCTGACCTGTGGTGGCGCAGTGGGTAAAGCGTCAACCTGGAAACGCTGAGGTTGCCGGTTCAAAGCCCTGGGCTTGCCTGGTCAAGGCACATATGGGAGTTGATGCTTCCAGCTCCTCCCCCTTCTCTCTGTCTCTCTATCCTCTCTAAAAATAAATAAATAAATAAATTTTTAAAAAAATAAATAAATAAATAAATTATGAGCAAGGTACTCTTTTTTTTATAAGTGAGAGGTGGGGAGGCAGAGACACATTCTTGCATGTACCCTGACCGGCAACCCTGTCTGGGGCCGAAGCTAGAGTACTGAGCTATTTTAGTTCCTGAGGCTGACGCACTTGAACCAACCGAGCTGTCCTCAGGGCTCTGGGCCACATTCAACCAGTCAAGCTACTGGCTGCAGGAGGGGAAGGGGGAGCAGATAGTTTCTTCTCTTGTGTGCCCTGACCAGAAATTGAACCCAGGACATCATTACCCTGGGCCGACACTCTATCCACTGAGCCACTAGCCAGGGCTACAAATTACTTTTTAAGGAAAAAGAATCTGTTTACCTCAAAATTCATACTATCTAGGACAAGTAGGTGTCCATAAAGTTTATGTTGGTTATAAATCCTTTGGTTTGTATAGACTTCCAGGTGGAGCTTCTTTTGGATAAACTCAAGCAAAAAGGAGCAATTCGACGAGCACTATTTCTCCATAATAGGTCCCCGGGTCACTCCAAGAACATGACCATTGCAAGGGGGGGCCAGATGCAGTGTGAGGAACTGATAGCATATCTGCGGGTAAGAGATATATTTCTGCTCCATTATCTTTTCTTTTTACTCATTGCTTTTTATTTTCATTTAAATGATTTTCACATTCTTTACATTTTGAGGTATTAAATCAAAAGGAAAGCACAGAAAAATACACTTGAAGTGTAACTTTTTAAAATGTCAAACCTGAGTAATAGATTTCTTCTTCTGGTAGACTGGATATTCCAAACAGCCTTCCTACAATAATGCTACTGAATTAATTATAACAAATATATTTCTTAAAAACTGCTGGACTTTCAAGACAGTTCAAGAAATTTCTAGGGTCCCAAAAAATGAGCAATCAATTAAAAAAAACCCATTGGTTAAATCTGACTTGTGACTTGTAAGCAAATGTATGGTCCAGGGTTACTGGGGTGGTTGGGAGCCAGGGTAGAGGGTGAACAGTAATTGCAGACACCAGCACAGAAATTCAGACTTGCCTGGGGTTTTCTGCAAGCCAGGGGTCTTAACCTCCTACTTTAGGTCTAGACATTGCATAAGGCAATGTAAGTGTTTATAGAACAAAGGTGCACCCTGCCTTCAGCATGATTAAATGCAGAGTCCCTGTGTAACAATCTAGGATAGGCCCCATGATTTCTACAGGTTAAGTTCAATAAAATTATACAAGCTATCAGAAATATAATAAACAGATACTAGAGCTCACCAGCTTGAGATGTTGAAGTTATCAGCTACAGAATATATATTTGTATAAAACGTTTAAAGAAATTAATGATGAAACTTAAAAAGAAGGCCAAAGCATTAGTAAATATTTAGAAGATACAACATAACAGGCTCAATTAAACCTACATAGAATCTGGCACCCAACAATCAAAGACTATAAAAATTAATTATATATAGGTCATAAAGAGGTCTAAGCAAATTTTTAAATATTTGTATAACAGAAAATACGCTATTTGATCACAGTATAATTTTTAGAAATCAGTAACAAAACAATAAATTGGGAACTAGGAATTATAATTTTTAATAACATGGGTCAAAGAAGAGATCATAATGAAAATTATTTGGAAGTGAATTATAATGAAAATACTGTATATTAAAATGTATGGGAATCCAAGATGGCAGCAGAGTAGGTGGATGTTATACTCTCCTCCTCTCAGGACCAAACAGGAATTACAACTAAAATATAGAACAATCACCCTGAATAACCAACTGAAGACTAACTGAACAGAAATCTTATAACCAAGGATTTACAGAAAAAGCCACGATCAAGACTGGTAGGAGACATGAAAAGGGCTAGCCCTGCTTCTACGGATGCTGGCTGAGATTTTGGAGGGATTTCTCAGCTGAAGAGGTTCTCCCTGAGAAATATGTGGTCTCAACCCCCAAGCTGGGCTCCCTATCCCGGAGGACCAGAGCTGAGAAGAGGCACCTACATAACATGTCTCTCATTCTCTCTCTCAAAAAACAAAAAACCAATTAGAAATTAGAAATACAATATCAAAATGAAGAATACAACCTAAGTATCCATTAGTAGAAGAGTGGATAAAAAAAGCAGTGGTACATTTACGCAGTGGAATACTATTCGACTGTAAAAAATAGAAGGAAATCTTACCTTTTGCAATGGAACTGGATGGACCTGGAGAGTATTATACTCAATGAAATTAGCCAGGCAGTGCAATACAAGTACCCTATGATTTTACTTGTATGTGAAATCTAGTGAACAAAATAAACAAAATAGAAACAGACTCATAGAGTAGAGAACAGACTGACAGCTGTCAGAGTGGAGGGGGTTTGGAGGGGGCTGAATGAAAATGGTGAAGGGATTAAGCAAAAAACTAAAAACACATAGAGACAATAGGAGGGTGATTAGGAGAGGAATGGGGTGGGCGGTAGAAGAAGGTAAAGGGGGCACAAATGAAAGGAGGAGACTTGACTTGGGGTGGTGAACATACCATACAATGTACAGGTGACTTATTATAGAAACATTCACTTGGATTCTGTATAAATTAACCACTGTCACCCCAATAAATTCAATAAATATTATTAAAAAGAGAAAAAAGGTGAATGGGAGATCACAGAAACATAATGTAAAGATTAATTATAGTTTTAAATGCTGTTTAACTTGAATGAAAGCTTAAGAAAAGCATGAAGGATAAAACTTCCGCAAAATTAGGCATTGAAAACTACAGGTAAAAAAAGCCACAAAGGCGCTGGCCGGTTGGCTCAGTGGTAGAGCGTCGGCCTGGCGTGCAGAAGTCCCTGGTTCGATTCCGGGCCAGGGCACACAGGAGGAGCGCCCATCTGCTTCTCCACCCCTCCCCCTCTCCTTCCTCTCTGTCTCTCTCTTCCCCTCCGGTAGCCGAGGCTCCACTGGAGCAAAGATGACCCGGGTGCTGGGGATGACTCCTCGGCCTCTGCCCCAGGCGCTAGAGTGGCTCTGGTCGCAACAGAGCGAAACCCCGGAGGGGCAGAGCATCGCCCGTGGTGGGCAGAGCGTCGCCCCCTGGTGGGCGTGCCGGGTGGACCCCGGTCGGGCGCATGCAGGAGTCTGTCTGACTGTCTCTCCCCGTTTCCGGCTTCAGAAAAATACAGAGAAAAAAAAAAGCCAAAATTTCATGCCAGTCTTACACAAAGACATAGATGCAAAGTTACTAAGCTAATTAAATTCTAGCAGTTTATTTAAAAGATTGAAAATAAATATGCCTACTTGGGTTTATCCTAGGGTAGGTTAACATTAAAAATATAGAGTGTAATTTAACATACGAATAAACTAAAGGAAAAACACAATCGTCTTAAGTGTAGAAAAACTTTTGATTAAATAATGTGATTTTACCAGGACAAATAAGTTATAACTGCGGAAATACCGTCTTAGCATTCTAACAGAATCTGCCGATACCTGTCACCTGGTGAAGATATGAATTAATGAGGATCTCACACGTTGCTGATGGCAGTGTAAATTGTTATGAAGACTGGGAAATTATAGGGTATTATAGAGGTGACAAACTACTTGTCGCTATGTAGAAGAAGAACCATTACAATATTTTTTTTTATTTTTGTAGGAGCAGAGCAAACAAAAAGCACTAAAAGACCCAAGCAATCTTTGATAGGAGAATGGATAAATCAATTTTGGGTTTATTATATGATGAAGTATTATCCAGTGGTGCTACATGCAACACCATGGATGAGTATTATGAGTATTGAACAGAAGAAAGCAAGTCACAAAGGAATATGATCATATCTTTAAATGAACAGGAAAAACAAACTCAAGAACATATTGTTAGAAACATAGTAAAACTTCTGAAAGCAAGCAAGAGAATGATGAACTTAAAATTCAGGGTAGTGATTGCGTAGAGAAGGAAGAGAGGGTTGAAAACAAAAAGGAGCACATGGAAGTAATACCAGTAATGTTCCAGTTGTAAACTGGGCGTGCTTTTGAGTGCTTATTTTATTAACATGTCTCGTATATTTTTGTGTGAATCAAATACTACATTATAAAGCAAAAATTGATTAAGGGTTCTTAATGAATAGTGATAATCTTTTTGGATATTCTATTCTTATATACATCTAGTTGTGCAGAGAGTTTTGGTAGAATTGGATCAAGAGATGAAGAATACAGCTGGCTTTGTATTCTGCACTTAGGGATTTCTCCAGATAGTTTGATGTCATAGGTTGTTCTCATCATTCATTCAAACCTTTTCCATTTCTAGGATGAATCTGAATTTAGAGACAAATTAACTCCAATTACTATTTTTATGGAATATCGGCTGGACTATAGAACGGCTGCTGATACAACAGGCTTGCAACCTATTCTTAACCAGTTCACTCCTGCCAATGTCAGTCGACAGGTACTGTACTTTCTCAATTTACCAGTAATTTTATACTTTTTTTTTTTACAGTCTTGCATTTCATATTTTAAAATATCACAAGGGACTGCTTTTATAATGTTGAGATTCTATTCTAAGAACTCAGAAAAGATAGAACCAGGACTTTGAGTTTAGAGATATTTAAGGTCACTTAGACTTAGTGATATGAAGAGAAAGATGGAGTCACATAAAAGAAATAATTTAAGGAAAACAAAATGCCAATTTATTTACATAGTATTTTAGAATTTTGCTAAACAAGTTTATATCTGTCTTATCTTTTTTAAAATATTTTTACTGATTTTAGAGAGTGGAGAGAGTGAGAGGGAAAGGGGTTGGGGGAGGAACATGCAGCATATGTGTCTTTGCTAGGCAACATCAGCATTCCAGGTCAATGCTTTATCCACTGTGCCACCACAGGTCAGGCTATATATATCTGCCTTCTGTTTGATTTACATTTTAATTGTAAATTACACATATATAGTACATAAATTATTTTCAGAAAACCAAATAAGGCAGTGAAATTTCATAAACACAATATTTTTAGAAACCTTTATATAAAACCCATGTATTCAAATATTGATTGTATTTCCTGTTTCTTCCTCTTCTTTTTTATTATATGTTCATATTTTTAGATTAATAGTTGTTTCTCTTACAGAATGCTTTACCCTAAATTTCAGTTGTTATTTCTTCTTAGTCTAGCACTTAAAGATCTAAAGACTCTTTTTTGTGTGATTTGAAAAAACTATATAAGGTAGAAGTATAAGGCAAATTAAAATATATTTTAAAGTCTTTCAGTATTTTTTTTTAATTAAGTGAGAGGCGAAAGGCAGTGACACAGGTTTCCCAAATGCTCCCTGAACCAGATTCACCCTGAAAACCCCCTACTGGGCAATGCTCTGCCCATCTGCCACTGCTGAGGCAGTCCATGGAGCCATCCTCAGTGCTCCAGGGCCAACTTGCTCAAGCCATTTGAGCTATGGCTGTGGGAAGGTAGAAGAAAGAAAGGAGAAAGGGAGGGCTGGAGAAGCAGATGTCACTTCTCCTGTGTGCCCTGACTGGGAATGGACCCTAGAACTTCCATTGGCTGGGGTGATGCTCTATCTATTGTTGAGTCTATCAGCCATGGCTGATTATATATTTTAACAATATATCTTATATTTTGTTTTGTACATGAATATATTACTTTCTGCTATCCATTTATATAAAACTTGTAAACATAGTTCTATGTGAGCTCATATTTTTAGTGGATCCACAAAGTTATGTTAATTAATATTTAATTATGAACATCTGAACTTATTATTCTGCCATTCAATTTTATACTTTTTTAAAAGTTGTTACTTGTATTTTTTATATTATGTGGTTTCTGGTTGTTTTGTTTTGTTTTATTTTTCTGAAGTGAGAAGCAGGGAGGCAGAGAGACAGCCTCCCACAAGTGCCTCACTGGGACCCACCCAGCAAGGCCACTAGTGGGCAATGCTCTGCCCATCTGAGGTGTTTCTTTTTTGCAACCGGAACTTCTAGCTCCTGAGGTGGAGGCCATGGAGCCAACCTCAGCGCCCAGGGCCAACTTTGCTCCAATGGAGCCTTGGCTGCAGGAGGGGAAGAGAGAAATAGAGAGAAAGGAAAGAGGGAACGGTGAAGAAGCAGATGGGTGCTTCTCCTGTGTTCCCTGGCCAGGAATTGAACCTGAGACTTCCACACGCTGGGCTGACACTCTACCACTGAGCCAACCAGCCAGGGCCTACATTATGTGTTTTGATTTGGGATTATAACTATTTTTAGAGTTTTTTTGTTTTGTTTTGTTTTGTTTTTGTATTTTTCCGAAGCTGGAAACGGTGAGGCAGTCAGACAGACTCCCGCATGCGCCCCACCGGGATCCACCCGGCATGCCCACCAGGGGGCAATGCTCTGCCCATCTGGGGCGTTGCTCTGTTGCAACCAGAGCCATTCTAGCCTCTGAGGCAGAGGCCATGGAGCCATCCCCAGCGCCCGGGCCAACTTTGCTCCAGTGGAGCCTTGGCTGCGGGAGGGGAAGAGAGAGACAGAGAGGAAGGAGAGGGGAAGGGGTGGAGAAGCAGATGTGCGCTTCTCCTGTATGCCCTGGCCAGGAATCAAACCTGGGACTTCTACACGCCAGGCCGATGCTCTACCACTGAGCCAACCGGCCAGGGCCTATTTTTACAGTTTTAGAACTTTGGGGAAATCATTTATTAGTGTTAACATTACTTCTAAGTAACTCACTTGGATTGCCAATCTCTTTAATACCAATATAATTTTAATGCCAGGTAGTCAAGTAAGTAAGCTAACTTTTAAAATCCTCTGAGAGAAATACTAACTTTAATAATGTTTGACTTTCTTTTTCTCTCCTCTGTTCTTATTCATTGTTCAAATGTGTGTGTGTGTCATTTGTTTCAACAATAACATTATTTACATTTAGATATTTTTCCTTCTACATTTGGCGCTTTATTATTTACTCTTGTTTCCGTGTTAATTACCCACCTACTATTCTTATTATTTGCTTCCTTTTAAAATGGGTCCTTTATTTCACTGGTCACATTACAAATTTGTTTACTGTACACCCTTTACAGCCCTGCTGTTCAGTATAAATATAACATGAGACACATTTGTAATTTTAAGTTGGCTGGTCAGCAACGGTTTTTAAAAAGGTAGAAAACAGGCAAAATTAATTTTAATACTAAACCTATATTAGTTTGTTAGGACTGGCATAACAATGTACTTACAGAGTGGGTGGTTTAAACAATAGAAATCTATTTTCTCACAGGTCTGGCGGCTTGAAGGCTAAGATCAAGATGTTGGGAGGGTTGGTTTCTTCCAGGCCTCTCTCCTTGGCTTGTAGTTGATTTATCTCAGGGGTAGTCAACCTTTTTGTACCTACCGCCCACTTTTGTATCTCTGTTCGTAGTAAAATTTTCTAACCGGCTGCCGGTTCCACAGTAATGGTGATTTATAAAGTAGGGAAGTAACTTTACTTTATAAAATTTATAAAGCAGAGTTACAGCAAATTAAAGCATATAATAATAATTCCTTACCAAGTACTTTATGTCAGATTTTCGCTAAGTTTGGCAGAATAAATCTTTATAAAACAACTTACTATAGTTAAATTTATCTTTTTATTTATACTTTGGTTGCTCCCCTACCACCCACCATGAAAGCCGGAACACCCACTAGTGGGCTGCAGGGACCAGGTTGACTACCACCTATTTATTTTTTCCCTGAGTCTTTGTATGATCTTTCCCCTGTTTCTGTGTCCTAATCTCCCTACAGTGCACCAGTCCTATTGGGTTAGGGCCCCCTCAATGATGTCGTTTTAACTTAATTACCCCTTTAAAGACTACATCTCCAAATGTAAGGCACATTCTGGACTTGAACATAGGAATTTGGGGGGAACACAAACAGTCCATAACAAGAGCCAAAATATTATCTTCTGAATATGTAATCAATTTAAAAATTATCAGTGAAATATTTTACATTCTTTTTTACTATCTTCAAAGCCCAGTGTGTACACATTTATATTATATAGCACATCTCAATTCAAATGCTAAAGTTCATTACAACATTTTTTCTGTATAATTTGCAATTGAAAAAGTAGATTTACATACCCAAACTGTTTACATACCCAAGTTGTTCTAAACATACTGAAAGTTTTCTAGTCACAGAATCAAGAAGCAGTTTTGTCATTTAAATTTAAATTAATTATAATTAAATAGAATTTAAAAAATAAATTTTAAGTACTCAAAAGCCACATATGGGCTCACTAGTGGCTACTTTATTAGACAGGGTAGATCTAGAGTTTCCCTTTCTGCATCCTAATTTTTTGGAGTAAGAGGTTTAGTGCTTTCTGCACAAAGATTAGCATTTTTCTTGTGCTCCTCATGTATTTATTTAAATGTATATCAAGTTCTTACTCTGTGCAAGATGTTAAGTATAGAACTGTAGAGATTTGGTTCTCCGTAATGGAAGACAGTGCTCTATGCTTTTCCACTTCTGAAACCCTCTTTCCTAATAGCATATTTAAATATTTGCTGCACCAATGTCAGCCAAGTCCTTTTTCTTCAGTGTAGAGGCATAGTTAGTCAAATATTCTTGCCACAGTTTATTAATATTTTGTTCATATTTCTCATTCCAATCATCAGATACTCATCATTCTGAGGTTTTAGTACACATCATAGCAGTAGTCAATTTATTATCTGCAAAATCCACACTTTATTTCTGAACTAATTTTGCAGTAATTTTATTTGGTATGACTTATAGAATCACCAGAGTTCTAATGGTCCTGTACTCCCAGCCCCCTTCTTTAAGTGCATAGAAATGTGTTACATCTAGGTAGTTGAGTTAATTTACATAATATTTTTTGGTTTCATCTCCAATTACATTTACAGTTAAGAAGCCTATCATGTAATTTTATTCTGGGAAATGCACATTCCTTGAAGTGACTTGAAAGCATATAGTCATCTTTCATTATTGTTCCCCTTTAAATCTTTTTCTCTCTTTGCCTTTGGACTTGAAGCCCTTTGGATGTTAACAATAGACAAAAATGGCTTCATATTTTTTCCTCTTTTTGAAATTTTTATATCCCTTCTTCATAATCCTCCTCAACTTCTTCTTCTTCCCATTATTTCTCTTTTGGGTTTTCTATATTGTTTCAACTGGCATGACCAGACTGAGAGGAGAAATTCATGGTTTTCCTTCCTTCACCTATCCTACATAGGCTAGCTTTAATGTGTCTAGATCTTTTTCCTTCATTTCTCAATTGGCCATGCAGATGCTGGACTCATTTCTTCCAGTTCCTATTCCCTTCAGTTTGCCTGTCTGGATTGCTGCTGTATACCCACAACCCCTTATTCTTCTGCACTCTGCAGCCATAGTTCCACGACGTGGGCAGAGGCATGGTTGGTAATGAGAGACTCTAGAAGGGAGTTCATGGTGTCCACGGTCACACAACTTAGCTAGCAGCAGCTGAACCCTCATTTCTTGACTGTTACTTTCTCTTCTGTGTGACACTGTATTCCAAAATCCTAATAGCTTAATTTGAGATAGAACAAAATGGTTCCAACTAGTTGTATTATGTGCTATGAATCTTTTTCTTCCTTTTCATTCTTGGCTGTTCACTGACCTGTTTAAAAGTAAATAGCCATAATTCCTTTTTCATTTTAGGTATGCATATAAGTTGATAAATCTATGTAAATATGTGCATTGTGCATATGTATATTCACATACTTCATGTATATTGTGAGATGTACTGCATGTGTGACCCATATTGATATCTTTTTTCATGTAGGAGAAAATACATTTTTTTCTTTCCTAGGCTCATATTCTCCTTGACTGTGGTGAAGACAATGTCTGTAAGCCCAAACTGGAAGTGTCTGTAGATAGGTAAGGTCTGCTCCAAATAGTAGACGGCATAAGAAATTTAAATGAAAGAGCTCATTTTTCTACTCAAAGTAATAGTGTATTTTAATGATAACTAATTATATTAGAGGATAATGCATGATTTTTTATAATAGTAAGACTATCAATATTGACCTTTAAAAAATATGTACTGTATTTTCACTAGTTGTGTGGGTTGACAGACCTATTCCCATTCTTTGTTGAGTAGTGTCACAAAAAACGTTATAGCCTCTTCACGATACATTTCATTGATACACTCCTAACAAAAGGAATCTGATTACCATTTATATGATACATAAATTATAGAGAATTTTGTGAGAATCATAACAAATGGTTAATTCAGTTTTTTGTGAAAAAATCAGAATTAGTAGGTACATACAAAGAGATATAAGCTTATTTCATTAATAGATATGAGTGATAGTGATAACTCTTGGCATTAACGTTTTCTTTCACTTAGAGAAGCGTTGGATTGCACCCAGTATGCTATTGCCAGTTTTCTGTTGGGCTGTGAGGTAGTCTTAAAATATCTTGAGACGCTATTGAACACGTCAGTGCTGTCTGTGTATTTATCTCTTGTTTCTTTGAAAAGTCATACTGTCCCTATGCAGTCTTTTTTCATTGTCTGTATTTGTATTAACTTGTAGAGATCAAAAGAAGATCTATATTGGGGACGACAATCCTCTGACATTGATTGTTAAGGCTCAGAACCAAGGAGAAGGAGCCTATGAAGCTGAGCTGATCGTTTCCATCCCGCTGCAGGCTGATTTCATTGGGGTTGTCCGCAATAGTGAAGTAAGCGAACTGCCTCTTTAACAATCGAAATGCACTCATAGGTCTCATTAACATTAATGAACTGCTTCTCTCTTTAGTGCAGTCCAAGCTTAGCCATTCTACCTAAGGCTAAAGTGGTAGACAATAGAGGGCCTATCTCACATAATTCCTTTCAGACCTAATACTTTGCAGAATGCATTGATACAACATTTTTAGAATTGCTAGCTAAGTGCCTGAAACCAGGTCAGATGGATAAAGTGTCTAAGCCTGTCCATCAGATTATTTTCAGAGGTCATATGGTTATGTAGCTCAGTCCTCAAGGGATCTTTTAGAAATACTTTTACATGTATATGTGACAGTTGTTACCCAGTTCTGGCTCCTGCCCCACCCCTTACTCCCATTCGCTCAAATAGATGTATTTGCTTTTGTAAAACAAGAAATTTAAGTATCCAACTGCATCACATTATCTAGGAATTTTTTAGACTTATGGCTTCTAATTTTGTTTCTTGATCATTAATTTATTTTGGTTATTTATTTTTCTAAGGCTTTAGCAAGACTTTCCTGTGCATTTAAGACAGAAAACCAAACCCGCCAGGTGGTATGTGACCTTGGAAACCCAATGAAGGCTGGAACTCAAGTAAGGCAATTTGATTAAATTGATATTTTTTTAATCTTTTATAGAAAATAGCACATTTTTCTGTGTGTTCATGTAATTTTTTAAAAATAAACACTTCAGAATAGTGTCTTTAAATTGGTTTTGATTTAGAGTTTCATGATTATCAGAGTTTTGACTAAAATGCTAAAATAACGGGTTGTGACACTACAGTGTGTTTAATAAACTGGTCTTTATACTAACTACCTTCAGTTTGCTAAATGGTTAAGAACATGGTTTTAAGCACTGAAATGATAACTTTGATATTTTAAACTAATGCTTTAATGAATTCTCAGCTACGCTGACAAATACCAAGATGTTATTCTTAGGTGAGATAGAATTTCTCCTTAAATTGAAACCTGTAAGGTTGTCTCCAACAGGATTAGGGAACACCTTGGTGGAATCTGGCTCCTTACAGGTAGTGGAAAAGGTAGCCCAGGAGCTTGAGAAGAAGCATCAAATGGGTTGCTTCCCAAATCTAAAAAATAAACAAAGTGCAGAGTGGGGCAAAAGTAGGTTACAGTTGTTTGCATGGAAAATACAGTCATTATGAATAATAACACAAGTAAACTTTCACAACTGTAAGCCTACTTTTGCCCCACTCCATATAGTTTGCAGAATTCTAAGTATTAAAGGAAAAGTGGCAGTATATTTTGAGTTACATTTTTCAATAGATAAAGATATTGGTAATTTGAAAGTCTGTGATAATATGGGGCTAAATATTCCATATTTACTCTTAAACAACATCTCTCGTAGTAGACGTGGTAAGTCCTAGAGATCTAATGCACAGTACTGTGAATGTAAAGAATATTATTGTTTTATAATCATCAAACTTGCTGAGAGGTTAGATCTTTATTATTGCAACCACAAAAAAGAAATGATAATAATGTGACCTGGTAGAGGTGCTAACTATCACTGTGATGGAAATCATATTACAAATCATGTTCTATACCTTTACACAATGTTATATATCAAATATATTTCAAATAAAAGTAAAATATTCATTATTTCTTCTTGTTGGAATCCATGGGAGTCCGAAAGACTGGAGTAACAGGCTTTCTTGGAAGGAAGAAAGGAACCCTGCCAGGCACTTCTCCAGGGAGAAGGATGCCGGTTACAGACTAGGGGCAAATTTATACTGTTTGGGAGAGCCTGAGGGGTACTGAGTCAAAAGTTCTGGTATGTTCCCTTTTACAGTTTTATGGTTTCTGCTTCCTGGAACGCTTCTCCTGGAGAGGTTGATCAGCTTTTCTAGAACTCTTCTGCCTCAGGGGCAATAGTCCAGTAAGGGTGAGGTCAGGCAGCCAGGTGGAACATCAAAAGGGCAGTTGAAATTTCATGTATCTATCACTTTTAAGTTTGTTTTCCATTAAAAGTCATTACTTCTAGGTATGTCAGCTCTTATGTGATAGGGCTTGAACAAAGTACCCAGAATTGCATTTTTCCATATATATTTAACACAGTGTTTCACTAATAAGTTGAACATACATATTCTTTCGTATTCTCATTTTCCCTAGCTTTTCCACTCAGAGCACATTCAGTATGGATGATTCCCGGTTATTTCAAATGGTTAGCTCCAGGCTTTGTAAAGTAAAAGAGTTAGAAGTCCCCCAGAAATGCCTTTTTGTGTGTCATTTATATGATCTCAAAGTCTGTTACTCAGTTGTTCTCTTTAAAATAAGTTTTCCAGTTGCAGAAGTTAGGATGCTTGGTGTTGATAGAGTTGTGGGCAGTGTGGAGAAATCTGGTTCTTGTCCTACTTATGCTTTCTTTAGTGAGTTTTCTTATTCTTTTAAGCAATCAATTTCTTCCTTCCCATTCCATTAACACAAGTTGAGTTGTTAGCTTCCTGTAACCAAATCATTGTGTATAATGGTTTTACAAGCATTTACTTTTTTTGAGACAGAGAGCAAGGGACAGACAGGGACAGCCACACAGGAAAGGAAAGAGATGAGAAGCATAGTTGCATCGCATTAATTGTTCATCGATTGCTTTTTCATATGTGCCCTGACTGGGGGCTCCAGCTGAGCCAGTGACCCCTTGCTCAAGCCCGTAACCTTAGGTTCAAGTCAGCAACCAGGGGATCATGTGTGTGATCCCACGCTCAAGCTGGCAACCCCATGCTCAAACTGGTGAGCCCGTGCTCAAGCTGGATGAACCCACACTCAAGCTGATGACGTCAGGGTTTCGAACCTGGGTCCTCAGAGTCCCAGGCTGACATTCTGTCCACTGCACCACTGGCTGGTCAGGCTAATTTTATATTATTTTGGAAAGATGATGAATATTATAAGGAGATATAATTAAGAATTGTTGTTAAATAGACTTCATTATATATTGGCCTAAGTAGCTTGATATAAGATTTAATTATCTTTTTTAGACTACTTTCAGTTTATCGTAGCTGAGAAAAACTTTATTTTAGGCCATTCTTTTTCATTTGGACATTGGATTTGAAATTTCACTAGTTAGATACTGGGTTTTTTGTTTTTTGGTTTTTTCAGGGACAGAGAGAGAGTCAGATAGAGGGATAGATATAGACAGACAGACAGGAATGGAGAGAGTTGAGAAGCATCAATCATCAGTTTTTCTTTGTAACATCGTAATTGTTCATTGATTGCTTTCTCATATGTGCCATGACCGCGGGCCTTCAGCAGACTGAGTAACCCCCCCGCTCGAGCCAGTAACCTTGGGTCCATGCTAGTGAGCTTTTTTGCTCAAGCCAGATGAGCCCGTACTCAAGCTGGCAACCCCAGGGTCTCGAACCTGGGTCCTTCCACATCCCAGTCAGACGCTTTATCCACTGTGCCACCACCTGGTCACGCTAGATACTGTTTTAACTATTGTCACTATCTTTCCTTCCTCCTTCAGCTTTTAGCTGGTCTCCGTTTCAGTGTGCACCAGCAATCAGAGATGGATACTTCTGTGAAATTTGATTTACAAATCCAAAGGTATAAAAACAACCATTTTAATTTATAATAACTGTGGTAGAAATATTTGTTATAAATATGTAATGTACTTTAATATATTAAAATAGAAGAGACCAAAATTTCAGTACTTGATTATACATTTTTAAATTATTGCTTATGTATAAGAATAATTTTGTCAGTTTTGAGTTTATAAAACAAAGCTTAAAGTAAAACTTTACCATCTTCATGGAATTAGATGAAAATATTTGATTTCTAATGAAAATAATTATTTTGATTTATGTTTTTCATTTTGTTGCTGTTAATTTGTTCTTTTTTCATGTCACTGCCTTTGTCTCTGTATGCTTTTGATGATGATTATGTTCAATTTAGTCCTGTATTTTTTTTTCTTTTTCAGCTCCAATCTTTATGACAAAGTAAGCCCAATTGTATCTTATAGAGTTGACCTTGCTGTTTTAGCTGCTGTTGAGATAAGAGGGTCAGTATGACTACTGAGTTGAGTATCTCACTCTCATGATTTCAACTACTTTATAAAGTTACTTTTTGAAAGTAATTAGTAGGCCTCCTCGCTGCTTTTGGATAGTAGGCATTCCATGTTTAGTGATGGTTTTATTAGAGAAACCATGGTTTCTGTAGAAAGAATGTTCAAGGTGTGTATTCCAAAGCCCCAAATATTTATTTGGTTATGGTGTGGAAATAAACCATACATGGTAACAGCAGGCACAAAATAAGTGTATTTGAACTTCTGTGCAAATTGACATCAATTCACCTGTAACATTGCACCCAATAAACAGTAATTTATGTATATGCATGTGTGTGTACACATACATGTATACGTTTTTTCCTTTAAAATATATAATGCTTTTCCCCCCATTAGTTCTGTTGTTATTCATTTGCATATAGGGTACTCTAGAAAATGAACTGACTGTATCATTTTGATATTCATGGTAGGTTTTCTTTGGTCATTGTCTAGAGTCTCAAGTCCTGATCATATCTTTCTTCCGATTCCAAACTGGGAGCACAAGGAGAAACCTGAGAATGAAGAAGATGTTGGGCCAGTCATTCAGCACATCTATGAGGTTTGCAGCTGTGCTTAACTGGTACCTGGTAGAAAGCCAAGAAAGAGGGGAACAGATTGGCTACTTTTAAAAGACAAATCTTTTATTTTTATATAAACTATGTATAGTTTAAATATGTATATACTAGAGAGTTTTCTGAATTTTCCCCTATTATTTAGAAGTTTATTTTTATTAGACAAGTAGTTTTAAGTGGTTAAAGAAAGCAGTTTAACCTGACCAGACTGTGGCACAGTGGATAGAGCATCAGACTGGGACACAGAGGACCCAGGTTTGAAATTCAGTGTTGCCGGCTTGAGTGAGGGCTCATCTGGTTTGAGCACAGCTCACCAGCTTGAACCCAAGGTTGCTGGCTTGAGCAAGGGTTCACTCAGTCTGCTATAGCTCCCCGGTCAAGGCACATATGAGAAAGCAATCAATCAACAACTATGGTGCTGCAACAAAGAATTGATGCTTCTCATCTCTCTCCCTTCCTGTTTGTCTGTCCCTCTCTGTCCCTGTCACAGAAAAAAAAGAAAGCTGTTTATACAAATTGTTGTTTAAAACCAATTAGTTCTACTTGAATAAAAACAGTAGGTCACTGAGTATTTTCACATGGACATTTTGCAGTTCTCACTAAATATTGAAGATGCCTATAGCAGGTCATCAAAATTCTTTCTATAGGAAGAAAATTTCCTATTTTATCTCTCATTAATAACTTTTTATTTATTTATTTTTATTCAGTGAGAAGAGGGGAGGCAAAGAGACAAACTCTTGCCCCAACCAGGATCCACCTGGCAAGCCCACTAGTGGTCAGTGCTCTGCCCATCTGGGGCATTGCTCCGTTGCTCAGCAACCAAGCTCTTAATGCCTGAGGCGGAGGCCATGGAGCCATCCTTATACCTGGGGCCAGCTTGCTTCAATTGAACCATGGCTGTAGGAGGGGAAGAGAGAGAGAAAGAAGCAAGAGGGGGAGAGGGAGAGAAGCAGATGGTCACTTCTCCTGTGTGCCCTGACTGAAAATCAAACCTGGGACATCCACACACTGGGCCGATGCTCTACCACTGAGCCAGCCAGCCAGGGTCCATAAATAACTTTTTCATGTTTTCCTCTTTTGTGTATATTTTCATCCTAACATATACTACTCCAGTGGTTCTCAAACTTTTGGAAGTCGGGGCACATTTAAAATCCTACAAATAATTTTAGGCACACTATATACAAATTTTTGAGAAATAAATGTTATAATTAAGTCAAATATTAAAAAATATAAAGTCCAAGCGTGTGTTTATTAATTAAACAAAATAAATACTACAAAATTAAATTTATTCTGATGTTAAAAAATATTTTTATGCTACATTGTTTGTTATGCTTGTTAGAATTTGTAAAAAAGGGTTAAAAATAAAAAACTCACAGTTATTTATATATATAGAAAAAGAGATATAGATACATTCTTAGTAAGATTTAGTAAATTTGACAATTCCTGGCATGAATGTGTTAAGTTTTTTCATTTTTGTGTTTATGAGAAACATTAGCCTGATGTGTCCTAGTGATTTTTTCAATGTTTGGGCATATATTTATATTTGAAAGGCAAACTCTCATTTCCTGGTCAATAGATTGAAGAATTCCTCTCTTTTTACTCTTAATTGTGTTGAGTGCAGAAAACCCCCACCATACATATCATCTTAACTTTACACCAAACAAAGGATAGAAGAAACTTGCCTCCAGTCTTTCCCGGGGACATGGGGGGTAGTGTAAACAATCCAGCACCACTGCTCAACAGCCTTTTGCAACCTAATTAGGCAAGTGAGGTGGGGGGGTTGGGCAGACTGTCAGCTTACAGCCAATTCCCCACACCTCTATCCCCCAAAAATCTAAACTCCAAAAACCCTGTTGGTTTTTTGTTCAACAACAGGCACACATTTCTCTGGAAAACCATAGAGCACACCTGGAAATCTTCTAGGGCGCACCAGTGCGCCCTGGTGCACACTTTGATAACCACTATACTACTCTATACTAGAGGCAAATACTGAGTTTGTTGCATAGTAACAGTCGTGTTGTAGTCATTGAGTAACTATGGAAACAGTGCTATTTCAAATCCTATTGCTAATGATTCCTAAAGTTGATGTAGGGGAAGGACTATAGAATAGATTTTTAAAGCCCAAAATATTTACATTTTCTTTTCCTCATTAGTTGAGAAACAATGGTCCAAGTTCATTCAGCAAGGCAATGCTAAATCTTCAGTGGCCTTACAAATATAACAATAACACTCTATTGTACATCCTCCAATATGATATTGATGGGCCAATGAACTGTACTTCAGATATGGAGATCAACCCTTTGAGAATTAAGGTAATGGCTTAATTGCTATTCATTCTAATATTTTATTGCTTTTTCCCTCCTAAATCGACAAAGGAAATGCATGAAGTAAAGTAACTATTTTAATCCATAAACCCATCCAGCAGAAATATTTTAGTTTATGACTGGTACACTAAAGATTAAATTGTTTATTTGTATAATGAGTAAGGATTAATTCTCTGAAGTCCTAGTGAACCAAAGAGTTATGTGGTATTCAGTGAGCCTCAGGAGATATTTTTAAGTGACTCAATTTGACTTTGATTCTGTCACATTGTGATTTGTCCACATATAATAATGTGTCAAGGGTGCTTTGTTGTTGAAATGTTTGTCTTTGGGGATAAGATACAGCATCTTACTGCTGGTTCTCCAGACTTAAGTGCCTTAGAAAAATGTCATTTTATGGAATTCTATATATAAGGTCTACCGGAAAGTTCTGTCCGTTTCTATCACAACAAGTTTCAACACGTAAGCACATGTTTATTTGGCACATGCGTGCCTCTCTATTTTTATCACTTAATGTATACATACTGACTTAGCAAATTAACTAAAACGAAGTTGATTCACATTAGTCTTATGTGTGAAGCAATAGTGTACCCATGGCTACTGATAAAGTTCATTTACGCCACTGTATTGTATACGAATTTCAACAAGGAGGAAATGCTACAGAAGCATGTTTGTCGCATCCACAATATTCCCTGGACTTAGCACCCTCTGACTATCACTTGTTTTTGTCCTTACAAAATTTTTTGAAGGGCAAAAAATTCAAAAATGAAGAAGATATCAAACAAGCACTAGTTCAATTTTTCACATCAAAAGATAAAACATTTTTCAAAAATGGGATATAGCCTGACCTGTGGTGGCGCAGTGGATAAAGTGTCAACCTGGAAACTCTGAGGTTGCCGGTTCAAAACCCTAGGCTTGCCTGGTCAAGGCACATATGGGAGTTGATGCTTTCTGCTCCTCCCCACTTCTCTCTCTCTCTCTCTCTCTCTCTCTCCCCTCTCTATAATGAATAAATAAGATCTTTAAAAAAAATGTCAAAATACACTAAAAAATACACTATAAGAAAAAACGGGATATACAAATTGCCCTCATGCTGGCAAGAAATCAATAATAATGGCAATTATATTATTTAATAAAGTTTATTGACAGTAAGAAAAATATGTATTTTGTTTTATTCCAAAAACGGACAGAACTTTCCGGTAGACCTCATATTTCTGTATATCAGGGGTCCCCAAACTACGGCCCGCAGGCCGCATGTGGCCCCCTGAGGCCATTTATCCGGCCCCCGCCACACTTCTGGAAGGGGCACCTCTTTCATTGGTAGTCAGTGAGAGGAGCATAGTTCCCATTGAAATACTGGTCAGTTTGTTGATTTAAATTTACTTGTTCTTTATTTTAAATATTGTATTTGTTCCCGTTTTGTTTTTTTACTTTAAAATAAGATATGTGCAGTGTGCATAGGGATTTGTTCGTAGTTTTTTTTATAGTACAGCCCTCCAATGGGCTGAGGGACAGTGAACTGGCCCCCTGTGTAAAAAGTTTGGGGACCCCTGCTGTATATAGTCATCTCCATCCTAGGCCATATATTGTGCAATTTGGACTAAGGAAAGTTAAGAAAACAAAACCAAAAATGTAAACTCATGATTGACATTTCTCACAAAACTACCCTGTGAAATTTGAGGCTCTTTCGGTGTGTTTTTGTGCAAGGGAAGACGAATTACGAGGGCGAGACATAGGTAACTTTTTTTTAAACATATTCAGGACTAATATTTCTGTACTTTTTGACATAAATATTATATTAAGTAGTGAATTTTCTATTAAACCAAATTTTCAGTTGCTATGTTTTAATTACATATAATAATTTATGTGAAAATGTCAATATGAAATGTTTCCCATCATTTATCACCAGTTTGTTAATGCAATCCTAGGTCTCAAATTCACAAGCAGTGGAGAAGAATGACACAATTGCTGGGCAAGGTGACCGGACCCACCTCATCACTAAGCGGGATCTCACCCAGAGTGCGGGTGATGTTCACACTTTGGTAAGTGCCATTTTGACAACAAGCACTTTAAACATTTAAAAATAGGTGATTAAAGAACAGATGCCCAAGAATATTTCAAAAATAACAACAGCTGTGCTTGAAAGAAGTACATATATTTTTATAACACTTATTCCTTTTACTTTTCTTGTCACTATCAAATTAACGTCAGATTTTCTTCAAATGGTCTATCTTTGTAAATTGCTAATAAAAATTTTTATGTTTCAAATTTCTTTCTGTTCTGATTGTTTCGTTTAACTGACTTCTTTCTTGGTCTCACTCTAATGCACTAATGCTTTAGTGCATTACTACAGGAAAACCTCAGAGGCCTCAACAAAAATATATTACAAGAATAATTGACATTGTGATGAACTTTTGTTGAGTCGGCCTGTTAATAACAATAACAGGCCTGTTAATAACAATAATGTTATAAAGTTATAAACATTAGGTTATAAACATTAGTTTATAACCTAATGTTTATAAACATTAGTTAAGTTTTTGAAATTTAGCAGTTCTGCAAACCATCAACTAGCAGATAATCTGGTGTAGCATTTATTTTCATTAGTGATCACCAGTTACTTTCACACAGTCAAATTCCATGGTTCTCTGCAATTCAACTGCTCAGTGTCTTTTTGCAAAAAAAAAAAAAAAATCATTTTCGCCCTGGCCGGTTGGCTCAGTGGTAGAGCGTCGGCCTGGCATGCAGAAGTCCGGGGTTCGATTCCCGGCCAGGGCACACAGGAGAAGTGCCCATCTGCTTCTCCACCCCTCCCCCTCTCCTTCCTCTCTGTCTCTCTCTTCCCCTCCCGCAGCCAAGGCTCCATTGGAGCAAAGATGGCCTGGGCGCTGGGGATGGCTCCTTGGCCTCTGCCCCAGGCGCTAGAGTGGCTCTGGTCACAACAGAGCGACGCCCCAGAGGGGCAGAGCGTTGCCCCCTGGTGGGCGTACCTGGTGGATCCTGGTCGGGTGCACGCGGGAGTCTGTCTGACTGTCTCTCCCATTTCCAGCTTCAGAAAAATACAGAAAAAAAAAATCCTCCTTTGTGAAGCTCTCCTCATTCAATTCTAGGACACTTCTGTCTTCTGGTTCTCCACCTAACACAACTGACTACTTCTTCCTCTCCATTACCAGACCTTTCAGTGCTGTAGAATATTCCAAGGCTTAGGGCTCATACCTATGCTACTTTCATTCATTCATTGGCTCTGTGCTGTCCAGTATTATAGACACCAGCCACTTTTCAGGGGTTCAGTCGCTGCATGTGGCTAGTAGCTCCTACTCTGGCAGATACAGATATCTCCATACTAATGATCTCATCATTGTAGAAAGTTCTGTCATACAATGCCGCACTAGATGATATGCACTAGATGATCTTGTGCTACAAATTCTGCCTCTGTGGGGATGACTTGGGTTCATATTTCCCACCTGATTCTTTGCATTGAAATCCAGGCTTCATTTCCAACCTCCTACTGGAACTCCTCTTAATATTTAATAGGAATCTTAAACTTAATTCTAACAACATACCCTTTAGTTTTCCCAGCTCTGCCCTTTTTATAATGTTCCACGTATTAGTAATAATCAACTCCATTCTCAGTCCAAAACCTGGACATCATGCCTGACTCCTGTCTTTCTCTTAAACTTCACGTCCTATATATCAGCAAGTTCTGTCAGTATCTGCATTCAAAATAGCTGAATGTGGCCCCTTTCACCAGTTCTACCGCTGCCGCGACCCACCCCAGGTCGCAGTCCTCTCTCACTTGGACTATTACCAAGACACTATATGGAGTCCATATTTCTGCCCTGTCCCTCACTACAGTTCTTTGCCACAAAGAAGTCACTGACCCACAGAAGCCACAGGTCAGTTTTCTCCATTACCTTCCACTGTAACAGAGAAAACCGGGACCTGCAGAGCCTTTAAGCTCAAGGTGATGTAGGCTTTTCTGCCTTGGACCTGCATTTCCTCTCCTTACTCAGTTCCTCCCATTTTTTTTTTAATTTTTAAAAGTTTTCTTTAATTTTTTTTTTTTTTTTTGTATTTTTCTGAAGCTGGAAACGGGGAGAGACAGTCAGACAGACTCCTTCATGCGCCCAACCGGGATCCACCCGGCACACCCACCAGGGGCGACGCTCTGCCCACCAGGGGGCGATGCTCTGCCCCTCCGGGGCATCCCTCTGCCACGACCAGAGCCACTCTAGTGCCTGGGGCAGAGGCCAAGGAGCCATCCCCAGCGCCCGGGCCATCTTTGCTCCAATGGAGCCTTGGCTGCAGGAGGAGAAGAGAGAGACAGAGAGGAAGGAGGGCAGGGTGGAGAAGCAAATGGGCGCTTCTCCTATGTGCCCTGGCGGGGAATCGAACCCGGGTCCCCCGCATGCCAGGCCGACGCTCTACCACTGAGCCAACCGGCCAGGGCAATTTTTTTTTTTTATTGATAATTTTTAAAATTTTTATTTAAAATTTTTTTTATTGATTGATTTCAGCGAGGGAGGGAGGGGGAGAGAGAGGGGAACATTGAGCTGCTCCTATATGTGCCCAGCCTGGGGCTGGAACCAGCAGTCTCTGCACTTCGGGACAGTGCTCTAACCAAACAAGCCATCTGGCCAGGGCCCATTCGAATATCTTGTTTTTGCTTGGACAGACAGCCCTAAGCTGATTCTACCTCTAGGATTTGAAAATACTCTCCCATTTGCCTAGAATATTCTTTGTCCAGATATCCCTGTGGCTTACTTCCCCATCACCTCCTGGTGTCCTTAACTGACAGAGTATATTAGGACTTTACTGACCGACCCCTGTGAAACAGATTACTTTCTGCCCTCACCCCACTTTTGACCCTGTACTCTCTATCCTCCTACAGAATTACATGTTTAAAAAAGTTGAGCTTAACTGGTAGTGATGCAGTGGATGGAGCGTTGACCTGGGACATTGAAGTCCCAAGTTTGAAACCCTGAGGTTCCTGGCCTGGGCGTGGGCTTCTGGTTTAAGCACAGGCTTACCACCTTAAGTGCAGGGTCACAAGCTTGAGTGTGGGATCATCAACATGATCCCACAGTCACTGGCTGGAGCCCAAAGAATGGTGGCTTGAAGCCTACGATCTTTGGCTTCAGCCCAAGCTCACTGGCTTGGCTAGAACCCTCGTCCCCCATCAAGGCACATATGAGAAGTAATCAGTGAACAGCTAAATTGCTGCAGCTACGAGTTAATGCTTATCATCTCTCTCCTTCACTGTGTCTTTCACTAAAATAAAAAAGTGAGATAAAACATACTATGAGATGTGCTGTTTTAACTACTTTAAAGTATACAATTTAGTTGTTTGTAGTGTATTCACATTGTCAACCACCATCATCATCTAATTCTAAACATTTCATTACTTCATAACAAAACACTGTACCTGTCACCAGTCACTACCCATTTCCCCTACTACCAGCCCCTGGCAACCACTGCTCTGCTTTCTGTCTTTAAGGGTTTGTCCATTCTAGACATTTTATATATATAAACAAAATCCTATACTGTGTGGCCTTTTGTGTTCAGCTGCTTTGATTTAGCATAATGTTTTTTTGTTGTTGTTTTTGTACCCTTCTGAAGCTGGAAACAGGGAGAGAGAGTCAGACAGACTCCCACATGCGCCCGACTGGGATCCACCCGGCACACCCACCAGGGGTGACGCTCTGCCCACCAGGGGGGGATGCTCTGCTCCTCCGGGGCATCGCTCTGCCTCCACCAGAGCCACTCCAGCGCCTGGGGCAGAGGCCAAGGAGCCATCCCCAGTGCCCGGGCCATCCCTGCTCCAATGGAGCCCCAGCTGTGGGAGGGGAAGAGAGAGACAGAGAGGAAGGAGGGGGGGTGGAGAAGCAAATGGGCGCCTCTCCTATGTGTCCCGGCCAGGAATCGAACCTGGGTCCCCCGCACGCCAGGCCGACGCTCTACCGCCGAGCCAACCAGCCAGGGCCTAGCATAATGTTTTTAAGGTTCCCCATGTTGCAGCATACAGTACTCAATCATTTTTTAGGGCTAAATAATACTCCATTTTGTGGATATGTACATTTTGTTTATTCATCAGTTGAAGAACACTTGGGTTGTCTACACTTTATATATCTGTTTTGAACATTCATTCACAAGTTTTTGTGTGAATGTGTTTTCCGTTCTCTTGGGAGCAAACCTAGGAGTGCAGTTGCTGGATCACAGGGGAACTGTCTTTCACTTTTGAGGAACTGCCAATCTGTCTTCAAAGTGGTTGCACCATTTTCCATTCCCAACTAGCAACATGTAAGGGGCCCAGTATCTACCCATCCTTGTCATCACTTATTATTGATTTTAAAAGTATATTTTTTGTAGTCATCCTTGTCAGTGTGAAATGACATCTCTGTTGGTATTTCCCTAAATTACTGATATTGAGCATATTTTTATTTGTATATTTTCTTTTGAGAGATGTGTATTCAAATCCTTTGTCCATTTTTAATTGAGGTGTTTGCCTTTTATTGTTGAGTCATAATCCTTTATATGTTTTGGATACGACCCTTAACAGCTATAATTGCACGTATATGCTCTCATTCTGTAGTTGTCTTTTCAGTTTCTTGATGCAATTTTTTTAATTTGAAGAAGTGTAAATATTTTTTCTCAAGTCTATTTCTTCTTTTGTTGCTTGTACTTTTGCTGTCATATTTAAAAAACCATTGCATAATCCAGGGTCCTGAAGATTCACACCTGTGTTTTCTAAATCGACTTTTAGCTCTTGTATTTATATCTCTCTCCCTCTTAAATGGTCTGGGCAGCCTGTTGAAAATGGATTGCCCATGAATGTATGGATTTATTTCTGGAATCTCAATTCTATTCCAGTGATCTGCACATGTATCCTTATGCCATTACCAAATTGTTAGAATACTGTAGCTCTGCAGTAAGTTTTGAAATGGAGGAGTGTGTGTCCTCCAACATTTTCTTCTTTTTTGAGATTGCATTGGTAACTTGAGGTCTCTTGTAAATTTATATTCTTATGTAATTCCATGTGAATGTTTGAGTCAACTTATCCATTTCTACAAAATTAGGTACTTAGAATTTTGATAGAGATTTTATTAGATCTATCAGTTTGGGAGTGTTGCCATCTTATAAGTCTTTTAGAGCTTGAACATGAGATATGTTTATTTAGATCTTTAATTTCTCTCCAAAATATTTTGTGGTTTTCAGTATATGTCTTGTACTTCCTTGGTTAAATTACTTCTAAATATTTTATTTTTTATGCTATTTATATGGATTTCTTAATTTTAAATTCATTTAAATTACTTAATGTCTTGTTTTTTATTGATTATAGAGAGACAGGAAGACGGAGAGGGAGAGAAACACTGATTTGTTGTTCCACTTATGTATACATTCTTTGATTCTTTTTTTTCCCTTCGTTTTCAAGCGGAGGGGGGGAAGATAGAGAGACAGACTCTCACATGCACCCTAACCAGGATTCACCTGGCAACTCCTATCTGGGACTGATGCACTCGAATCAGTCGAGCTATGACTGTGGGAGGTGAAGAGAGAGAAGGGAGAGGGGGAGGGGTGGAGAAGCAGCTGGTCACTTCTGTGTGCCCTGACTAGGAATTGAACCTGGGACATCCAAACACTGGGCCAATGCTCTACCACTGAGCCAACTGGCCAGGGAAGTTAATTCTTGTATGTCTTCTGACTAATGATCAAATTTACAACCTTAGCATATCGGGAAAATATTCCAGCCAGCTGGAGCTACCTTGCCAGGGCCTTATTAATCTCATATTTGGATTTTCCAATGCTATAGAAATAAAACTCATATTTGTATATTAATCTTGTATTCTGTATACTTTCTGCACTTGTTTCTTAGTTCTAATAGTTTTATTGTGGATTTAGTGTTTTGTATACATGAGATCCTGTCACTGATGAACAGAGATAGCTTTACTTCTTCCTTTTCAATGTGGATACCTTTCATTTTCATAATTTTTGTTCTTGCTTAATTGTACTGGCTAGAACCTTCTGAACAATGTTGAATAAAAATGTGAGTGGGGGCCCTGGCCGGTTGGCTCAGTGGTAGAGCGTCGGCCTGGCGTGTAGAAGTCCCAGGTTCGATTCCCGGCCAGGGCACACAGGAGAAGCGCCCATCTGCTTCTCCACCCCTCCCCCTCTCCTTCCTCTCTGTCTTTCTCTTCCCCTCCCACAGCCGAGGCTCCATTGGAGCAAAGTTGGCCCAGGCGCTGAGGATGGCTCTGTGGCCTCTGCCTCAGGCACTAGAATGGCTCCGGTTGCAACAGAGCGATGCCCCAGATGGGCAGAGCATCACCCCCTGGTGGGCATGCCGGGTGGATCCACTAAGCGTAGTAATGTTAGCTGTGGACTTTTCATAGATGCCCTTTATCAGGTCAATAAAACTCACTTGTTTCTATTCCTGGTCACCATCTGGAGGTGCCACTTACTAAACAGCATTGTTGAAAGGTGTATGCATGAAATATGGCTAATGCAGTTTGACCAGCACATAGAAGATACGAATATTAGTTACCTTTGGCTGCCTGCATTCATGTGACTGATGAAAACAGTAAATGTAGCAAAACCCGTCAGCATACCACTTGATATTTTTATATTTACATGGAATAACTGTTAAAGATTCACTGTTTCTTTTCCCTTCTTAAGGTGAGAGGAGGGAAGATAGTGAGACAGACTCCCACACTCCCGGTGTGCCCCGACCGGGATCTACCAAGCAACCCCATTTAAGGCTGATGCTCCAGTACAGAACTATTTTTAACACCTGAGGCTGACACACTGAGACCAACCAAGCTATTCTTAGCACCCAGAGTGACACTCAAACCAATTGAACCACTAGCTACAGGAGGTGGGGAGAAGCAGATGGTCACTTCTCCTGTGTGCTTTTAAGAATCGAACCCAGGACGTCATACACCAGGCTGACACTATCCACTGAGCCACCAGCTAAGGCCTTTTTCCCTTTTATCAGGGATGTTGTGATCTGATTTTCATGTCTTACTAAAACAACCATGCTCAAGGTTTGTCTAGAATGTTGAAAATCTCGTCATAGACTCTCAGAACAATGTTGAGTTCCAGCCATAAAAATAAGTCTTTTAATATTATAGATCTTATGTTTCTATAACAAATTACCTTAAAACCAACTCTGTTATAACAAAAAAGCATTCATAGACTCTAATATTAGCCTGTTCATTTTAAACATTGTTCTTGTAAGGCAGAAGAATCTAGGTCATTCCTTTGGCTTTCCCATGCAATGAGTACAATGACTGATTTTTAGATGTCAAGGAGATGACAGAATGACCTTCGCTAGTAAGTAAATATCTTGTTCTGGCAGGGTTGTGGAATTGCTGAATGCTTGAAGATTATCTGCCAGGTTGGGCGACTAGACAGAGGAAAGAGTGCAATACTGTATGTGAAGTCCCTACTGTGGACCGAGACCTTTATGAACGTAAGTAGACAGATGCACGTTTAGCAAACTTACCCATTTTTTTAAAGAAATAAAAAAAAAAGTCTGACATCTCAAATAATTTCATTGTTACTTTCGTACAGAAGGAAAACCAGAATCATTCATACTCTCTGAAGTCATCGGCTTCATTTAATGTCATCGAGTTTCCTTATAAGAACCTTCCAATTGAAGATATCTCCAACTCCACATTGGTAAGTCATTGATTTGGGGAAGTGGAATAAAGACACTCAGTTTAATGCCATAGATATTTTAAATTTATTTTAAATAAGGGCAGTTTAATTATTTTGCTAACAAAGTAATTAAGAGTTATTTGATAGGATTAAAATTTAGTTTAATGTTATGAATTTACTCCCTCACCCCTGAATTACTGCTTTAGCATCTTCTCCTGTGTAAGAGAATCTTAGTGTTTACTGAATTTCATGGGGGAAATCTTTGGGAATTTTTTCCCTTAAAGTTAGAAAGTTGGAAATTAACAGCAGAAGCGAAGGCATCTTAAAGATCTTTAATTTGAGGATTAAAAAGGAGACCAACAAATCATAAACTGTATTGAATTATCTAGAAATTATTTTATAGGTGACCAGAAGTCCCCCTGTTGTTGGGAGTTTTATCTGTGTGTGTCTACTATCAACACTGGATATATAATCATAAATTATCATATACAAGAAAGGAAATAATGTGAATACCATTAAAATAAAGTAGAGTAGGCATTCAGATAGTTGTTGAATTAAGTCAGTGAACTATTGTTAAAGCTCAAAAACTTCTTTTCCCCTGACAGGTTACAACTAATGTCACCTGGGGCATTCAGCCAACACCCATGCCTGTGCCTGTGTGGGTGATAATTTTAGCAGTTCTAGCAGGATTGTTGTTACTGGCTGTTTTGGTTTTTGTGATGTACAGGGTAAGTAATGGACTTAAGAAGTAAGGGGAGGCCCTGGCCGGTTGGCTCAGTGGTAGAGCGTCGGCCTGGCGTGCGGAAGTCCCGGGTTCGATTCCCGGCCAGGGCACACAGGAGAAGCACCCATCTGCTTCTCCACCCCTCCCCCTCTCCTTCCTCTCTGTCTCTCTCTTCCCCTCCCGCAGCCAAGGCTCCATTGGAGCAAAGATGGCCCGGGCACTGGGGATGGCTCCTTGGCCTCTGCCCCAGGCGCTAGAGTGGCTCTGGTCGCACAGAGCGACGCCCCGGAGGGGCAGAGCATCGCCCCCTGGTGGGCAGAGCGTCGCCCCCTGATGGGCATGCCGGGTGAATCCCGGTTGGGCGCATGCGGGAGTCTGTCTGACTGTCTCTCCCCATTTCTAGCTTCGGAGAAATACCAAAAAAAAAAAAAAAAGGAAGAAAGAAAAAAGGAGAGAAAGGGAAGGAGGGAAATGTGGAGGCATGGAGAAGAAGGAAGGGAAGGAAGAAAGGAATCTTTGATGATGATAATGCATGATGAGCATCACATATTTGGAGGAAAAAATTTTCTTGGTGATAATATACTCACATAGAATACTTTAAATCTTTAAATATTCTTCACTGATAAAGCAGTGATGTTCGTTTTTGTTCTCCTGACAGATGGGCTTTTTTAAACGTGTTCGGCCACCTCAAGAAGAACAAGAAAGGGAACAGCTTCAACCTCATGAAAATGGTGAAGGGAACTCAGAAAGTTAAATACGATTTTTAAGTTACGCTACATCCTGACCCATTAGAATTACCATGATTGTAGATTTCAGTTTTCTTCATGAGAACTAAAATTCCAAAACTAACTGCTGACGGTGTCCAGGGGTACTAACCACAAAACAAGAGCAATATCTGTCAACCTTTTCCTTATAAAGGAGGTCAGACTTAAATTGAACACACATCACTGACTTGTGCTTTTAGGTATTTAAATAATAAAATTTCAAGGGATAGTTCTTTAATGTACATAAAATACGTAGTGCCTGAGTTACCACTTTATGTAAAATAGTCCCTCCTATCATTACTGTTTCTGATTGTATAATTATATGTTGGACTTTCTTGTTTGTTGTTGTTGTTATTATTGTTTTGAAGCAAGTCCTATTTGGACCTCAGCATCTACATCCTTTGTACAGGTACTTAATAATAATACACATTACACTACAGTTGAGTTTTCAAGTTTCTAAGGACTTTATAACTCTTATGAACTTGGATATTATTACCTACACGGTAAACTTAAAAAAAATGACCCCATCAAAATTCTTTCCTGTAATAAGTACATATAGTATTTTGTTTCTATATAAAAATTGGGTATGTGCTGTTAAATTTTTATTTATATTTAATCCACAATTCAATTTGTTACATTTTAATTTGTATAAGTTTAAATTGTATTTCAAATTCTTTAAGTCAGCCTCTACTAAAAATTTTTAAGTCAGAAATGGCTCTTTAGTGAAATAGTTTAATTTCAGCTAAACATCTCGATGCTTAAAGCCACTTGGAATTGGAAATCATTTCTAAAGTACGTTTATTCCATTGTATTAGTCTGGCCATTTACAATATACCAAAAAAAGGACTTTAATTTAAAAAGTATGCTTGTAGTTTGTTGATAGAGTTGCTTATTAATAATATGTTCTTAGATTAGAACAAGAGTTTTTAGTTGGGTTTAATTTATTTTCTTCCTATCTATGTATTTTGTTTTTTCTTATATTTTCAAAACTGTTACTAGAGAACAGGTCTAGATCAATGAGGAATCTTTACAACTTATAGGAACCTGCACCCAGTCCCTCAACCCCATGAAAAATGCTTGGAATTGGAATTGTTATAAAGTAGCAATAGCTGATGCTAGTTACTGTATTTTTCGCTGCTTAAGATGCACCTGACCATAAGACACACCTAGGGTTTTGAGGGAGAAAAAAAAAAATCTGAACCAAATGGTGTGTTAAAAATATTTAATAAAATACCATATTTTTCTCTCCATAAGATGCAGGGGCATTTTCCCCTCCACTTGGGGGGGGGTGTCTTATGGAGCAAAAAGTACGGTACTTGGATATTACCTCATTTTGACCAAGGTCTAATGTGTAAAACCGGTCTCAGCTATCAGAATAACTTTTCAAAGGTACTTTTATCAGCAGTTCAACTTATTGGAAATTTTTTAAAACTTTCTTAGGTTTATTACCATAAACTACTTTTCTAGGACTTTTTTTGTAAAAACTGCGCAGGTGGCAAATTGTAGTTTTATGTCTATAGGTGATGACTTTTCTAGGGGACTATGTGATTTGTTCACAGTTCCTCAAAGCCTGGGGATGACTCTTATAACTATTTTTGTGCAATTAACATCATGTTATGCATTAGAAATTGAGGGTATAATACTTATTAACTGCTGTCTTCATTAGGCAATAATCAGTATTTCCCTTAAATGATTTTTTTACTCTTTTACAAGTAATCGAAATTTATCTAGGCAAGTCTTGTGTTATAACTCCCTACACAAGAGGCTGCCATCAGAAGATAGAGGCATCCGTAGGGGGAGTTTTACAAGTGACAACAGTGACAAGACCCTGTATTTAGCTTTAGTGAATTTCAAAATTAATAGATTTTATAATATAGATTTTATTAGTAGCTTAAGAGATCTTAGTCATATGCAGTAAGTATTTTTATTACCAATAAATTTAAATCTTTTAAGAAAAAAGTATTTTTATTCTAGTGCCTGCTGCCAGACAGTCACTGAGTTGCTCTATAGCAGCTGTCACCTGACCTGTTTTCCCATGTACTGACAGCCATTTCCGAAGGGATGCACTGGCTAGCAATACACTCTTTCAAAAGTTTGTTTGCTTTTGCACAATCTATTTCGTTTATGGCCCCCATTTCAAGGTATAGTCTTGTATAAGAGATTAAAGAATGTGGTCATTGGAATTTAACATGATGCGTTAAATTGCTTTTATGAATTGTCTTAGGCAATAGTATTTTCTTTTCAAATAAAATTTGTAATTCTAAAAAGTATGGTGCAAATATAATTTAAAAGCTTTCTTTTTGAGGGAAATGTTTGGATTGTTTTTACCCTAACATAACATGTGAATATATTTGGTTAAAATAAAAAATTTATTAAAAATCCTATGAAAACATTTAATTTTTAAGTATGTTAAATACTATTGTGTGATTTATTGAGAATTAAAGTCCATTTTGAATATAAAATTCTCTGATTCAGTTTAAAGACACATGAGTGAGGTAGAGAATATTTAAAGCATTTAATATTGGTAAGAAATACTGATACTATTGTTAATTCCTTATATACATATAATGCCACTTATTTCAGTATTAATATTTTGGAATACATTTGTGTGAGACACATTCTTTAAAATGTCATGTGATTATTTTAATTCTGATTGAATTCTTAATTCTGAAGTATAAAACAATTAATCGAAATATTAGTGCCACAATTATACCTGTTATGAAACTACTTATTCATAGTAAATTCTCATTAATACTTACATTTATATGAAGAGAAAACTTACATATTAGAAAAACAGACTATACTGGCTTCTTTAAGAGGGGTGTAAAAGATTTTTAGTAGTGAACATAAACCTAAAGAGATTTATGTAACAGAAGTATAGTATATAAGAGATCTGCTGAGTTTTATAAGGCAAACAGAATTTGTAAGTTGGTAGATGTTCCTGTAATGCATAGCAAAGACTAAGTCATTCTTGGAATACCTGGTATGACCGTTGCCTATCTCAATGTTACTTTGCTTGTACTCTTGAATAGCTTGTTTATATAGTGGTTTGATAAATGAGAAAAAAATAAAAAATTTGAAAATTGAATATAGGATCAAAAATGGTGAATGAAATGACTTAACTAGTATTTTGGAGAGGTACTCCTTTTACCTTGTTGCTATGCTAGTTGGAATGATGAGTCTATGGGTGTGCAGCCTGCATATATGCTTGTATTTTATTGTAATTTCTGACACAGAATGAGTTTCCTGAGAGAGGTACTGAATATTTCATTTTTGTTGTCCTTGTTCTCAAGTGGAATATAACAATGTAACCAAACCCAGATAATTTCCAAGGCATTATTAATTTAGTAAATGTAATCTAAATGGAGATTTATTAATATTTTGTTAGCAGGAAGGAGTGATTCTGCTATGGACATACAAATATGGACATATTTACTCTTAAAAGGTCCATTCTACATTTTATTTCAGGCTGGACGTGAGCTTTTCCCTACTAGTTTTGAAACACTTTTGATATCTCTTAACTTGGAAGCCTGTGTGTATCAAATTAGTTTGCTGCCTAAGTAACATAGCTTTTCTTTATTTAGCTTCTCTTGTGATCACCCACATTGGGTGAGACATAAAATGAATGTGTGTTCTACAATTTGTCATTTGCTAACTTGATTTGAATTTGTGAAAACTGGTACAATGTCTTCTTAGTGTCCAATGTATAACTTGTGACTGTACAATAAACTTGAGCATATGGTGCCACTTTTGTGAATAGACTATATTTTCCTTGTATGATTTATTTTTAATTCACATGAGCAAGCAATCATGCTCTAAAAGGATGACCTCAGTGAGATGACACACCTCTTTAAATGTTTGAATTTTTTTTTTTTGTATTTTTCTGAAGCTGGAAACGGAGAGAGACAGTCAGACTCCCACATGCGCCTGACCGGGATCCACCCGGCACGCCCACCAGAGGGCGACTCTTTGCCCCTCCGGAGCTTCGCTCTGTTGCGACCAGAGCCACTCCAGCGCCTGGGGCAGAGGCCAAGGAGCCATCCCCAGTGCCCGGGCCATCTTTGCTCCAATGGAGCCTCGCTGCGGGAGGGGAAGAGAGAGTTGGAGAGGAAGGAGAGGGGGAGGGGTGGAGAAGTAGATGGGTGGGCGCTTTTCCTGGGTGCCCTGGCCGGGAATCAAACCCGGGACTTCTGCATGCCAGGCCGACGCTCTACCACTGAGCCAACCGGCCAGGGCCCATGTTTGAATTCTTAATAGTATTAGTTATTTGAGCCTGCCCTGTGGTGGCACAGTGGATAAAATGCTGACTTGGAACACTGAGGTCGCCAGTTCGAGGTCCTGAGCTTGCCTGGTCAAGGCACATGTGAGAAGCAAACAGGAGTTGCTTCCCGATTCTCCCCCCTTTCTCTTTCTCTCTCTTAAAAATCAATAAGTAACATCTTTTTTTAAAAAGTGTTAGTTATTTGAAAAAAGGTAACACAAAGGAATTGTGTTAGATAGATCAATAGAATTTATCCAAACTGAAGCACGGGGGAAGGAGGGAGGGGTTAAAAAAGTAAGTGAACTGGGATAATCTAGGTACAAAAGGAGTCTTAGGAGAGGGAAAATGGGTCAAAATATTGGAGGCCAACAAGCTTGCAAATTTGGTCAAAAATAGCAACCTACAATTTGGAAGCTCACTGAACCCCAAATAGGACAATCTCAGAAAACACTATGTACATCATGGTTAAACTGCTGAAAACCACAAAGGGTTGACTCATCAACTTGAATATCTTAAATCTCATCATTTAAATTAGGTATTGGTAAGGAATATGGATTATGATCAATCTTACAGTTCCTTTCTATATGTTGAGGTGTGAAACTAAAGAAACAAGTTATCTGCTCCCAGCATAACATGGTGGGACAGATATATGATTACAGTTATAGACGTTCCAGTTTAAAGAAGGAAAAGAAGTTACTGATCCCCACAAATGTTAAAATCTAGCTAGTCAAACTCCATTTGGTTTCAAATAATTTTGTGAATAATTATCTGTAGCTCATGGCTCCACACTGAGTCATCCTTTTTGTCCCATGAAATATAACACATATTTGTAGCTGAGTATTGGTAAAATTTTGTGGGTCCAATGTGCTGCTTTATTTTGTATTCTTTTAGTTTTAGACCAAGCTGGCAGTGTTTCTGTTGATCTATAAGTCATAGAAAACTTGTGGCTCTCCAGTGGCTACCAAACATCAATTGATCATAAATGTGTGCATGTATTTCTGGGCTCCCTATTCTGTTCCTGTAGAAGCCCTGAATAGGAACATAGAACAGGGACAAAGTCAGTGCCCTGAGGCAAAAGCCACAGTAGCTTTACAAACGAGAGTACTGAACATAGTACTGTGCTGAATGCAGCACAATAGGGATAGAATTAAGAGATTCTGATTAATCAATAAATGGGGACATTTGAGCTACCTCCTTGCCCTTTGTTTTGTTTTGTTTTGTATTTTTCCAAAGTTACAAGCAGGCAGGCAGGCAGACTCCTGCATGTGCCCTACCGGGATCCACCCAGCATGTCCACAAGGGGGCGATGCTCTGCCCATCTGGGCTATTACTCTGCTGCAACCGGAGCCATCTAGTACCTGAGGTGGAGGCCATGGAGCCATCCTCAGCGCCTGGACCAACTTTGCTCAGACGAAGCCTTGGCTGTGGGAGGGAAAGAGAGAGAGAGAGGAAGGAGAGGGGGAAGGGTGGAGAAGCAGATGTGTGCTCCTGTATGCCCTGATCAGGAATCGAACCCAGGACTTCCACACACCAGGCTGACATTCTGCTGCTGAGCCAGCCAGCCAGGGCCACACCCCCCCTTGCCCTTTCATCTGCTCTAAAGTTCTCTTTACTGACTTCCTCATTCTCCTCCCTGCTTCTATTTGTATCAATAAATACCTGTAAAGACTGGGGGTTGGGCTGTTTCATGAAACTTGTGTAGGGGATTGTGAGGTGGTCTCGGGCTCTCCTAAGCTCCTCAGTGCACTCCATGTGGTCTCAACGACAAGTGGTGCCCCATGTGAGGAACGGGAAACAAAATGACATGTTCCAGTTGTCTTATGTTTTTTTATACCGTTACTGTGCTGTTTTGACGGCTAGAGCTTTGTATTATATACTCATGTTGGTCAAATAAGTTTGTAAAGTGTGATTTTTATGTTTGCTTGCTTATAGTTTGCATTGGGAGCTGGGCAGCACCAGGTCTATGTGATCTGTGAAATTGCAAATTACCTTCCTGCTTGGGAAGGGCCATTGTTTTTCTAATGTTTGAGTTTTTCACGCCAGAAAGTTTTGAAAAGAGAAAGAAGGAAGAAGGGACGTAGAGAAAGAAGCCATGTTTGCAGAATGATAGAAGGGAGAATGCAGGGTGCTGAGGAAGAAGCCATGTTGGCAGGTAAAGAAAGAGAAGGTGTGCGGATGGAGAACCAGAGTTGAGGGGCTTTTGCGAGCTCTGCTGAGACTGGTAGGGCCTTTGATTCTAGGAGAAACCAGAGTAGATTCTCCTGGTTGTGGAACTGGATAATATGTCAGGGCTTTGGGAGCTCTGAATGAGCGAAAGGGAAGTGTTTTCTCTGTGTGGTTTGCTCATCAGCCTGTGCAAGACTTTTAATAAAGGAATGGCCCACCATTTTTGGGCCCCATTATTTCTTTACTGTCTGTCCAAATTCAGTGAGAACCTGCACCTGAATGGCTGCGATGGCCACGACTACTGGCCGTACAACTTACAAACATTAATGGGGTATTTTATGGCTTCATATTCATTTTGAAATATCCCCTAATGTTTGTAAGCAGTAATAATGGTATTTCTAGGGACAGCCCAAGTAAGTCTAGTTCAAGGAAATAAAAGAACTCTCTCCTCTCTCTCTCTCCCTCCCTCTGTAGGAAATATTAAAAGATGAACTTGGGCAGTCAGAGAGTAGCTTGTAAAGAGTTTGTTAGTGTCTGGCCTGTGGTGGCGCAGTGGATAAAGCATTGACCTGGAATGCTGAGGTCGCCTGTTTGAAACCCCGGGCTTGCCTGGTCAAGGCACATATGGGAGTTGATGCTCCCTGCTCCTTTCCCCTTCAGTCTCTCTCTCTCTCTGTCTCTAAAATGAATAAATAAAGTCTTAAAAATAAAAAAATAAAAGTCTGTTAGTATCAATTTTGGACTTTATGCTAGAAGCAATAGGGAGGTACTGGGAGGTTTTTTGTTTTTTTTTAATTGAATTTATTGGAGTGATAATTAGTTTGCAAAAACCATACAGGTTTCAAGTGTACAACTCAATAAAGCATCATCTGCACACTGCATCATGTGCCCACTGCCCCAAGAAAAGTCTCCTGTCCCTCTTCGCTGCCCCCTTTCCCACCTCCGCCTACCCTCACCTGCTTTCGCTCCGTCACCACAACATTTTGTATATACTGTATATGTTCTTCTGCTTAATCCCTCACCTTCTTTCATCCAGCCCCCTAATACCCAGCCCAACTGACAGCTGTCAGTCTGTTCCCTGTACCCATGCCTCTGTTTCTATTTTCTCAGTTTATTTTGTTCATTAAATTACACATATAAGTGAAATCATATGGTATTAGTCTTCCCTTGACTAGCTTATTTTACTTAGCATGATAATCTCCAAGTCCGTCCACCATGTTGCGAAAGGTAAGATTTCTTTCATTTTTATGGCCAAGTAGTATTCTATTGTTTAAATATACCACAGCTGTTTTTTGTTTGTTTGTGTTTTTATTATTGATTTTAGAGAGGAAGGGAGAGAGAGAGAGAGGAACACTGATCTGTTCCTGCATATGCCCTGACCGGGGATCAAACCGGCAGCCTCTCTGCTTTGGGGCAATGCTCCAACCAACCGAACCAAGGATACCACAGCTTTTTTATCCACTCATCTTTTGGCAGGCACTTGGGCTCTTTCCAGATCTTGGCTATTGTAAATAATGCTGCAATGAATATAGGGGTGCATATACATTTTCTTCTTTAAATTTTAAAAAATTTTATTGTGTTGACATGGTTTCAAGTGTCCCACTCAATATAAAATTCTCTACACACCACATTGAGCGTATATCTTTATGAATTAGTGTTTCAGGCTTCTTTGGATATATTCCCAGAAGGAGGAGCACTGAGTCAAAAGGAAGTTTCATTTTTAAAGATTTTTGAGAAAATTCCATACTCTTTCCCATAGTGTCTGTCCTAATCTGCATTCCCACCAACAGTGTATAAAGGTTCCCTTTTCTTCACATCCTCACCAGCACTTGTAATTTGTTGACTTATTGATAATAGCCATTTTGACAGGCATGAGTTGATATCTCATTGTGGATTTTTAATTTGTATCTCTGATGATTAGTGACATTTAGCATTTTTTCATGTCTATTTACTGTATTCTTTGGAGAAGTGTCTATTCAGGCTCTTTATCCATTTTTAAATTGGACTGTTTGTCTTCTTGGTGTTGAGGTGTATAAGTCCTTTATATATATTGGAAATTAATCCCTTACCAGATATATCATTTGACAAATATATTATCTCATTCAGGAGGTTTCCTTTTCATTCTGGTGATGATATCTTTTGCTGTGCAAAAGCTTTTTAGTTTGATGTAGTCCCATTTGTTTCTTTTTTTTTTTCTGTTTCCCCTGTCCAAGGAGATATATTGGCAAAAATATTTCTACAAGCAATGTCTGAGATTTTACTGCTTGTGTTTTCTTCTAGGATTTTTATGGTTTCTTGACTTATATTTAAGTCTTTAATCCATTTTGAATTTATTATTGTGCATGGTATGTTGGTGGTCTAGTTTTGTTTTTTTTTTGCATGTATCTGTTCAATTCTCCTAACACCATTTATTGAAAAGACTATCTTTACCCCACCGTATGCTCTTGCCTTCTTTGTCAAATATTAATTTACACTAAAGGTGTGGTTTATTTTTGTGCTCTCTGTTCTGTTCCATTGATCTATATGCGTGTTCTTGTGCCAATACCATGCTGTTTTGATTACTATGACCTTATGGTACTGGCAGATCTTAAGCAGGAAAGAATTATTATACAGTGTGTCCGTAAAGTCATGGTGCACTTTTGACCGGTCACAGGAAAGCAACAAAAGACGATAGAAATGTGAAATCTGCACCAAATAAAAGGAAAACTCTCCCAGTTTCATACCTATTCAGTGCAGTTCGATGTGGGCTCATGCACAGATTTTTTAGGGCTCCTTAGGTAGCTATCCCATATAGCCTCTACAGACTCGTCACTGACTGATGGCCTCCAGAACGGGGTTTCTCCACCAAACTGCCAGTTTCCTTCCACTGCTTATCCCACCAAGTAATGTTATTCCTATGTGGTGGCTCTTTTTTATAAACGCGCCGATACTCACGTTACACTTTGGTCACGGATTTGAATTTAGCGAGCCACAGAACACACTGAACTTTCCTCTGTACCGTCCACATCTCAACTGGCATGGCCATGGGCTGCTCCGCTGTATACACGGTGTTACATCATTATCTGCGCATGCGCACATGCTGCCACATCATCCTACAGAAACTGGGAGGGTTTTCCTTTTATGTGGTGCAGATTTCACATTTCTATTGTCTTTTGTTGCTTTCCTGTGACTGGTCAAAAGTGCACCATGACTTCATGGACACACTGTATAATATAGTATGTATGGTATTATACTTTGCTTTCTGATGGCTCTTGTAGTATTTTTATAAAATGATCACATTGTATTAAGAATGAACAGTATCATGGATTATGAACTTGAAAATAACCTTCTGGATCAACTGGCATCTTCTATTCCTTTGTAAATTACATGGCCTGCCATGGGAGGCACATGCTGTAGGACACACCTTCCTGCATGTCTGCTTTGCTTTGCCCCCATTAGTTTGTTCATGTGTGTGCTGAAATTCAGTTACATTTTCTCACAAATTAGTTTTTTGCCAATTTTATGTTCTAAGGAATGGATGAAATATAAATTTGAATAAAGTGAATTTTTGTATGAAAACTAAGTTTATTAGTGTGTTAGAAAATTGTAAAAATATGGGGAAATTGAACATAGAAGGATTTCACATTCAAATTACTTGCCAAAGACTTTTAAGAACTCTCATTTAAATTAAAACTGCAGATTGGCCCTCGCCAGTAGGCTCAGTGATAGAGCATTGGCCTGGCATGTAGAAATCCCAGGTTCGATTTTTGGTCAGCACACACAAGAAAAGCAACCATCTGCTTCTCCACCCCTCCCCCTACTCTCTCTCTCTCTCTTTCTCTCTCTTTCCCCTTCCCACAGCCCTGACTCATTTGAGCAAATTGGTCCGGGTGCTGAGAATGGCACCATGGTCTGGCCTCAGGTGCTAAAAATAGCTTGGTTGATGAGGATTGGCCCAGTTTGGGCAGAGCATTTGCCCCCTAGTGTGCTTGCCAGGTGGATCCTGGTTAGGATTCATGCAGGAGTCTCTCTGCCTCCTCACCTCTTACCTAATAAAACAAAACAAAAACAAAAAACCCCTGCAGATCATAAGAGTGCATTATAATTATGGTTTATCATTTCAAATCCTAGGATGTGGTTAGATAGTAAAAAAATATATATCCGTGGCCCTACACCAAAATATTGGTAAATGCATATCCATTTACTTAAGGTAAAATAAACAGTTTAAAATATATTTAAGATACACTGATTTTTATGTCTCTTACTAACCTTTTTTGATTCAACAACTACTAGTCCTGATTGAATTGGAAAACATGGCTTTTTTCTATTGCACAGAAATTAAGCATAAGCTATATGAGTAATGGAATATTTAAAAACCTAAAAATCATCTTGACTGACAAAATTCTCTTTCAGCAGTCAATAATATTGAAGGGTTGGATGTCCTTCCTCTCTGGGGGTCATAGAATCAGTGGCTTGCCTCCAGAATGTTAGCCACTAATATATTAATGATGTAAGTCTGCTGGTGGCCGCGGCCAGGCAGGTCCTCATTGAATTCAGGCAGATGGTAGAGGAACTGCAGAGCTGGAAAGCGTTGGGCCATACTTGTTTATTGGAGGCTCGTATAGACAGGCAAGCGAATAAACAAAAAAGGAAAAGAGCTAATAAACAAAGGAAAATCTGCTTTTCACAGTGAAGGGCAGAGGAGTAGGAGAACCGCATGGTGGCAGGAGAGTGATCTGGGAGAATCGCTCCCAAGGGAAAGCACCTGTAGCCTTACACAGGCCACACACATGGCGCTGCCACGTGCTCATGCACTAATCAGTGCTTGCAACAAGCAAGCCTAACACACCTGTTTTCCCCACAGATGTCTTGGCCACCTTATGGCAGGATGACAGAAATTCTGGCAGCATTTCTTTCCTCTTGATCTGCCAGTTAGGTTTCTGGAGCCACTTTCCCTTTCCCTTTCTTCTCTCCAGGAAGAGGGGTAAATTGAGAAAAAAAAAAATGCGACAAAAGCAGCTTGATGAGACTAATGAAGGCTTTCAGCATTCAGCCTCCCCTCCGTCACTCCTGCTCACAGCAGTGAGGCAAAGCCGTGATGGAACACTGGTGCGCAGTGGAGGGCTCTCACCTTGACATTGGTTCTCCAAATAATTCTGTACCCACATCATTTATTTGGTCTAAAAATCACTTCAGAAAAGCAATACAAGCTCATGGTAAAACTTTCATGTGGGGTAGACAGGTAAAATCACACATTATTAGTGAATCCTTGGGCAAATCAATAGCCTCCCTGATCTTCAGTGTTTCCATTTGCTAAATAAGTTAAACAAAAGCTGATTTGTAGGATTACTCAGAGGATACAATCAGATACTGTACATAAAATGGCTATTATTACTATTATTATTGTCTTACTTTATAGTTATGTAAGCACTATTTGCCTTTCCTTGTTCAAAGAATAACTTTCTACTACCGAGTAGTTCTTTTCCAGCAAGCTGGAAACACTGGGAGGAACCCAGAAGGATGGTAAGGAAGGAAAGGGACTGTCTGGTCAGTCAAATCAACTGTATCAGCTGTGATGGTGTGGGGCAGCTGTGTTAGGCTTGCTCGCGGGTTTACCTAAAGGCTGCAAGCACTTTGCATGATTAGTGCGTGAGCACAGGCAGAGGCACGTGTGCACAGTCTATACAAGGCTATGGTGCTGCCCCTGGGCAGCGATTCTCCAAGATCTATCTCCGGCCACTGTGAATTGCTCCCTTGCCCTTAACGTGAATAGCAGATTTTCTCTTGTTTATTAGCTTTTTCTCTTTTTTTCCTTTATTATTAATTTTAATGGGGTGACATTGATTAATTAGGGTACATAGATTCAGAGAAACATCTCCAGGTTATTTTGACATTTAATTATGCTGCATTCCCATCACCCAAAGTCAAATTGTTGTCCATCACCTTCTATCTGGTTTTCTTTGTGCCCCTTCCCTCCCCCAATCCCTCCCTCTCCTCCTTCCCCCTCGACCCCAGTAACCACCACACTTGTCCATGTCCCTGAGTCTCATTTTTATGTCCCCCCTATGTATGGAATTATATAGCTCTTAGTTTTTTCTGATTTACTTATTTCACTCAGTACAATGTTATCAAGGTCCATCCATGTTGTTGTAAATGATCCAATGTCATCATTTCTTATGGCTGAGTAGTATTCCATAGTACATATATACCACATCTTCTTTATCCAGTCATCTATTGAAGGGCTTTTTGGTTGTTTCCATGTCTTGGCCACTGTAAACAATGCTGCAATGAACATGGGGCTGCATGTGTCTTTACATACCAATGTGTTTGAGTTTTGGGGGTATATACCCTGTAGAGGGATTGCTGGGTCATATGGTAGGGGAAGTGAAGGCAAAGATAAATTAATGGGACCACATCAGACTAAGAAGATTTTGCACAGCAAGAGAAACTGACAAAACAAATAGCCAGCCAACTAAATGGGAGATGATATTTTCAAACAACAGCACAGATAAGGGTCTAATATTCATAATATACAAATAACTCATAAAACTCAACAACAAACAAGCAAACAATCCAATAAAAAAGTGAGACGAGGACATGAACGACACTTCTCTCAGGAAGAAATACAAATGGCCAAGAGATATATGAAAAGATGCTCATCTTCATTAGCTATTAGAGAAATGCAAATCAAAACTATGAGATACCACCTCACACCTGTTAGATTAGCTATTATCAATAAGACAGGTAATGACAAGTGTTGGAGAGGCTGTGGAGAAAAAGGAACCCTCATCCACTTGGGAATGTAAAGTAGTACAACCACTATGGAAGAAAGTATGATTGTTCCTCAAAAAATTAAAAATAGAGCTTTTTCCCTTTTGTTGTCTATTTGCTCGCCTGTCCTTGTGAGCCTCCAATAAATGGGTATGGCCCGTCGCTTTCTGGCTCTGCAGTTCCTCTACCATCTGCCCAAATTCAGTGGGAACCTGCCTGGCCTCGGCCACCAGCATTACAGATGGTAAATGATGTTGTGATGTCACAATCAGATCACATTGATATTATACAATGAAATGTCACATGGACACTCTACATGCAGAGATTACAACTAAACAAGCCATGGTTTATCACTTATTCTGCAATCTAATCTGCATTATCATTTAATCATGAAAATGTCATAAACAGCCACCCAGGATCTCAGTCTGGCAATGTGGGTGTCATATTAGACATATCCATCTCTTTCCTCCTCTCCCAGCCCAATCAACGTGATTCTAGCCTTAAATACTGCAGCTCCTACTTCTGTCCTCTCCTTTTCAGTCTCAGAAGCCTTGGGCATCTACTTCTGGGCTTTTACAAATACCGCTAAACTGATCTTTTCTCCTCCATTGCATTCCTCTGTAATCCATCCTGCAAACTGATAGGAAAGTGATTTTTTTAAGGGAGCAATTTCCTTCCCTGATTAATTTCTTTCTGTAATGTCAGTGGCCAAGGCCAGGGTGATTCACATTGGATTTGGGCAGAAGGTAGAAAAAGTGTGGAGCCAGAAAGGATTGGGCCATTCCATTTAATAAAGTCTCACAATGGCAGACAAGCACACAGGCAGGGGAAACCCCCTCTCTGGCAAACAAACAGCAAAATGGCCCTTCACAGTGGCAGGCAGGCAATCTGTGCACCCACAACCCCCCCCCCCCCATCTCTCTTGAGTGCAAGCACTGGTAGCCTTATATAGGCCATACACACGTGGCGCTGCCACGCACTTACGTACCAATCAGGCAAAGTGCTTGCAGTTGATAACCCCGCAAGCAAGCCTAACACAGCCTCCCTACACTTTCACTACTTCATAATCACTTGCAGTGTAAACTTAAACTTCAATTTCCTTATATAGCACTCAAGATTATTACAAGAGGTGACATATATAAAGTGCTTGAACAGTGTCTGACATACAGTAGTTGCTAAAGAAGTGTTTGCTATTACTTTTTTAATGATTGAATCTCTATTCTCCTCTTCAATTAAAAGTCACTCTGTCACAGCCATCGCTCACTTCCAAGTACCTCTGGGCTTTCCCTGCATGCAGACCACACACACAACTCTTTTTAGTACACCTGGTTACTCCCCCCTATGTGTCAACCTATTCTCTTCTAAACCGAAATTCCCCCAGTATTCCACAGCCCCTTCCATATACCACAGTTAATTTCTTCCAATTCACTGTAATCTCTGCACATTGTAGTGTTTCTACAATGGCAACCACCACATTGGATTGCAATTTGCTTTTTCTGTTTCTCTTCCCTAACAGGCAGTTAGCTCCTAGAATACAGGGGATGTATCTTGCTTATTCCAAACACCTGACTAAATGCTGGCACATAGTGCCTGGTACTCATTTAGTAAAATATCGTTAGAATACACAAAATATAATTAGGAATATTTTTATAATACAGAAAACTATCCCACTTGAGAAGAAATAGGTTTAGTAGCCTGACCTGTGGTGGCGCAGTGGATAAAGCGTCAACCTGGAAATGCTGAGGTTGCCGGTTCAAAACCCTGGACTTGCCTGGTCAAGGCACATATGGGAATTGATGCTTCCTGCTCCTCCCCACTTCTCTCTCTCTCTCTCTCTCTCTCCCCCCTCTCTATAATGAATAAATAAAATCTTAAAAAAAAATAGGTTTAGTAAAAACCTGGTGAGCCGCAGTTTAATTCCTAGCCGCAGTTTAGATTGTGAGGCAGCCAAGCCTATATGGTTAAAATACCCTGGCTTTTTGATCCGCTGGTGCTGCATTAACAGTTGTAGGAGGGTAATCACCTTTCCTCTACTTTGGGATCAGGTGGGTGTGATTTTATTTCACTTTCTGCAAAATTTTCCAGTGTCTCAGGGGCTGGAGGATATAAGGGTCAAAGCAGCTCCCAGAAAGGCTCTTTTTTTTTTTACCCTTGAATAAGATGACCAGGCCCTGGCCGGTTGGCTCAGCGGTAGAGCGTCGGCCTAGCGTGCGGAGGACCCGGGTTCGATTACCGGCCAGGGCACACAGGAGAAGCGCCCATTTGCTTCTCCACCCCTCCGCCGCGCTTTCCTCTCTGTCTCTCTCTTCCCCTCCTGCAGCCAAGGCTCCATTGGAGCAAAGATGGCCCGGGCGCTGGGGATGGCTCTGTGGCCTCTGCCTCAGGCGCTAGAGTGGCTCTGGTCGCAGCATAGCGAGGCCCAGGATGGGCAGAGCATCGCCCCCTGGTGGGCAGAGCGTCGCCCCTGGTGGGCGTGCCAGGTGGATCCCGGTCTGGCGCATGCGAGAGTCTGTCTGACTGTCTCTCCCAGTTTCCAGCTTCAGAAAAATGAAAAGAATAAGATGACCAATCACCATCCTTTAGGGAGGACTGTCTTTTTATAAGTTCCACCCTCCCTCCCACGTCCTCTTACACGTCCTCCTTTTTGATAATGGAAGACTAATCTGTAAATGCTCGTATTTGATCGATGCAGAGTTGACCCATTGCGTGTGATGTGACATATTTGTATCTAAATGAGTACTTTTTTCTTACGATTATTATTAAAAATTAATAGGCATGTAAGCATAATTACAATATAATATGTTACAAATGTTTTTATTTATCATATAGTGTATTATTGTTGGAATGAATAAACTGTTTCTTTTATTTGCGATATTGTTTTCCTCAATTAATTTTTGTCCTTTTCATTATAAAAAGTTGGTTGCCTCACCCTTGGGGGCCACCACCTGGCACAGCGCCGCAGTACCGGAAGGAGCGCATCCCCTTCCGCCAACCAGCAAGGCCGCAGGTGAAAGCCTCGTAGCCCGAGGTCCCGGGCTCGCCCGCCTGGCCCCGCCCCTCGCGTCACGTGCGCAAGGATGTGACCCTCCCCCGCCTCCCGCTCCGGCGCCCTCCGCCTCCAGCCTCCTCCTCCTGCTGGCGAGGGCGTGCGCCGCAGACGACGCAGGGGGAGCGAGCGGGCGGGCGGGCTTGTCGGAGCCCGCAGCCCTGGCGCCCGCCGCCGGCCCCAGTCCCGCAATATGCCGCCGCGGCCCTCTGGCTCTCGGCCATGGCGAGACTCAGCCGGCGCGTCCCTTGCACCCTGCTCCTTGGCCTGGCAGCTGTGCTGCTGAAGGCGCGACTGGTGCCCGCAGCTGCCAGAGCCGAGCTCAGCCGCTCGGATCTCAGCCTCATCCAGCAGCAGCAGCAGCAGCAGCAGCGGCAGCGGGAGGAGGCAGAGGAGGAGAGGCCGGAGGCATCCTTCACCGTCCCTGTTCCAGGTGGGTCCAGGCGGCCCGGACCTGCCTTTCCGTCTCGGCGGGCGATCCGATCGGGCGTCGCTGGCTTCCTCGCCACTTTCCTGGCCAGGCAGCTCTCCATTGTCTCTCCCTACCCATCCCAACCTCCCTGAGATCTTTCTCTCCCTCCCTTCTTCCTGAATTTTTTCTCTGCCCTGACCCTCCCTCACCCCACGGTTCTTAAATCCCTTAAGTATTCTGTTCTTTATCCTCTCCTCTCCTAGAGACCAGAAAATCTTGCAGTAGGCACTCACACACACACCCCTTTCACCATCCCACCCCGCTTGCCTGCTACATTTAATTTAAATTTAGACGTGAAGAAAGAAATCTTGATTTATTTCTATATCTCTTATTCCAGGAAGGGTCTAAGGCAGTTTGCAAGAATGCCTTCAGTATAAGATGTAACAAAACAAAATGAAATAGGAGCTTGTAATGGAAGGAAAGGGAAAAGGAGAGGGGACGGATGAGGTGATGTCCGTAGTGATGTTAGCACAGCATAAGCTTGTCCCCAGAGGGGGAATCTCCTTACTTGTTAGAGGAACTTAATGAGGCAGATTTTTGACACTGACATTCAGTGAGGGAGAGATAGGTTATATAGTATATGTGGCTGTAACGGTCCTTTATTTCCTGCCTCTTTCTGCCCCCCCCCCATTAAATCCCCACGCGAAGAAATAGCTGGATTATCCATTTTAATAGCTTCTCCCCACCCCACCCCATTTTCCTTCCCTACTGTAGATGTCCCCTACTATTTGGAAAGAAAAAAAAGCCATCAATTAGTTGGCAAATGGGCTGAAGTTTTAGCAAAACCAAAGTGAATTATAACATTGGTTTTAAAATCCTGCCTAATAACATTATACAGGATGCTAAAGATGAGATTTTAAAAAGTAGAATCAGCATCTTATTTTTTACTGCTTGTTCATCATCACAGAGCAGTAGTCAAGCAGGCCAGCTGTGATTCATGAAACAGCCAGGAGGATTTAATTTATCAGCGTGCTCTGAGCGAAGAATGAAATCACGAAAGTGTGCACAAAAGCATGTGTTTCTAACACCCTTTTAAAAAGCAGTTATTAACATTCAAGTGTGGTTACAAGTCCTGAAAGGTATGTAGTGTATAGTGATTTCCCTATCCCGGTTTTTTTTTTTAATGGAATTTATTGGGGTGACATTGGTTAATAAAATATGTAAGTTTCAGGTGTATGATTTTGTACTACGTCATCTGTACACTGTATGGTGTGTTCACCGCCCCAGAGTCAAGTCTCTCTCCATCACCATTTATACCGCCTTTACCCTTTTCTACCTTTCTCTCCCCTTCCCCTCTGGTAATCACCAAACTGTTGTCTCTCTGTGAGGTGTTTTTGTTTTGTTTTTGCTTAATCCCTTTACCATTTTCACCCAGCCCCAACTCTGTTCTGAGTCTGTTTCTATTTTGTTAGTTTCATTTTATCATTAGATTCCAAATATAAGTAAAACCATGCTACTTGTCCTTCTCTGACTGGTTTATT